>NC_050460.1:52912549-53212549 GCF_903995425.1 Onychomys torridus
CCTTCTCAGTTTTAAACAGTCATTTACCCAGAGAAAACCACATCTCTGTCGGGCCAGATACCCCAAGATCATTGGTGGATGGAATTCCCATCGCAAACATCGATATTCCAGCAGGCAGCATTAACTGAACCATGCAGGTTACCAAAGAGAGAGCAGGAGAACTAAGGAGAGGTGGAGAGACACTGGAGGGGGGGTGGGAGTCAAGTTGGAGGTGCCTGGAGTGGGAAGAGAGAGCTGGGGTGGATATGATGAGGACGGACTGTTTACACAGACGAAACTGTCAAATAATATCAGTGGTACATGACTTTTAAAAGCACCCCGTGAAGCCTTTAACTCATCAAAGTTATTCTAGTTGTCCAGAAATGCTAAGTGAAGAATCTGGAGAACGGCTTCCTGGAATGATTGTGCTGATACTGCTCAACTCCCTGCCTTGTTTTCCCACCACTGAAAGTGGAACAGCCAGGCACTGTGCTCTTGGGGAAAGATGGAAGATGAAATAAACAGTGTGGCATCTGTACACAATGAAAAATCAGAAACTGAGATGAAATAGACATTTAGAACAGAGACAAAATATAAGACAGTGCTGGGTTAGGTAATGATTCCTATATATCACAACAAAGGATAATTTGTAAAATAATAAATTGATGATTAGATATCATCAGAATTAAAGACTAAAGATATCATCAGATTAGATATCATCAGAATTAAAAAATAAAGATTTTTCTTAAGACTGAAGACATCACTCAGTAAAGTGCTTGCTGAGCGAGGATGAAGACCTGAGTTGAATCCCCAGCACCTAAAAGCATCAAAAACCGAGGTGGTGGTTTGTGCTTGTAATTCAGTGTTGGAGAAGTGGAGACAGTTGGATCTCCAAGGATCACTGGTCAGCCAACCTGGGTCAGTGAACTCCAGGCCCCAGTGAGAAACCCTGCCTCAAATACACACTCCTCAGGATGTCTCCTGAGGAATGACACCTGAGATGGACTCCCAGCCTCCACATGAGTGCAACTTTTGTTCATCAAAAGAAAAATACCATTTTCACATTAATATTCTATCTCAGCCCAGATGGAGTAGCTATCAATCCAAAACACAACAGAAGAATAAAATCTGAAGAGGATGTGGGGTGCGCTTAGATGGTGGGAGTGCAAACCAGCATAGCTATTATGGAAATCAGTGTGGAGTTTCTTCCATAAAACTGAAAATAGAGCTCACATATGCCTAGCCACACCATGCCTGGGTGTGCACCTTACAGAATTAATGCACACCACATGTCCCTGTACATCCATGCTGGAAGCTATGCTATTCACAGCAGCTGTGACATGGAACCAGCCTAGAGGCCCAATGACAGCTGAATGGATAAAGAAAATGGTGTGTGTGTGTGTGTGTGTGTGTGTGTGTGTGTGTGTGTGTGTGTGTGTGTGTTTTATTTTTTACTCTTTTTTGGGAGCCCACCAACCAGCTCCCAAATAAATCACACACAAAGGCTTAGTCTTACTTATGAATGCCCAGCCTTAGCTTGGCTTGTTTCTAGCCAGCTCTCCTTAACTTTAAATTATCCCAACTACCTTTTGCCTCTGGGCTTTTCCCTTTCTATATACCTTTCTTGGTTTCTTACTCCATGACTGGCTGTGTAGCTGGGTGGCTGGCCCCTGAAGTCCTTCTCCTTCTCTTCTCATTTTCTCACTCCTCCCTCTCTTCTTTTCTTCCCAGATTTCTCCTCTATATATTCTCTCTGCCGGTCAGCCCTGCCTATCCTTTCTCCTGCCTTGCTGTTGGCCATTCAGTTCTTTATTAGACCATCAAGTATTTTACACAGGCCCAGTAACACAGCTTCACAGAGTTAAACTAATGCAACATAAACAAAAATAACATGCTTTAAAATAACATTCTACTACCTATATATAGTGAAATTTTAAAATCAACATAAAAAATATAGGGAGGGCAGGTGGGATGGTAGTGGGTGAATATGAACAAGATACAATGACAGATATGAAATATCATCATAAAAAAACCAATGTTTTGTAATAATTTAAAAAGTCAGTTTGACAATTTGGCTGACATGGTGAAAAGGATTTTTTTTAAAGGCACCACTCCCCAAGGTTCAGGTTTCATCCTAGTAAAGGGGAGGGGGGAGCAGAAAGATTGCAAGAACCAGAAGTCAGGGGAAACTGGGACATAACAGTGTCTTCCGAACATGATGGGACTACTGCACTCAAGAGCTCAAGCAGCCATGGTTGCCTGCACAAGACCAAGCCAGTCAGCATTCTAGTACAAAGTAGGAGGGGCTCATGGGACCCACCCCTCGCTGAGGACCTTCTGACAGTTGATGGCTTCTGGGGTCTGGGGGAGGGAGAGCCAGTTTTCATTAAGGCTGTGTGTGGTGATATTTTGTGTATGATCTGACAAATAAAGCTTGCCTGAAGATCAGAAGACAAAGGCAGTCACTAGTTAGCCACAGAGGCTAGGCGGTGGTAGCGCACACCTTTAATCCCAGCACTCAGGCGGCAGAGGCAGATGGATCTCTGTGAGTTCAAGGCCACCCTGGCCTGCACAAGATTGATCAGTCCTAAAAGAGAAAGAGAGCCAGGCAATGGTGGCATACACCTTTAATCCAGCAGCACCAGGGAGGTGGAGACAGGATGTGATATGGCTGGGCAGAGAGAGGAATGTAAAGCTGGGGGATGAGGGGGGAGGCAGAGAGGAGACAGGAGCTGAGGCCCTTTTGGCGGAGGATTTTGTAGAGATAAGAACCAGTGGCTGGTTGCTCTGCTTCTCTGATTTTTCAGCATGTACCCTGATACCTGGCTCCGGGATTTTATTAAGACCAATTAGGCTTCATGCTACAGCTGTGACTCCTGGTAAGTGGACCATACTCCAGTAAATAGCTCTACCATCAAAAGTACTGGTCAGCCCAAATTGGAATCATGGGGTATTAAATAAAAATAAACAAATAAAAGGACATGAAGTCGGGATGGGAAGTGCAATGAATATAATGAAAATACATTGTCTAAAATACTCAAAGACTTAATAGTTATTAAAAAAATAAAAGGGGGCTGGGAGAGGTGGCTCAGCAGAGCACTTGTTCTTTAAGTGGACCAGGTTCAATTCCCAGCACCCACATGGCAACCCATTACCATCTGTAACTCCAGTTACAGAGGATCTGATGCTCTCTTATGACCTCTATGAGCAGCAGGCATACCATGGTGCAGACACACATGCAATCAAAACATGCATGCCCATAAAAATAAACCAAATATAAAAAATTAAGTGAAAATAAACCTTTTAAAAAAAACAATAACTCTTATAAACATGAACAAGTCAAGTCATACGCTATGAAAAGAAAATCTTTTCAAAACACATTGTCCAGTAGAGAATTGGTACTCAGAAGATATAAAGAATTCTACAAATCCAACAAGAAAACCTAATCACAAATTAGATAAAAAAAAAAATGGAATCAGACACTTTGTCAAAGCAGACAACGGATGAAAACATGTTAACTCTTCTCATGACACAAATGAACACACTGTTGGCATGACATTGTGGGAGACAAACTCCATATAAGAAAGGAGTTGAGTGGGAAAGTGTGCCTGAATGAGTCTATAGAGGTAGAAAGCCTGGAGGTTAGTGAGGAAGGGAAGATGTGTGAAACAAGAAGGAGGGCCACAAAGAATCACAAGGAAGTGGTGCCAGGGTGCTAGGAAAACCCTTCTGGCTTGGCCTTGGAGGGACCGAAGTGGAATTAGGGCGTGGAAACTGATGTGGGAGAGGAAGCAGGGAATGGTTTTGCATTCTCTCCCTTTGGGCTCAATTGTCAGGTCCACCATTTAGCAGCGAGTCACTAAACAATGAAAGCAAATTCTGCTAACCTTGAAGAAGGCCAATGAACGAAATAATAAATCCCCAATATGTCCCCCTCTTCTTCCCAGAGCATGTGACCCCATTAGTTAGTCACAAGAAGGGATTCCTGCTGCTGTTGTTGACCTTAAAATAAGGATTATCAACCAGGCGGTGGTGGCACACACTTTTGGTTCCAGCACTGAGGAAACTGAGGCAAGCAGATCTCTGAGTTCCAGGCCAGTCTGGTCTACAGGGTGACAGTTGGGGCTCTTACACAGAGAAACCCTGTCTCAAAAAAACAAACAAATGGGGCTGGAGAGATGGCTCAGAGGTTAAGAGCACTGGCTGCTCTTCCAGAGGACCTGAGTTCAATTCCCAGCAACCACATGGTGGCTCACAACCATCTATAATGAGATCTGGTGCCCTCTTCTGGCCTGCAGGCATACATGCAGGCAGAACATTGTATACCTAATAAATAAGTAAATCATAATTAAAAAGCAAACAAACAAGCAAACAAAAAATAAATTCACAAATGCAAGAAAACAGATTCTCCCCCTGGGGCTTAGAGAGAGCAAAGCACCCCTGAGCTTGATTTCATCCCAATGGAACCATTTCAGACTTCTGTCCTTCAAATGGTAAGATGATAAGCTGTTGAAGCCCCAAGTTTGAAGTCATCTGTCATCACAACACTAGGAAACTCACACGGTGGAAGGGAATTTGGGAGGACCTCAGACCACATAGGCTGACTAAGATAGGGCTCCTTAGGGATGAACGTTGCCCCCTCCCACACACACACCCTGTAGCTGTAGACCCCAAAACAGGAGAGAGGGCTTCCCCTCTGGCATTTCACAGAACGATTTCCAAGAGACAGTAGAAACTTGCTGAGTAGCCCAAGGCATCAGCAGCCATCACATTGTTCTGTTAAGTCTCCTGAGTTGCTGGCTTGCCAGGCCCTTACCTGAATTAATTCAAGGGGCAGCTTCCCAAGATGAGCAGAAACCAAAAGCCTGAGGCATTTTTGAGGTCTGACTTTGACCCATTCCTGAAATCCTTGAACGAGCACAGCTCCACTCAGATGTAACTTTTATGTGTCGCAGACTGGTAGCCAACATTTTTAAACTCTCAGTTCTATGATTGATTACCTTAAGCCACACTAACCGAAGGATAAGGCATGAAAAACAGAAGAATCTGCTTACACCGTCTTTGGATCAGAAAACCAAGTGGAAATATTAATTTCTTAAAGCTGAGAGCAGTTACGGGATAAAATTGCTAAGGAACTTTAACAACCTACTGAACCAAAACAACATCCTGTCCCTCAAACACTTTCAATTCATGCCATGACATGAAACAGACCCCAGTGATTTTTAGCCGCAGAGCATAAAATAGGGTACTGGGCTCCCATTGCTGTGAAGTAGATGCATATAATTAGCACATAATTTCTTCCCATTAAACCTATTGCTAGATAATTATGCCAAAGTGGATGCCTTTTCAATTCTCTGGGAAAGAATGGCTGGTATGTTTTGATTGGTCTGAGAGCCTCCATGCGTTATAGGAGCTCTTCACTTCATCAGGCACTGGGGAAAGAGCACACCCAGAAGTGAAGCAGGGCACCTGACTTCCTCCCCTGGCATTTCCCTTGACTGGCTGTGCCAAGGGTAGGAAGCCAGCCCCATCCTCTTGACAGGACATTGTTCTTCCTAATGCCTTCTCACGACCGACCCTTGAGAGCGCCATGTAGTCCTCCGCCAAAGCTGCCAATGCACACATCCAACCTGGAATGGTCACAGAGACATTTGGCTCCCTGTGGTCACGTGATCTCTAGGAAGCTAAGGATCAAACGGTCTCACTCCATGCCTTCTCTACTCCTAGTGCCCAAAGTTGTGCTTGATAAGTAGTGATTTCTATACAAATGTATTTGGAATTGACTAAAAGAGCCAGCAATCACTTCTTGGAGCCTGTCCTGGAACTCACTATGTATACCACGCTGGCCTCGAACTCACAGAGAGCCACCTGGCTCTGCCTCCCAAGTGTTGGGATTAAAGAAGTGCACCACCACTACCCAGTGGAAATTGTCTGTCTTTCTTTCTTTCTTTCTTTCTTTCTTTCTTTCTTTCTTTCTTTCTTTCTTTTTCTTTCTTTCTTTCTTTCTTTCTTTCTTTCTTTCTTTCTTTCTTAAATAATTTATTTAAGCTTATCTCATGTGCATTGGTGGGAAAGTGTCAGATCCCCTGGAATTTCAGTTATAGACAGTTGTGAACTGCCATGTGAGTACCGGGAATTGAACTCAGATCCTCTGGATGAGCAGCCAGTGCTCTTAAACTCTGAGCCATCTCTCCAGTGCCCCCAGAAATTTTCTAAACAACATTTATGAAAAGAAAATTTTCCTCACTTGTTCTGGATAACACAAGAGCCCTTTACTGAAAAATCTCTTCAGCTTTCTTATATTAGGGCCGGATCTACGTGTTTGTCATTGGAACTTTTCTGTGGTTTCATCCCATTGAACTTTGCTGGTTATGCATCTTATGTGCTCTTGAACTGCCTTGTGGCCTGCTTTGTTTTGTGGGAGGTGCTTCAGACAAAACATCTTATCCGTGCCAGCTTCATCTCAGGTACTGAGTCTTCGCATGGACACAAACCCATGCACGGATAGGCAGAGATCAGGTACTGTTTGATGGAGACAGAGAGGTACAATCCCAATGCAGACACTTTTGGAGCACTTAATACTAATGAGTTAGGGAGATGGCCACAGTTGACCTTGAAAACTCGGTTTTTCTCCTTTACATCAAAGGACGACCAAAAGATAAATCTATTTCAAAGGAGATAGTTTATTGGTTTATTGTCTCAGTTTGACTTCCAGTGAAAAGGTATCAGTATGTGTGACATCCCTGAAGGGAGACTCAGTGAAATTATCACCTAAGAAACTGCATCAGAACTCAGTGAGTATGGGTTGCCTGTCACACTTTCTCCATTCATACCTAGACTTCACAGAGGAGACAAGGCTCTGAAGTACATAGTGCCGACCTCGGAACATCTTTAAAACCAAACTGTCTATACCTACAAAGAAAGCAAATCCAAGACTTAATTCAAGAAACTCTTCTAGCCCAAGGCATGATGGGTAAGGGCAGCTTCCCGTCGGCCTTGGCCCCCAACCTCTCTGCAAGAACTGACGTCAACACCGTGGCTGTGTTTACATCTTCCCGCAGAGCCTGGCTCCCTGATGTGGTAAGCAGAACTCTGGGGAGGGGAGGGGAGGGGCAGGGGGTGAGTCATCCTTCAGCCTCTTTTGTCTCCCTGGGTCTGACCAAAATGACAGAGACTCCTCTCACTAAAGTGTCACTGGAGACCATGGAAGAAAGGAGGTCGGAGGCTTCTCCTCCCATCCGGCTCTAACCAACTTCTCAGAAAAAAAAAAAAAAATTCCGACATAACCGTGGGAAGACGTTAGTATTGAAATCTCAAGGCAACCTCCAGTCTCTTTTGTCCTTGAGGCCACACTGAAATGTGAGCTTTGCTAAATGAGTGGCCCACTTTGGAAAGCCATTGCTTGCATCTTAAATATAGGCTCACTCTGCGAGCCTGTAGCTGTGGCTTGGATGGACGTGTCCACCACATGCGGGTATGTTTGAGCACATCTTCCCCAGTTGGTGGCCCTGTCTTGGGGACGTTATGGAACCTTTAGGAAATGGAGCCTTGCTGGAGGAAGTATCTAACTGGGGGCCAGTTTTGAGGATTTATAGCCTGACCTCACTTCCTGTTCTTTCTCTCTCTCTCTCTCTCTCTCTCTCTCTCTCTCTCTCTCTCTCCCTCTTTCCTTCCCTCCCTCCTTCCCTCTTTCCTTCTTTCTCCCTTTTCTCCCTCTTTCCCCTCCTCCTTTCTCTCTTCTTCTCTCCCCTCCCCCCCCCCTACCCCACCCCACTCCCATTTCTGTATGCAGATGGAATGTGATCAGCCAGCTTCCAGCTCCTGCCGCCCTGCCTCCTCCACCATTAAGGACTTCTGTCTTTCTGGAACCATAAGACAACATCAACTTTTCACTTTTCTCCCCTGACTTTCTTTTTTTTTTATTTTGAGGCATTTTATTAAGGCAACAGGAAAGTAACTGATATGCTTTACTTTTCTACTTGGGGTTTTTGTTTTTGTTTTTTGAGGGCCGTAATTTATGTGGATGAGTGGATGTGAATGTTTGTACGTATGAAGGCAAGAGGTAAACCTCAGGTATCATTCATTCCTCGGAGCCTCCACCTTGCTTAGTTTTGTTTGAGACAGGGTCTCAATCTGTAGGCTTGGCTGGCCTGGAACTCACTCTGTAGACTAGGCTGGCCTCGAACTCACAGAGATCCACCTGCCTCGTTCTCCCAAGTGCTGGGGTTAAAGGCGTGCGCCACCGCTCCACTTCCACCTTGTTTTTTGAGATAATGTCCCTCACTAGCACCAGGGATTTGCCAAGCAGGCTAAGCTGGCTGGACTGTGAGCCCCCAGGGTCGATCTGCCTATCATTGCTTCCTGAGTGTTGGAATTACAAGCTCATGTCACCACAAAAGGCTTTTAAAGTGGGTGCTAGGTATCAAGTGCAGGTGGTCAGGCTTGCATAGAAAGGACTTTACTAGGCTAAGCAGCTCCCCAGTCCCTCTGCTTTTGAGTAGACATCTATACCATGTGCTTGTGGTGGTGAGTGAACAAACTTACTATGATAACAGTGGTGCAGCATGGAAAACCATGTACAGTTCACAAGACGTGATAGCAAAATAAACAGATGTGTTACTGGGTTATAACTTTACCATACTTTATCATCCCAGTTTCAGAGTGTTCTTTCTTTTCTTGAAAAAAAAAAAAAAAATGTTTACTGTGAGCTGCAGAGATGGCCAACAGTTAAAAGTATGTGTTGATCTAGCAGAGGATCCAGCACCCACATCCGGCAGCCCACAACCACCTCTAACACCAGCTCTAGTGGATCTGACGCTGCCTTCTGGCTTCCCAGGGTACCTGCATTTACACTGCACACCCCGCCACACACACACACATACACATACTCCCACACACACACTCACAAATAAGTCACAAAGGCGATCTTTTTTTCAAAGGTTTACTGTGAGTAGCACGCCATGTTGAACCAATGGCAGTCTTAAGTAGCCTATGTTTACTGTCCCTTGATTGCATGGAGAGGCCATTCTGAGTGCTTGGTCTGTACCATTGAGGTCTGTGTAAGAACATTCTATGGGATCACACAACAGAAAAGTCCCCTACCGACCCATTTCTCTGCACATATGCCTCCTGTTAAATAGCACACAGCTAAAGACAATACAGTTACACTATATCCTATCACACATAAGTAATATATAACATGCAACAGAAATCTGTGCCTACTCTCTCTTAGAAGAACGTTCATGGAAACATTATTTTTTTTCTTGCAAACCTCAGAAACTCTATTAAGTCTGCACTGACAATGTAACAGATACATTATGAAATGTTAACACAAGAGAAATCTGAAGAATATGACCAGGAGAGAACTGTAACAATACATAACAGTGTGGGTGAGAATCCTAGACGTCATACTGAACAGATTTAAAAAAAAAAAAAAAGGCACAAAATGACCGATGCTGTATGTTTCCCCTTCCAAGGTCCCTCTCATAGTCAACTCATGATGAATTAAAATAGAATGCCGGTTTCTTGGAACTGGACATAGAGGAAGATGGATAATTTTTGTTCAAGGGGTTTAGTTTCATTTGTGGTGATACAGAGCTCTGGAAATAAAGGGTGGGGTGGTTACATCTCAATGAGAATGTGAGCCTTGCCACTGAGCTGTATGTTCTGAGATGATTAAGCTACTAAATGTCAAGTATAAATTACCCAATAAAAAATCACTTTGTTGAAACTTTCTAGTAATGTTTCTTAATATAATAAGGTCTTGGGCTGGGGATGGAACTCCAAGGGGTAGAGTGCTGGCCTGTCATGTGCAAAGGACTAGGTCAATCCCCAGTAGCAGTGTGTGTAATAAGCTCTCAATAAACAGTGGATGAAGCATACTTTCTAGAAGATCCACAGTACGTTATGATATACTTCCATAAAGCTTTTATTCATTTCTTCATTCTACAAATATTTATTTTGAACATCCACACTCATATTGTCAGGCATTAGAAATTGAAGTACAGGGCATGGAGAGATGGCTCAGTGGTTAAGAGCACCAACTGCTCTTCCAGAGGTCCTGAGTTCAATTCCCAACAACCACATGGTGGCTCACAACCACTTATAATGAGATCTGGTGCCCTCTTCCTGCCTGCAGGGACTTATGCAGGCTGAATACTATATGCATAATAAATAAATAAATCTTAAAAAAAAACAATGTTTTTAAAAAAATAAAAAGTGAAGTATGTGCACATACTATATAGTATATACTTTGTACATATACTATATACTTGTATCTATACTATATATATAGTATATACTATATGCTTGCATAGGAGGACTTTACTATATGCTTTTATTTCATATATATTATATTACATAAATTACATACTACAATATATAGTATATACTATCACATGTAGTATATACCTATAAGTACATAGTATATATACCATATAATAATTGTATACATTTATGAGAAATTATATATTAACAAAAAACCTCAACAAAGTGTGAACTTAATATGGAAACAAATAATATAGTTTTCCCATTCACAGATGTGAGCCAGTTACAGTGTGCCACGGAAGAGAAGAACCTATTACTTAATTACCCAAAACCCAGCATAAAATACCTAGAGGCCAAAGTCTAACAAGAAATTTAAAGCCAGGCATAGCGTCACACGCCTTTAATCCCAGCACTTGGGAGGCAGAGGCAGGCGGATCTCTGTGAGTTCGAGGCCAGCCTGGTCTACAGAGCGAGTTCCAGGGCAGCCAGGGCTAGATGGTGAGACCTTGTCTTAAAAACAAACAAACAGAAAACAGAAAAAAATAAAGAAAGAAAGAAAAGAAATGTAGAAAGCTCCATGAAGAAAACTGTAAAAGACGTCTGAAAGACGTTACTAAACCTGAGCCGTGGGAAGCTCGTGTCATGAGAACACCAGTTCTCCAGAGGTGGTCTATTTGTCTGCCGTGATTCCAGCAAAGGCACCAAGATCTCCTATGAAGACGGAATGTCGTCCTCAGAGAAACATAGACACAAGAAAAGAGCCAGGAGCCAAGTAAGACGGTGTGGTGATGGGTAGAGAACATGCCCATATCAGATAGAAACATAAAATTTTAAGTCTTGTATAGTGAGTTAGTATAGTGTTTGAGGAAGACAAGATGAGACCAACTCACCAGACTTTAGTTTTTAAATCAAAATAGGTCCAAACATGTGCATAAATTGAATGTATTAAAGCTGACATCCCAAATCGTTAGTTTTGTTGGGTGGGTACGAGGACCCAAGTGTGCATAGAGAAGCTGGGCACAGTAGCCCACACCCATAACCCCAGAACAACCAAGGCAAAGACAGGAGGACCCCTGGGGCTTATGGCTCAGCCAGGGGTCACCCAGGACCGACAGGTAAAAGCAGGAGTCACTGCAGGTGTGATTGACCCTGTCAATCTCAATCTAGAAACTCGTTCACAGATAGGCCCGGAAGTTTGTTACCATGGAGATTCCGACACATCAAGATCAACCGCCCTTTTTATCCCCTTCATCTTTCAATGTGTGCTCTGCAGGAAAACCCACGCTTTCCTAATTAGTTGTATCTGGGGGTCCGCCTCCCCCAGGATTCATGGACACAAATGGTCTCAAATCTAAGCTGCAGTTTGCAGCCGGCGGCGAGATGGTCCAGCCATGAAGGCAGCTAATGCCAAGCTTTTGTCCTGAGTTTGAGCCTGGGACCCCATGTGGTGAACAGAGAGAATTCTGCAAGCTGTCCTCTGACATTCATACACACATAGGTATCTGCATGCACACAACCCACGCGTGCGCACACACACGCACGCACGCACATGTCCTATAATTCTTCATTTTTCCAGTTATTCCAGCATGCAGCAATCTCTGGCTAGCCCGTCTCTATCCCCCAGCACTGTGCTTACAAACAAACACAGTCACGCTCAGCCTTTTTATGTGGGTGCTGAATCCTTCTGGTTGCTAAGTAAGTTCTCTTATCCACTGAGCCTCTTCTGTACAGCCCCAGGTTCCATATTCCTAATGCTGGAACACACAGGAAGGCCTTGGGAAGTAGCTGAAGATATTGGCAGGCACCCTCAGGTCTGTCTGTTCCACCAGCCAGGGTGGCTGTGGACCCAGGCAAGCCATGCTACGCTATATGAACATGCTTAGCTCCTGATGAACCACTCACTCTAGGCTGCCTCACCATCTAGGTCAATGCTTGTTAGAAGGCTGAGGGCTATGGGTTTGATCGCCAGCATTGGCCCTGAGAGGTCATCCACCACACACACTCCTATGCCATTACTAGCAAAGGGCGGGGGAGGGGCACTGTCACTCACTGTGGAAGCAGAGGCAAGGCCCAGTGATCATGCTTGAGGTTTGGTCTCTCGGTGGCACACCCTCTGATTCACCTGATGGGACACAGTCAGAGACACAGATTATGGTGCTGGATTCGGGCTCGGCCTCAGAAAATAGAAACCACTTTAATTAAACAGGAAGAAACGGAAGGAATGCAGAAGACTGGCTCCAGACAGAACAGTGGAAGGGCTGGAAAAGCGCGTATGGGGATCTCAGGAAATACTCGGAGAGCAGAACAGAGAACCAGCCTCCATGGGGCAGACACCCCTGCCATAACCAAGACAGTGGAGTCAGAAAACCATCCTCGAAACATACAGCAGTCAGGAACAAGGCTGCCTTCAAAGCCACTCTGCTGCCAGCACTGGGTTGACCAAACCTGCCTGCCCCACCCCTCCCCACACCCCACCCACCCCATGCCTTGTTGCCCTTGAAGTCAGCAACTGGGTAGCCACTGGGGAAATTCTACTCCCTCCATACCAGGCGTGCCCCCCTGCACCTTGCAAATGTCCCGTACCCCGTCTGAGGGGACCAAGCTGCCATCACAGCTGGGACCTAGTTTCCCAATCTTTGTAAGCCCTGGAGCCATCTCAGGAGGCGCAGGAATTGCAAAGGCACCAGGAACCTCAGCCAGCTCCCCGTGTCCCTGGAAAAAGAGGGGGCCCAGTAGGCTGCGACCTGCATAGGGAAAGGTATCTCCGGGCTTGAGAACAGAGGTAGCCAAGCCAGGAAGAGAGGCGAGCATAGCCCCAGAGGACTTGACCGGCCGGTCGTTGGAACCTGTCAAATGCTGCCTTCTGTCGCCCTCTAGTGTTTGTAAAACAAACTGCGTCTCCACCGGACCACAGGGCGTCTTAGTTTCCAGGATGAGTAGTTGTGACTAGCTGGTGCTAAGCAACAAGAACTTCTAGAAAAGGAAAAAGGAAAAAGGCCACCAGGCTGTCAACACAACTACCAAAAACTGATTTGGTCGGTTGGCATTTGGGTCACATCCCCCACCCCCTCCCCGTGTTATTGGCTCGGGCCCGGTGTAGGGTATTTATTTACCTACCGTAATCAGCGGGGTTCGTTAACAGATCAGAAAGCTGATGTCAAGGTTTGTGCGAATTTCCCAGGAAGCCCTATCAGGAAGTGCCTGACTGTATGCTAGTTTGCTCTTCTTTGTAGCTTATCTTTACAGGGCATCATGTTGCACCACCCACTCCTGTCCTTGCTGTGGACGGGAGACTAGAGGGTAAGAAGGTCTGTGATTTGCAGGACTCCGCCAGTAGGGATCATGTGACTATCAATAAGTAGAGTCTTGGAATAAAGTGTCACTCACTGGGTGCAACCAATAAACTAAAGTCGTTGTGTTTGTGATTTTGACTCCATAGACCTAAAATACCAATCAGAATTATGGGCTGAATAGTAAGAGCAAGATCAGAGGATGTCCCTCTCGCGCACACGTGCAGTGTGTCCTGCCTGCCTCCCTGTTTAGGACCCCACTACTGGATCCACTGGGAGGTGGTTCTGTCTTTCAGAATGGTCACATGGGAAAGACCTAGAACCGACGCTCCCAGGTTGGCCGGCCGTCACCTTCTCTTTTCCCCATAATCACTGTGTTAAACTGGAAAATGGTTTCAGATCTTTGCATAAGGAGGGTGGCTTAGAACAGGTCACACTTGGAACGACTTGGTCTGAGTCGTCCACACTGGGAAGCACATTGATCAATCGGGACTCTTGCGGACCCTTCGGGGCACACCTGGCTTTGTGCCTCTAAGGAAGGAATTAAACACCAGCAGGACTCTGCCTAGCCAGCTTCCAAGAGCTCTTCAAAGCCACCATGCCTGTGTTTGCAGTGCCTTTTGTGAGAACTGTCTCTACCCCCAGACCCACCGCCTCTGAGAAGCTCTAAATATTTGCAAACTCTCTGACACAGAGTTTCAAACCAGTGCAAGCTGGAAATGTCAACGGAAAACATTTCTTACTTTGTGCTTAGACAGCAAAGCCTTTAGCTTCCAGGTGCGCCTGGGCTGTCCCCATCCTGGTCTCTGAAGCGCTCTGCTGTTAGGAGAAAGGCATTCGCAAACAAGGCCAGGCAGAGATCAGAGGTCCCCTGCATGGCGTGGGGACACACATCACATGCTATCCATCTGCTGTTTGCTTTCCTCCTGGGGAAGAGATGGGCTCCCCCTGAGGCAGTGAGGATGAAAGGCTGCGGGGATGGGAGTAGGAGTGTGGGGGAAGGGGTGACAGAAAGTGTGGAGCTATGTGTGGGGTCAAGGCCTGTGTAACCAGGTCTCAGGAGGTTGATCTGCTGATCTACTTCAAGGCTTTGGAATTTGACTCCAGGGATGTCAGCCTGCTGGGTTCCCAGAGGAAATTCCCAAGGGCTAGAGGTGCTGGCCTAGCCACAGAAGTGAGACCGTAGAGGGACAAACATTCAGGAAAAGAGGCTGTCTTGCAGTTGTTGTGATAATGAGAAGAACTGCCAGACCCCTGTGGTGAGCAGTGCAGTCATAGGACAAGAGCGTGGCTCTGGGAAACAAGTCAAGGTGGCATAAACAATTACATCATTCACAGAGAGAAGATACTGGATACAAATCGTGGTAGTTTGTACACCACCAAAACATGCATTTAATTAAAAATTATTTGGGCGCACATTGCTAGCTGGTCTGTAATTGGAACTACCTGTGTCTGCTCCTACAGGACCATAGATCAAAGTCATAGGCACAAGTGTCTCTAGCGTTCTGCTTTAAGGAATTTGTCTGAATCACAGCAGTACAAAAATGAGATATACAAGTCTATTCCCTGAAGCAGGTTTCTGTAAACCATCACTTAGGGACCTGCTTTAAAGCTATAGTACATGGAACATGCTGCATCCTCAGAGAAAATGAAGGCGAAAGACGTCACCTCTGCGTCCTAATACATAAGACACAACACTAACAACAAAACTCAAGTTTCAGAACAGACTGGATACTATGCTAGCACTTGAGTATAGCGCTATACAAAGCAGAGAGAGGCCCAGAGAACAGAGGGCCAGAGTTCATCTGATGAGGGTCCATAGGCCCCAGCAGGCTCTCCCACGCTCATCAGCTAAGTTTGCCAAGGTCCCTACATAGAGCAGGCTTGGCTGAGGAAAACACACACACACACACACACACACACACACACACACACACTTTCCCCCCATTTCCTGTGTATCAGAAGTTACATTTTAATGAACATATGACTTATACAGGTATTGGGATATGGCTCAGTGGCTAAAACACTTGCCACACAGGTATAATGGCCCTGAGTTCAAATCCACAGAACCCATGTAGAATCCGGACCCATAGCAAGAGAGTTTGTAATGCTTAAGAGTTTAAATCCCAGCACGCCTACAGGAAGCTGGAAGCCAAGAAAGAGAATGGAGAGCCTCCTGACAGCTGGAGCAGGCCAGCCAGCCTGTCAGGTCAGAGGCAAGACTCAAAGCGGCTTGTTTCAAACAAGGTAGAAGATGATGCCTGACAGCCGAGGGTATGATGAGAGGCATCTTTATAAAGAGACCGTGATGAGCCTGGCTTGGGTCTAGAATTGTCTGTTAACAGGCTGTGTCACAGCTACTTCCTCCAAATGTGAATATCCCTCCCTGGAGAGAGGAGGAGGCTCACACAACTCTTAAGAAAGTTATTCCTCCACAGTATCATGTGAGCAGAGCACTCGGAGAGAGGAGACCTTCCTGCAAGTTGGCTGTCATGTGGCCAACACATGGGTTACAGTACAGAACAGATCATGTGTTAAGGACACAAAACAAGTCAGGCAAATGTAAAAAAAAAAAAAAAAAAAAAAAAAAAAGCCAAAATAAAACCCCAGAAATCAGGCACAATGAAACTTGTAAATTCATAAACAGATGGGAGTTACATATTGCCTTCCTCCATGGCTAACATGCCAAAGACAGTCCACTAGAGAAACAGAAATCAGAGCTGGGCTCAGAGTCGGCTTAGCCGTTAAGAGTACTCTGAGCACATGCTACTCTTACACAGCTTGGTTCCCCACACCACACTGAGTGGCCCACAACTGTCTCAAACTACAGCTCCAGACAGCCCAGTTCTCTCCTGGCCTCCTAGGTGAGGTGCCTACATATTTGGGTAAAAATCTGCATACATGCACACAAATAAAAATAAACACAAGGGGTTGGGGATTTAGCTCAGGCCCTGGGTTCGATCCTCTGCTCCAAAAAAATAAACACAAACATTTTGTTAAAAAAAAAAAGAAATCTAAGTCATCTTAAAGCTATAAAGCCTATGGAATACTTTAGAGCTAAGAAAAACTGAAAATTCCAAAGCAGCGTTACTGTAATAGAAACATCAATGTTTTTTGGAAATACATGCATATGGGCAATGACAGCTGAGAGCTAGTCAAGGAAGAGTATATGAAGCTGGAAAGGAAGGCCTGCTCTGGTATTTCTAGACATGTACTAGCTACATCTACGTGTTATGGTTTGCACGTGAAATGTCCATGAGAGCACCACGCGTAGGAGGCTTGGCTCCTAGCTTGTGGTGCAAGGGGTGGGGCCAGCTAGCTTCAGGAAGTGATCACTGGGATGTTTCCCTGGGGAACTAGATCTTGCCCCAACTGCTTCCTGTATCCCTTTTCTCTACTTCCTGTCCACTGTTAATCATGAATAGCCTCTTTCTCTACAACCTTCCACCAAGAGGTTCCTGCCTAACCTCGACCTGCCATGAAAAGATTCAAGAAGTTGTGGCATGAAATCTCCAGTCACGAGGCAAAAGAAACCCTTCTTCCCTCAGTTGTTAGGCCCTGTGTCCTACAAACAGTAAAACATGAAGTATCATACCTCGCCTATTTTATAGACATTGGACAAGAATTCTAGTCAAACCCCATGGTGGTGGTCAGGATTTGAACACACCTAACCTGATTCTTAACCATTTAATGGTTTACACTCCCTGCCACCCTTTGGCAGAACTGGGGACTAAGCCCAGGGCTTCATGGATGCTAGACAGGTTCCTTACCTGAGTGTGCTTTAGACAAACTTCAGATTCAGATTTTTTTCTTTTAAAGATTTATTTTACTTATTATGTATACCGTGTTCTGCCTGCATATATGCCTGCAGGCCAGAAGAGGACACCAGATCTCATTATAGATGGTTTGTGAGCCACCATGTGGTTGCTGGGAATTGAACTCAGGACCTCTGGAAGAGCAGTCAGTGCTCTTAACCTCTGAGCCATCTCTCCAGCCCCAGATTCAGATTTTTGGAAATGAAATTATATATATATATATATATATATATATAATGAGATCTTGGAAACCTAGAAAAAATTTGTGTATGTGTGTGTGTATATAATGAGATCTGGGAGGTAAAATCCAAATGTAAAAATGAAACTTCTCTTTTGTGTCTATACCTCATTCAGACAACCTAACGGTCATCTCCCACATTTCCAGCCTTCCCCGCTTTCCTGTGACCTGACACAAGGGTATGAAGTACAGCATGCTGTAGTGGCAGCACCGGTGCTTGAGGTTTAAGGTTAGGAATGCTCTGGAGCAGACGATGCTGGGGACTCCCCAACTTCTGCCATTTTATACCCAGAAGGAACCTGCAAAAACATCTCCTTTTACCATGTGTCTTCTTGGAATCACATTTATATCAGAAACCGTTATAAATTAGTTGCTAATGAGACTGATTTAAATGACAGGGTGTTTTTTTCAAACACATTTCAAATTCTTGCTTAGCGTTTTAATTTAAATATGCAGTTTCTTGGTCAGCATTTCTAACCTTACAAAAGAATGGTTTTCTGTTTAATGTATTTTATAATGAATATAACCAGTGATTAAATTACCAAAAGTATATGTGAATGATAAACAATTGATAGTACCACTTGTACATAATTTTACTTTTTTGCTTGGGAAGGTTTACAAATTCAGAGTAATAAATTCATTTTATATTTTAAGTTTAATTATAAAAAATATGTATTGTTTTATACTTCAAAACATACAAACATTGTTACAACATTTTCAAATATGTCAGTGACAGGCTAGAGCCAAGTGCAATAAACAGGAGGAGGAGGGAGTTTTGCTGCCGGGGAAGAAGAGAAAATTCTTACAATAAAGAGGGCTAAACAGAACTGATGGGCACTATGGCGTCATCTACATTAAAGCTGCAGTTTCAGCACCCCCTGGTGGTACAATGAACGTGAGGGAACCCAGAAAATTTTTCTCATTACCTTAAGTCTGTTTAAAAAATACAAATACCAGCTTTTCAATTCAGAAATGCACACTTGTACCAACTAGGGTTTTTTGATGTTTTTAAGGGCGTCTTAGTCAGAGTTTCTACTGCCATGAAGAGACACACCATGACCTCTGCAACTCTCATAAAGGAAAACATTTCATTGGGGCTGGCTTACAGCTCAGAGGTTTAGTCCATTATTGTTACGGTGAGAAATATGGCAGCGTGTAGGCAGACAAGGTGCTGGAGGAGCTAAAAGTTCTACATCTTGATCCACAGGCAACAGCAAGTGAACTGTCACACTGGGCATGGCTTGAGCATATGAGGAGACCTCAAAGCCCACCTCCACAGCAACACACTTCCTCCAACAAGGCCACCTCCCCCACCAATAGTAGTACTACTCCCTATGGGCCAAGCACTCAAACGCATGAGGCTATGAGGGCCATACCTATTCCAACCACCACAAAGGACATTGCCAAAAAAGGAGTTAGCCAAAAGAGCAGGCTGTTAGCAATGTGACGTGAACACCAGAAAATTAAATTAGCACCAAGTCTTTGTTAGCCTCAATGCTCAGACCCCCTGACACTGACACTCCACCACAGAAGCACAAGGTGACCTTCATGGTGACCTAATGCTGCAGACACAGCTTTACCTCATCTCTTCAGCTCCTCCCAATACTTCTTTGGTTTTTCCAGACAGGGTTTCTCTGTGTAGTTTTGGTGCCTGCCCTGGATCTCGCTCTGGAGACCAGGCTGGCCTCGAACTCACAGAGACCCACCTGCCTCTGCCTCCTGAGTGTGCTACTGCCACCTGGCTCCTCCTAATACTTTTTCAGCTCCTTTCACAAATGCTTTGTTGCTGAAAAAAAAAAAAGTCTAAAAACAGGCTTTTATGAGTGGCCATTGATTACTGATGCTGAGTTCTCAACCTTGGCAACAGAAAATGTATACAACTATGTGGTAGGCCAGTTTACTGAATTTAAAAAGGCATGGCATGGAAGACAGGTATGGTGGTACATGCCTTTAAAAATCCCAGCACTTGGGAGGCAGAGGCAGGCTGATTTCTGTGAATTCAAGGCCAGACTGGTCTACAGAGAGTCCCAGGACAGCCAGGGGTACAGAGACTCTGTCTTTAAAGGGGAAAAAAAGGGGGATGGAAAGCTATTAACGGTAAGCTTCTCTTACAAACAAGGAAAACCATATTCAACCAAGTGTCATGAACAGGCCTATGTTTCCATTCTCTTCCTTGACTAAGCTGCAGGTTCTTGAGCACCCTTTCCTGTACCTGGAAAGTTAGGATTTGAAGCTAAGTGGTACATGGTTAGAACTCTGGGGAACTGTGCCATGACCACGCATCACTCCAGTGTCTGCTGCTCCTGAGCTGCTCCGAGGCATATGTGACACAAATCAGTTCCCTTCCAGACACTAGGAGTGCGGAGCTAGAGTCTCTCCTGGAGTTGCACTTGGGAAGGAAGGACTCTTACCCTGGCCTCTTCTCCAACCTCCAAACTACTCTAGCTTCAAACCCATGCCATCTACTTCACCAAAGGAAAATCAGGCCTGAATTCCAATCCACCGGGCAAAATTATTTTACTTTTTAACTCCTCTTCAAAATTCTGATTCTTATTTATTACTATTTATCTATCCGGGGTTGCGGTGCTAGGACATTCTAGGCAAGCTTGCTACCAGAGGTACACCCCCAGCTCAAACATATGTAAACCTCCATCTCCCTTCCATATGTTCCTCTCCTACCTTGTCAAGTTCAGCGATTTCAACCTTACTTTCCCACGAACAAAGCCAACACAAACAGCTGAGTCTGCTGGAGCTCTAAGTCCACAATCTCTGGAGCATCCTCAATACACAAAATCCATGAGTATAAACTATTATCCTGTGTCTCTGAGACCTGCTCAGTGGTGGAGGTTCCAAACTACTTGTTCTTTGAAAGAGAACGGATGTTGAAGAGCGACGATTTGGGCTGGGGAAGGCTTGTGGGATGTGCCAGCTCAAAGGTTGGAAGATGCCTTTTCAGGGGTGACGGTAAAGATAAGGAGGGCTTCGCTCCCATACAACATGGCATTTTGTGCTATACTAACCACTATTGGAGACTAAAGAGTATTTTCCTTGCTAGCACTAAGAACAGTTAGATCACAGCGACCCAGTGATGACCTTAAGACGGGATGAGAATATCAAGAACAGCTGAGAAAACTAGCCCTGTATGCCCAGTAGCCACACTGCACCATACCACAAACCATGGTGGCAAACTACCTGCAAAGGGCCACACGTGTATGCTGCAGCTTCCCAGCCTCATCCCTATAGCAGAGCACCCATACACAACAAACCCGAGAAAGCATATGGCTGTGTTCCAATAAAACTCTATTCACGAACACTAAAGATCATAATAACTTTCACATTCACAGTTTTCTTTTTAAAAACCTATTTAAAATGTAACTACATTTCTTAATGCACAGGCCCTGAAAAGCAGTCAGTCAGTGCCTGGAGCTGGCCGGCTCACCAGCTGGAGGGCCTGCACAGGCTGTTAACAGTCATGGACGAGGTTTCAGATCTCTGACTTTGGAGACTTGTTTTTTCACATTTCTCATTTAAAAATTTATACCACACAAGCTCCGTGAATATTCTCACATGAAAAATTCAGGGAAAAAGGTCCTTACCTTAAAAAACAACAAAAACAACAACAACAAAAAACGGTTAACCAAATAGTTCATCTTAAAATACATAATTCAGAATCATGTTTGGAAAATTAGAATTTTTATTCTATGCAATAAAAACAATATGCATAGACCTAGTACATAATTTCTTAGTTTTTACTTTAGGAAAAAGAAAAAGATGAGAAGTTTGTTTGTAAATCTTTGTCCCTATTATAAAAAGCTGTTATGATGTCAACAATCACTTATATGTACAAACATCAACTCGACACATGATTTATGCCTAGAAATCACTTCATCCAATCCTTTGAATATGCAGTTACGTCATAGTTTTGCCACAGCTGTGAAAGCAGCTCTGACCCCGGACACAGGGGGACACACTTGCACGTAACCGTCATCAGTGTAAAAACTTCACAAAACTACATGTAACTGTTCCAAGTGTAAAAGTCACTTCACAGTCTGTCTATCTCCACCAAACACAGAATGATTCACCACTACATGCAGATGCATGGACAGTCTCGTCTCTAGTTCTTAAGCAAAAAGCACAACTCTGCAGGATCTTCCACTGTCAGGGCTTGATATAATAACAGAAATGTATTCAACAGGCACAGGTCCATGGGCTACAGAAAAAGGAACTGACTATCCAGTGTCAACCAGCCTTATCCTTTCTTAGTGACTATTACGGCACTGAGACCTCATTGGTTTCTTGTGCCTAATCACGAAGACAGCTCCATCTTCTGTCTCAGTCCTCAGTGAAGTCTCCCGATCGTTTCACATTGCGTCGGATGAGATCACTTCGTCCAACTTCAGCCATTTGCTCTTCCCAAGACTTCATTTCATTATCATAACGAATTCTATCATCTTTAGCAAGCTGAATGTATGCCTGAGAGTGTTAAAATATTTTATTTAGAAAAGAGGAATTAATACCTGGAGTGCTTTCATCTACACAGAAATTATATCACTATTTTCCATGCACCAAAGGAGAATACAGAAATAATTTTAAATAAAAAGTTGGGGGGGGGGGAGTTAAGAGAAAGTGTTTACAAAGTGTTCTCCAAGGGTTGGTGGGTTGTTAGTTTAAGGACTTAGGGGAGAGAAGAGGGCAGGTGGGACAAGGCATGTGTGAATGCCGGTTTATTTACTGACACACTCCTGAGAGAAAAGCCAAGTTGGCCTCAATGAGGGCAGTCCCTGAGTACTGCCATCAAACTGGTGCTGCTGGGCAATGCCACAGGAGCCAACCCCATCCTGACTACTCAGGCACTCTAAACGGACATATAAAGCCAGAAACTGTACTACTTACCTGCTTTTCCTCACTAGATAGGTTTTTCCAAGCCTCATTTATAGTCTTCAGTTTTCCCTGTAAGACAATGGATAGTTAGGTGTTCACACCTAAGAAGACAGCAAAGGAGACCATTCCCCATTTAATCCAAGAACTCAGCTGTCATTCATAAGCAATACCATGCATGCAATGTCAACTGACACTTACTTCCATTGGACTGTTACATTCCCATTGAACGATTACATTTACATGAGTATGAAATGAGTTATCTCTTGATTAAAAAATGTTTGCAGAGCTGGAGAGATGGCTCAGTGGTTAAGAGCACTGACTGCTCCTCCAGAGGACCAATGTTACTAGCTGAGCCATCCCACAAGCTCAGATTTACTTGGTCTTTGTTTGTTTGTTTGTTTGTTTGTTGGTTTGAGACAGGGTTTCTCTGTGTAGTTTTGGTGCCCGTCCTAGAACTCACTCTGTAGACCAGGCTGGCCTAGAACTCACAGAGATCCGCCTGGCTCTGCCTCCCAAGTGCTGGGATTAAAGACGTGTGCCAGTATCGACTGGCTGAGATTTTTTTTTTTTTTTAAATCTGTGGTTTTGGGGACAGCCTGGCCACCCTCATACTCTTGATACTTCCTGCCTTAACTACCCAACTGCGAGTTGTATTTCTCAAAAATCATGGTGGCTAGAAAAGCAGTGGTAATTTTGAAACGTTGAAGAAACATCATTTCCAACCCATAACTCTATGGCCAATCTAAAAACAAAGGAAAAGGCAGTTTTTAGACATGTAAAATCTGAAACAATAAGTTCCTGCACATCCTGAATTAAGGAAAAGCTAGAATAGGAGTAAATCAAGGGCACAAGGCGCCGATGCAGGAGGAGCTCGGTGTGCTGTGTGCACCAGAGAGATGGCAGCTGCCAACCTGAATAAACCACAAGCTTCAAACCGAGCTGACATCCCACTAGATGTACTGAGCTACTGAGCACTGAAAAGTGGGATTCAAAAAAGATCATAAAATGGGGAATTTGAATGTTTCCTTTGTTTGTAAATATGCCAGGAATTCAACCGCTGACAAGCCCCTCCTGCACGTGTATGTGTATATGTATGTGTTTGTGTCTAAGTGCATCTGTATGTATCTATATCTATGCGTGTGCACGTGCATATGTATATTTGCACATGTGTACATGCATGTATATGTGTGTGAGTCTGTGGCGGGGCAGCATTAGAAGGCTGGGATGTTTGCAGATGTTCTCTTGTGGCTCAAGCTGGCTTGTAATTCTCTCTATGATACAGGATAGCCTTGGTCTCTCAAGGACAGGGAGCAAAACTTGAGCCACCCACCCAACTTAGCCAGTATCTTTAAATGAATAAAATTATAATCAAGTTATATTTCCATTACTAAGGACAGGGCACAGTCATTGAGGCTACTGGGTAATCCTAGGGATGGCCTGCTCCAGAATGATGTATTCAAAGTTCTCACCAGCACAGGGCTTTCCTATATGACCATATTTCTTTCTTTCTTTCTTTCTTTCCTCCCTTCTTTCTCTCTCTTTCGTTCTTTTTTTTTTTTTTCAAGACAGGGTTTCTTTCTGTAGCTTTGTGCCTTTCCTAGAACTCGCTTTGGAGACCAGGCTGGCCTCGAACTCACAGAGATCCACCTGCCTCTGCCTCCCGAGTGCTGGGATTAAAGGTGTGCGCCACCACCGCCCGGCTGACCATAATTTCAGTAGGATGCTGGAAGATGCCAGAGTTTGAAATTGTACAAGAAATGATTACTAAGTTAGATCCAATTTTGCTGAGTGGAAATAAAAAAAAAAAATTGATGGGTCCTGGAAGAGGGCCTAAAGAATGAATTTCCTTGACTTCTACTAGATTCTAACTTTTCTTTCCTTTTCTTTTTTTTTTAAAAAATGACTTTCAGTGGTTAGAGTCTATGAAGCTGTTTCCACTAAAGGAAAATACTTTGAAGATGAACAACCATTTTTCTAAGCAAATCATGGTTATTCTGGAAAAATAGCAGTATGATTTTATTGAACACTGAAAAGTAAAGATGTTTTTTGTAAAATGATTAAAATTTTAAAATCCCAAGGAAAAGTTATTAGGTTGCCATTACAAGCCTGAGAAGAGCCACGTTACACATATACTTCACTTAAACATATACAACATGTAAGTGCATGGAAAAAGAACTTGTGAACCAATGACAGAACGAGTTGATTCCAGTGGTGTGCCTAGCGAGCTCAACTGCCCAGTGAGTGACCTGGACATCTACACTTCTTTTTTTTTTTTTAAAGTTGTTTTTTTTTTTTTTTTTTAATTTATTATGTATACAGTGTTCTGTCTGCACGCATCCCTGCAGGCCAGAAGAGGGCGCCAGATCTCATTACAGATGGTTGTGAGCCACCATGTGGTTGCTGGGAATTGAACTCATGACCTCTGGAAGGAAGAGCAGCCAGTGCTCTGAGCCATCTCTCCAGTCCCCCACATCTACACTTCTTTACCACAGCACTTTATGCAAAGACAGCAGCTGCCGTTGTTGCTCTTGACGGGAGACGATAGATGGGCTGGCTTTGTGTCCAGCACATTCTTGTACCCATGTCCACATGTACAGCACATACCCATGGCATAGGTATAACCATGCTTGTTAAAGGATGAGGCATCAAGAGACAAGCTCAACCCCAAAACAAAACCAACAGCCTCAATCTCATCCTTCCCAGGGATGCTGACACTTAAGAGCTGTTGAAGTACGAAGTTTCTAGAAGAATCTTAACATTTCACAATATAAAAGTGCCCCTCTCCCCAACACAGGACTTCCTGTCCTAGAACTCACTCTATAAACCAGGCTGACCTCGAACTCAGAGATTCACCTGCCTGTGCCTCCTGAGTGCTGAGATTAAAGATGTGTGCCACAACCCAGCTTAGTGTTATCTCTCTCTCTCTCTCTTTTTTTGAAGACAGAGTTTCTCTGTGTAGCCTTGGCTGTCCTGGAACTGATCAGTAGACCAGGCTGGCCTCAAACTCACATCCACTTGCCCCTACCTCCCAAGTGCTGGGGATTAAAGGCATGCACAACTGTCACCAGGCATGTTATGTCTCTTAAATGTAAACAGTTTGCATTACATACAGTTGTGTGTATGTGTCTATGTGAACCATAAAAACAGAAAGATGACTTAATTAGAAATATTTTGAAAGTTGTTCCCGTGGGTATGCATAAAGTATGTACGGCAAACTATGGTCAGCACACACCCAACTGCATATGCTAAGAACAAGAACTTTTGTCTTTTCCAAGGCATCATACAGTCCCAGCTGGTTCTGCAGTGAACTATACACTCAGCTCCAAGGACTTTTTTTGTTTAAAGAGACACAACAAATTTCCACATTTTCTACTTTCCTTCATCATGTGACATGACAGACATACAACTTGCTACATGATTTTAAACTAAAATAAACACAAACCTACAAACAACCTGCCACTCTGCTTACCTGAGCAGTTTGCTCTGTAGCCTCTTGAAAGCTTTCAGATACGTAAATGTTGTATGCTGATCGAGGTCTTTTTGGTTTTCCAAGCAACATTAATTCCTGAATAACAAAAGTCAAAGTGTCAGATACAGTCACCAGGAAGTCTAATAGCTAAAGAAGCAGTTTGCTACAATGCCTAACAGAATCCAAGTAAACATTAACATTTTGTTTCCTTGAGACTTGCTGGCCGCCACCCTGTGGCCATTCTCTTTCCTCTGCTTCCCAAGTGCTGACGTGAATGACAGCCTGCACCATCACACCAGCAAATAGAGTGATGTGTATATAAGGTATGTGTGTTACATCTTGGAAGTCAAAAACTTTTCCAAGCATAAAAGTCTTAAAAACTGTAATATAAAAGGCATTTCTCCATCCAAAAAGGTATTTCCTTTACATGTGATTTTTATAGCTTCCAGGAACTGAATCATAACATTTACATATAAAATTTTCTTTAAAACATTATTTTAAATCCCAGTTTCCTCCTTGCAGGACACTAATCGTATTGGCTCAATCAATACATGCCTCCACTGAACCTCATAAACACAGGATTATTTAGTAACCTTATCTCACTCACTCCTTCTCTTAATGGCTTGGAACAGTTAAAATTAAAAAGACATAGTCAGTTCTCAACGGGTGCCAAGAAGGAAACTGTGGAATCAGCACACAGCATCTCTTGCACTTGGTCCCATATTCATTGTAATAGCTACTGCACTCTCCTATTTCTTTTCTATTTAGAGTAGCAGTATCTGAATTTATAAAGTCCTGGGGTGGGTGTGATGGCACAGCAGATAAAAGTATGTATTGCACAACCCCAGTAAAGGTGAAAGAACAGAATCAGCTCCACAAAGTTGTCCTCTGACCTCTAAGCAAGTACCCCTCCCCCTGTTGTATACACATACACAAAGAAAATTTAATGATAAAATAAAGGGAGGGAGGGAGTCTAGGAGACCAAGGGTATTAAATGTCTAAGGTCCTGTCTACATGGGTTTTATTATAGAAACCGTAAGAGCATTCCCTAAATAAAGAAAAATGTAGACTGACTTTCAAACAGTATCCTTTATGTGAATTAACACAAGTTAGAAAAACTTAACCATGTAGATAGATGTTTTAATAGTTATTTGTTTGAAAGGAAATAGAATCCTACCCCAAGCAACTCCTTACTGGAATAACTGGCATTTTCCTCTGATGTGCTAATGAAGGAATTTAGTATGTTCAGCAACCTTCAAATTCATGACCCTCTACAGACAATTCAAATGTGAAAGTTACTCTAGAAGGAAGAGGTGGAGTAAAGATTCTAGCTTCTCCTCATTCACTTGATTGAAGCTTCAGGCCAGTCCTATTGACAGCGCAACCAAGACTTCCCAGGCACACCGTGTGAGATATGACAGTCCTGCTTTTGTCTACCTGGAGTGCCCAGGAGCACTCCGCTATGTCACATCTACTGTCACCAACACAAGGGAAAACTACCTAGACTCTCGGTTATGTTATCTTTTCCACAGGAGACAGTATTTCAATGATACTTACTTTCTTTTTTACTAATGCTTGCTTTTTCATACGTTTCTGCCTGACTTCTTTCTCAAAAGATACCAACTGACTTGGAGTTAGCTGGTCTTTAAATCTGCTCATAGCTTCTTTGTACGCTCTCCATTCTGCCTTAAAATCAGCTTCATACACCTGCACATTAAAAATCCAAATAAAAATCAACAAACTGGTGCTAGCAAGCTCAACATATTACATTTGCCAGGGACAACCAGGTAAAAATACACTCTGAGATGTACTTTCCACACGCTTGCTAATCGAGGTGCAAAGATAGCAACTGAGTACCCTTCCTGACTGTTGTCAACCATTTACCTGTACTACACCCATCTATGTCGACATCATTTATGAAACAAAAGGTATAGAACACCTTTGTGGATGTGACTGTTAAGGGAGAAGAGAGCAAACTAAGGATATAACTCAGCTGGTAAAGCGCTTGCCATAGCCAATGTCTATAGCCCTCACGCAGGGGAGGGGGTGGGGGCAGAGACAGGTGGATCCCTGGAGCTTTCTGATCAGCCAGTCTAGTTCAACTGGCAAGCTATGAGCACAAGCAGAGACCCCATCAAAGAAAAGAGGTGTGAACTACCTAGTCTTTGGAAAAACATGCATCCCTACTGGTGAGCAAAACTGAAAACGTAAATGCTTACTTTTTTTTCTGCATCCGGTAGTTCCCTCCATGCGGCTGCAATTTTTCTAACCAGGTCTGAAAGTTTTGCATCTATAAATCAGAATGGATGTGTCGATTTTATTTCTTAGGGGTTAACTTTCTACAAGCCTTTGAAAAATAGCCTAGTGGCTCTAAAACCAAGCTAACTACTACATACATCTTTACACCCTATGAATACAATTTTACCCAGAAATGCTAGACAACTGTTATTTAGTTTTAGTGAGTATGTTACAGACTACCAAAAACAGTCCCTGGAAATTAGTCTTGACACAAAACCATGTTGCATTTCAATTACAGAAATACCATTCAGATATAAAGCTATTGTAAAATTAATCCATTATTCTTCATTTCCTTTGTCGTAACTGAGGATACAACTACTTTATTAATCATGTATTAATGCCAAGTCTTACATTTTAGAAGACAGGGTTATGGGTATAAGCAGATCTCTGAAAAGTTTACTGTCTGTCCCTTACCTGCAACAGGAGTACTTTAATTATAGCTTGTATGATTTTCACATGTGCCCTGTGAGGCACCATAAGTAAAAAGGCTTGGAAATCATAAGCAAGGACCAACTTATTAATTCAGCTATTAACTTTATACTATATACTCAAATGAATGCTCTACAACCCTTTCTTAGGCTACCTGGAAATCTTTCCACTTGCCAATCTTTTTTTTTTAAGAACTCAGATAATTTCCAATGAATAAGTTAGCGGTGACTTGTATAGACCATTATTTTTTATCTTAAATTTTTTTCGAGACAAGGTTTCTCTGTGTAACAATCCCAGCTCTCCTGGAACTCAGAGAGATCCCCACCTGCCTCTGCCTCACAACTGCAGGAATTAATGGCTTGCACCCCCACTGACTGGCTAGACTAGACCATTATATTTTACAGAGCACTTCCTGGTAAGTTATTTTATTGCTCCTTTACAAACAATGATCACAGAAGCAACTGCAAAGCAAAAGATAAGTCATCAGTGGGTCTTCTCAACGAGGGCAACTAGGCCTCAACTTTATCTTTTTTCTGCAGAGTGCTCTCCAATTTACAGGTTATTTTAAAAATACTGTTCTCATTTATATTTAAAGAATTAAAAAAAAAAAGAATTTCTATTAGTTATAGAATGTTATACAGACCATCAAAGAAAATGACTGTTGCTAAATGCTATCTGGTAGTGCAAATCAAGTTTGCGGGTGACAAAGAAAACAAATCACATTAGAGAAGCCCGCCCTAAGCCCCACATCTCTTACCTGGGTGTTTAGCTTTAAATCTGGGTAGCTGTTCTGTAGAAAACCGAAGGTATGAACTCATAGGTTTCTTTGGATAATTACCCATGTTAGATGAAAACCATTTCGGAATACAGACAAGGCTACACACGGATAAAAAGACGTGAATGTCAGATATTTACCATTCCTATACACAGACCTCAGATACCAAATCCAAGGTCAGCCAAGGTGCCAAGTATCTAACACCTGCACCATAAATGCTAACAGCCTTTTGAGTGATTTCCCTTCCCTCTGCTGTGCTAAGAATAAACTCAAGACCTTCATTTGTAGAAGCATGCTAGAAGGTCCTCCACAACCTGCTACTCCTCAGCCTCAGGACTTATTTTAAAGCCCTACTCTAAACCAAATCAGAGGCTGCTGGTCTCAAGGCTGCAAACGCGGCGCCCTGGGTGACCTAGCCAAACGGAAGAGGGGGCTGCAGGGCTGAAGCACAAGTCCTCTAACCCTGGGTGACCTAGCGGAAGAGAAGAGGAGGTCGCAGGGCTGAATCACAAGTCCTGGCACCCTGGGTGACCTAGCCAAACAGAAGAGGGGCTGCAAGGGCTGAAGCACAAATCCTAGCGATCGGGGCATTGAAGGGGACAGCGTTCCGCGCCACAGCTCCCTGCCCCGCCTCCAGGGCACGAGAAGGAAGGCGGGAGAACCGAAAGGTAGAAGGTGACAGGAAGTGAGGGGGTCGGGTCCCAAAGGCGCGAGGTCCCTGCTGGCCCGGAGACCCGGGTGGCACCAGGGCAGATGAATGATGGACGTGCGGCGGCCCCCGCCCGCGGCCTACCTGAGCGGCGAGGGCATGCGACCCCCGCAGCCCGCGCACATCTCGGCCCCCGAGCGCCCCAGTGCCCTTAGCACGCCCCACATTGCCCGGAACAGCGCCATCGCTCGGGTTGACGATGCGCTAGCCCGGCACCGCTCGCAGACAGCCGTCGTCTCACACACCACGATGCCTACACACAGCCGAACAACCCGCGTGGGAGCCCCGGGGGTTTGTTATCATGCCCGCCGCGCGCGGGGCACTCTGGGAAGCCCGAACTTCCGGTCGGAGGCAGGAGGCGGGGCGGACGGAAGGCGGTGTGTGCCCTCCCCCTCCGGTGGGCGGGGCTGAGAGGGGGCGGAGCCTGCGGCGAGGCTCGGAGGTCTTGGTGTGATACGGGTGTTCCTGAGCCGCCACGGCTGCGGACCTCCCCCGCCGTGTGTGTTCTGCTGCGCGGCTTGCCGGCTGTTGCAGGACCCGTGGGTCTCGCCTGCCAGCTCAGGTCGGTGACGCCGGCGCTGCGGCTTGTGTCACAGTGCCAGGCCTCTGAGGTCAGACAGCAGTGGTACTGCAGATGCCCAAGCCGCAAACAGTCTGCGACTCCCACCGTGCTGCTTCTGAGCCCACAGGACAGCAGCGCAAGGGGCTGCTGAGGGGGTGGAGAAGAGGGAGGGGTGGTCTTGAAACTCATCGCTTTGGTGTGCCATCTTCCCTTTTAAAATTTATAGAAAGGGATGGGGGTCCCCAGGATGGCCCAGTGAGTAGAGGCGCTTGACCCCAAGTCTGGCAAGCTGAGTTCAACCCCAGGATTTACATTGTGGGAAGAGAGAACCAACTCAAGTTGTCCTCTGACCTTCACACACACACAAACACCCGAGTAAATGTGTCATAAAAAATAGACACTTGCTGGTGCAGGCCTGTAATCCCATGACTTGGGAGGTGGAAGGCAGCTGTTCAAACTCATCCACTGCTAGATAGTGAGTTCAAGACTAGACAGGGATACATGAGACCCTGCCCCCCAAACAAACTAGCCCTAATAATAATAACAAAGCAAAGATATTCTTATATTAACATCTGAGCAGCAAATGTCAGCGCCCTTAATACTCAGGTTTCCCACTTGACAGATTATGTGGACACTTTGTCAGTTCTGAGATTGTGTGACAAGGACACCTTGTGATGGATTGATACAGTGTACAATTTGTGTCCTACAAATACTAGGATTTTTTGGTTTTGGTTTTTTGTTCTTTTTTTTTTTTTGAGACAGAGTTTCCTCTGTGTAACGCCTCTGGCTGTCCTGGAACTCACATTGTAGACCAGGCTGGCCTCGACCTCACAGAGATCCACCTGCCTTTGCCTCCGGAGTGCTGGGGATTAAAGATGTGTGCCACCACCACCTGGCTTTTTTCTTTTCTTTTCTTTCTTTCTTTCTTTCTTTCTTTCTTTCTTTCTTTCTTTCTTTTTTTTTTTAATGCAGTGGCATGGAAAAGATTAGGAAGATCTGGTGATATCTAAGGGCTTTAAGCTGTTAAATATCTTACTTAAGGGCTGGGAGTGTAGTTCAGCTGGCAGAGGGCCTGCCTAATATACATAAAGCCCTTGCCTTAGACTCCCAGCTCGGCATAAACCAGGCATGGTGTCATAAGCCTCTCCTCTCATAACTTGGGAGGTTGAGGCAGGAGGGTCAGAAGTTCAAGGTTATCCTTGGCTACATAGTAAATTCCAGGCTAGCTGGGCTAGAGACCTTCTCTCAAAAGTAAAATAAATAAATAATGACTTTTAAAATAACTACAGCAAGCTTGATGGTGGATGTGTTTAATCCCAGCACTCGGGAGGTAAGAGGCAGATGGAGCTCTGGGAACTGGAGCCTGGTCTATGTAGCAAAGTCCAGGCCAGCCAGAGTTAAAATGCTGAGACCCTGCCTAATAACAACTTATTCTGTTGCATACCTGTAGTTGTTTTCTCTGGAAAAGAATCGCAACAATTTACTAATGTAACACTGAGTCTTTCTGTAGCTTTGAAGCATTGGCCCTTCATGCTACCGAGGACCAAGACCACACTGAGCACCACTTACGTTTTTATACACTCTTGGGGGACCTTCCAGCTCATCCTTTCAAACCTCCTGTCACAGCAGCAACAAGCTCAGGTTTGCTCTTGGAGTGTATCCAAACAGGTGTAAAAACACATTTTCCATGAAGCCCAGGGGCTGAAGCAGAGCTGTGAGAAATTATAGCATTTTGATGAGATGAAGGTTTGCACAGGACATAATTCCTTCTAATCCCATATCAAGTGATTTTTAAAATAATTTGCTATTATAAGTCAAGTAGACCATATCTGTGTTTTCATCAGATAGCAACTATTACGGTGTAATGATTTTATTGTAAATGCACATTTACAAAGGAAACATTACTTAAATTATCTTTGAACAAAACAAGACTGTGGTTTTCATTTACACCTACTCTAAGAAACAAACAGCCTTTCCCTGGATTTTGCCCTCGGTGCCCATAATTCTACTGTCTGTCATAGCCCCATGGTTTCAGTATTCTATATGTAATCAAGATCTCTCCTTTCAGCTCCATGTCCACAGACCCACTGAGTGTTGTTGCCTTATGGTTCCTGTGGTCTCTACTACAGAACCCAGACCTTTCTTTTCAGACCCATTGCCGTAGACATCTCTACCATGATGTCTCACTGACACCCAGATTTTAAAATTCTATGAACAAAAGTAATGATCTTTCCAACTCTACTTAAATTTCCCACATCACTCATCCCAATCAGTAACTTCTTAAATCATTTTCAAATCTCTGAATTGACAGGCCACTTACTAAACCACTGCTGATGCAGATGGATGGGTCTACCTTCCAGCATACATCCTCATTGATGTCATGGCAAGAAATATACTAGAAGAAAATCACTTCTCTTCAAAAGAGAGAAAATGTGTTCAATGTCAAGAAAGGGAGTCTTTGTGGAAATAGAAAAGGATAGAAAGCAAGTACCTGAGGCTCTGGAGATGGCTCAGTTCAAGCATGAAGACCTGATTTGGATCTTAGCACTGAGGTGAAAAAACTAGGTGTGTCAGCGTACTCGCATAATCCAAGTGCTGGGGTTTGGAGGATGGAAACCGAGAGATCTCTGGGGCTTGCTGGCCAGCCAATTCAGCCAAACTCATGAGCTCTAAGCTCAGTGAGAGATACTGTCTGAAAAAATAAGGTGGGCATTGAGGAAGAAATCTGACATCACCCTCTGGCCTCCATGCACACATGCCTACTTGGGCACACATCCACATGATGTGCACATAATTCTGGACATGTGTGGGAGGGTGTCTCTAGTAAGGATTAACTGAGGCAGAGAGCCTTACCCTCATAGTGAGTGGCACCTTCCAACAAGTAGCCCAGCCATAAAGAGATCCCAGGGGAGAACAGTGTTGTCTGCCTGTTGTTACCTCTCCTTGAGTAAGTGGAACATTGTGGCTGCCAATGCCACCAGCCTTCAGTGACAACATCAAGACACAGCTTCTTGGCTTTCCAGTGTGGGCTGATGACCAGCAGTGGATGGGTAGGCAGATATATGGATAGATGGATGGGTGCATGTCCAGCTGATGAGATGGAAGAGTCATGGATGGATGGATGTGAAAATATTAGCATCTGTCTAATTGTTTAAAATAAGAATTTGGCCCCGTGGGGAACAATGGTTTTTTGTCCAAAGTGTCATTTTAGTAGATTGTTGTGTGCCTTGTGAGCTCACTGAGACTCTGTTCTGGGAGCCAGGGTTGCTCATAACAATCACCGCTGCCTATTCAGACCCAAGTATGTTTGTCTCAAACTGTACCCTTTCCCGAGCAGTATGACAGAGAGGAGAGTACGGTAAATAGCCCGTGAGTGAAAAGGCTATGTCCTTGAAAACCGCCAAAAGTTAAATTATTTCTACACTAAATCTACACGGGGTGGTTCTGTGTAGACAGGGTGGCTCTGTGTAGATGTGAGGAGCACATTTTGATGGTGTACATATGAAAGTGATGATATTAGTTTTGTTTAATTGATACTTACATAGTAAGTATCATAAGGTAGCATTCCTAATTAGCATCAGTGACCACAGGCCTGGATAATTCCATGCTGAATAATGGAGGTAGATGCATGGATAGCCTTCAAATGAAGGGGAAAATATTCCTAAAACAGAAGACAGTTTTGTTTCTATAGTTATGATGGGCAAATACTTTAGTCACAGTTGGATATAGACGGGGTGGGGGTGGGGGATCCCAAAAGAGACGCCTGAGCAAAGCAGAATGTCACCGTAAAAGAAGAAATGACCGCAGAAAAGTAACAAAGTAACATATCAAACTGGGAGCTCACAAACAGAAACATTAGGAGGAAGGCAGCGTTGGGAGTCCCGGGCAGAGCAGAATGTCTCCTCAGTGAGACTTCCCAGTAAAAGAACACACTGCAGACAGAACATCATCAAAATCAGGTGCTCACAACACTGGGCAGTACTGACTGTGGAAGTCATAGTCAGCTGGTGAGCTTTCCCTCCGCGGCTGCGCCTCAGGCTTCTCTTTCCCACTGCAGGCACTTTCGTGGGATAAACAACAGCAACAGCTACTAGAAATAATTTACCGCCGGGCGGTGGGGGTGCACGCCTTTAATCCCAGCACTCGGGAGGCAGAGGCAGGCGGATCTCTGTGAGTTCGAGGCCAGCCTGGTCTCCAAAGCGAGTTCCAGAAAAGGCGCAAAGCTACACAAAGAAACCCTGTCTCGAAGAAAAAAGAAAAAAGAAATAATTTACCTTCTAGCTTTTCAAGGACATAATGTTCGCTGTCCTCTCTGTCACGGAGCTGGCGGAAAAGGTGCTTTGGAGGACAGTGTGAAGTAAACGTGCTTGGGTATATGTGAGTGAGTGTATGTGCAAACCTGACTCCCAGGACAGAGTCTCAGTGAGCTCACACAGCACAGGACTATTTACTAATGTAATGAATACAATGTATATTACAACGGAAAGGAGGTATCACAATAAAGAGATGCTTCTCCCAACTTGAAGGAAACCGTATTTCTGGAAATACAATATACTCTAAACGCCACTTGCAAAGCTAATTTACTCAGCAGCAATTACAGAGCAGAGTGGTAGAAACTGTCATCCTCGGGTTGTGGGAAAAAGGATTGTTCACACAAAAACTAGAAGTCTAGCAACCTGGGCCGGGGTGGTGGCTGAGTTGATAAAGTGCTTGCTAGCATGAAGACCTCGATTCAATACCCAGCACCCACACATGTGAAGAGCAGGTGTGACTCACGTTTATAATCTCAGCACTAGGAAGTGGAGACAGGAGGACCCCTGGGGCTGGCTGGCCAGCCTGGCTAGCCCAATTGTTGAGTCTCAAAAAAAAAAAAAAAAAAAAAAGAAACAAACAAAGAAAGGGTGGGTGGATGGCTTCTGAGAAATGATATCTGAGGTTGACTTCTGGCCTACACACACACCACACACACACAAACACACACACACACACACACACACACACACTTTAATACATACACATATATCTCTCTTAATGTGCACCTGCCTACAAAGGTACATACACACTTTATTTTTTTTCTAAAGGATAACATCTCACTGTAGTGAAATGGAAAAAAAAAAACACAACTGGAGTATTATTTTTTCAGTAAATCAGGAGTTTCATAGATTACATGTACAGAAAGCTATGTGTCTCATTTTTTTCTAACCATTTCATTTACTCACAGCCTGTTTCCACATTGCTGGAGTTGGTTGTGCAAAAGCAGTGGTTCTCAACCTTCCTAACCCTGTATAACACAGTCCCTCATGCTAGGGTGACCCCCAACCATACAATTATTTTCACTGTTACTTCATAACTGTCATTTTGCTACTGTTGCAAATGGTAATGTAAAAAAAGCTGTGTTTTCCAATGGTCTTGGGTGACCCCTGTGAAAGGGTTATTTGACCCTCCCCCAAAGAGGTCAGGGTTGAGACACGCTGTGTAAAAGGAAGAAAGAGAAAGGAAATAGAGATCAGAGGGAAGATCTATTGACATTACCAGTTCCCACCTGTTCTAGCTAGATTCTGAAACTTCCCAAAGAAAAAAGTCTGCAAGCAGCCTTAATTATTAAAGGGGCATAAAATTACTCTTAGCAAATGCTAGTGTGTGTGTGTGTGTGTGTGTGTGTGTGTGTGTGTGTGTGTGTGTGTTTCCCTTTTGAGACAGGGTTTCTCTGTATAACAACTCTGGCTGTCCTGGAACTCACTTTGCAAACCAGGCTGGTCTCGAACTTACTGAGATCCACCTGCCTCTGCCTCCCAAGTCGGGGCTTAAAGGCGTCACTGCCACCCGGCTGAATAAGTCTTTGAATATTGTCAGAAAAAGACAGGAAAGCTGGGCAGTAGTGACGTATGCCTTTAATCCCAGGACTTGGGAGGCAGAGCCAAGTGGACTCTGTGAGTTCGAGGCCAGCCTGGGCTACCAAGTGAGTTCCAGGAAAAGGTGCAAAGCTACACAGAGAAACCCTGTCTTGAAAAACAAAAAACAAAACAAAAAAACAGAAACAATTAAAATACCCATTTACAGGAGAATAACTAAACAAAATAAGTATGCTAATTCAATGCAATACTGACAGATGGTGAAAAGGAACAATTAGACACACTCTACATAGAAGAGGCTTAATTATTTCTGGGCAAAAGATGCCAGACCTGGAGAAAAATATGGTACTTGATTTCATTTAGGCAGAACACACATTTAATAATGTATGGTGAATGCAATCAGACTAGTGTATGGTGAATGCAATCAGACTAGTGTATGGTGAATGCAATCAGACTAGTGTATGGTGAATGCAATCAGACTAGTGTATGGTGAATGCAATCAGACTAGTAGTGTATGGTGGATGCAATCAGACTAGTGTATGGTAGATGCAATCAGACTAGTGTATGGTGGATGCAATAAGACTAGTAGTGTATGGTGGATGCAATCAGACTAGCTACCTTAGAGTTCAACTGAGGTGAAACATCATCAACTGGATGGGACACAAACCATCTCTCTGAAGTTCTAGTTCTGTCCTAAGTCTTTTTATTGTTTGTTTGGGGTTTTTAATTTGCTTGTTTGGTTGGTTGGTTTTAGAGACAGGGTTTCTCTGTGTAGCTCTAGCTGTCTTGGAACTTTCTCTGTAGACCACCAGGCTGGCCTCAAACTCAGAGGGGCAGCTCTGCCTCCCAAGTGCTGATTAAAGGTGTGTACCACCACCACTGAGTATGTCCTAAGCCTTATAACTGGTGAACAACAGGAATGTACATTTGCCAAAACACACTGGATAGGAAACCTAGATTTATGGGTTTAGCTGTCTCGTCATTATAAAAATAGCACAAATAACAGTCTTTTCTATCTTGAAGCCAATTGTCTGCATCAGCAGGAGACAGGAAAAGCAAAAAAGATGAGCACTTACGTAATTTACAGGACCATAATTCACTACTGCAGAAAATTCCTGGACGTGGACTTGAAGATCAGGAAGAATCCATAATTGTTACACTGATAGGCTGACGCTATTAATAAGCTAACACGCCTCTGTGTCTGCCCTTGTGTCGCGGCAAGCACCTCATGAATGCCAATGATGAGGATGAGAATTTATTGCTCATCCTTGTGCCAAGCACTTCACAGACACACCACTAAAGATTCCGAGAAGCGGGCAAGGTGCTGTTTCTTCTATTGTATTTAGAAAACCATTCATGCCAAGGGTACCATCCTTGTCAGCCTCTTCTTAACCAACATTTCCAGCTCTGAAGCTACAGTTGGCTGGTTTTAAATTATATTGTATGCAATGTATGCAATGTATGCAATGTATGCACGATAGAAGCAAATCCGTAATGAAGCGCGCGCATGCGTGTGTGTGTGTGTGTGTGTGTGTGTGTGTGTGTGTGTGTCTTGTTCTTTTTTTTTTTTATTTTTCGAGACAGGGTTTCTCTTTGTAGCTTTGCGCCTTTTGGTGGAACTCACTTTGTAGACCAGGCTGGCCTCGAACTCACAAAGATCCGCCTGGCTCTGCCTCCCAAGTGCTGGGATTAAAGGCATGCCCCCCCACCGCCCGGCTTGTGTGTGTCTTGTTAGACTTAGAGTTCATCACTTTGGCTGGACTGGCCAGCAATCCCAGGTATCCTCCTGTCTCAACCTCCCATGTCGGCCTCTTCAGGCTTTTTTTTTACCTGCGTGCTGGGGATCCAAATTTAGATCCTTACGCTTGTGGGCCAGGCACTTTACAGACTGAGCCAACTCCACAGCCCCACGGACTCTCTTCCCATGCTTCTTTTTCTTTTACACAAACACTCTGTACAACTTTGAGTACATTTTTATCTAAACTCTTAATTTTCATGATTTTCTTAATGAGGCTTGCTTGCATTAAGAAAACAAAAGGCCGGGTGGTGTTGGTGCATGCCTATAATCCCAGCACTCGGGAGGCAGAGGCACATGGATCTCTGTGAGTTCGGGTCTAGCCTGGTCTACAGAGCTAGTCCAGGACAGGCTCCAAAGCTACAGAGAAACCCTGTCTCGGAAGAAAAAAAAAAAGAAAAGAAAAGAAAAAGAAAGAAAGAAAGAAAGAAAGAAAGAAAGAAAGAAAGAAAGAAAGAAAAGAAAAGAAAAGAAAAGAAAACAAAAGACCTTCATGGGTCCCCATGTATTAAAAAAGAGTACAGATACAAGTGAAATTGTACTAACTGAGCAGGTTGTACTTACGTATTTAGGAGTAGGTATGTATGCATGCACTACATATGCATGTTGGTATGTATGTAACAACAATAAGTGAAAAACAGACCATGATTTTGAAAGAGAGCAAGGTGGAGTACATAGGAGAGTTCAGAGGGAAGAAAGGGATAGGAAAAAGAGGTAATTATAATCTCAAAAAGTAACTTTAGGGAACTTTAAAAAGAAGAGTGTGCCGGGCGGTGATGGTGTGCATGCCATTAATCCCAGCACTCGGGAGGCAGAGTCAGGTGGATCTCTGTGAGTTCGAGGCCAGCCTGGTCTACAGAGCAAGATCTAGGAAAGGCGCAAAGCTACACAGAGAAACCCTGTCTCAAAAAACCAAAAAACCAAAACCAAAACAAAACAAAACAAGAGTGCAAATTATTAAAAACTTGAGGTAGTGGTGATTCTATGTATGTCTGGTAGGAACAAGTGGGCAATCTTTATTTTTACTACATATATGCCTGTTACTTCGACCTTTTCTAAAATGCAACACTGAAAATACCTACACACTTCGGTAATAATTAGAAAGGTTTTCAGTTTCTCAGACAGGCCTGTCCTATGTTACACACTGTGTGATAAGTTCTAAAAATACCAAGCTGACTAAGGCCTGGCCCATCTGCTTCTGTTTGCCTGGGAGAGCAGGGGACGGCTTGGGAAAGCAGGTGACATTGGAACTGCTGTTGTCAAGTGCAGAAAATGTGGGGTGCTCCCCAAAAAAGGGAAGCTGCAAGTCACGGGGGTGTGTGAGGGCATGGCGTGCTGAAGAGAACAGACAGGACACGCCAAGGAGAGACTGAAGCAACGGTGATGGGGTTGGGCGCGGTTAGCTTGGGAAGAACCGAGCCTGGTGCCAGAGGTCTGTCTGCAGAGATGGGCGGAACGTTTGCCACAAATTACTGGCACAACCAAGCCAGATTTTAAGCAAACCTTTGATAGGAGCATTTCGAGAGACGGGAGGGGGGAAAACAGAAGAGACCAGAAAGGAAGCTGTTGCTGTCACACAGGAAGGGGGCTGGGAGGCAGAGCTGAGCTTCTGCTGGCTGGCACACCACCCAAGGCAGGCGTGCGACCCGGAATTCATTGGCCAGCTGCATGCGCAGAAGCTGTGGCTGAATTCGAGGTTGACCGGCTGTAGCCCATTCAAACAGCATGCTCCGCGTAAATGTCCCGAAATGGTTGTTTTCATCACACCGCTTGCTGATCACACACACACACTGACTTCGGGGAAGCTACTAAAGGAAGGTTTCACATCTGGCGGATCCAGCTTCTCCATCAAGTTTTTAAAACGTTACCTATAATTGGTTTCGGGACATACTACAACACGCCACACACCCCACACAATAAATAAATAAGATAGAGAGTTGAAGAAATAAATCCAAGATTGGCCACCAGCCTCCACATGCAGACGCGTGCACATCTGCATCTACCTGGGTGCACACACAGAGAAAATAAAAACTGATTCCAAAGTGCACGGGGAATTACAGCGGAGCGGGCCAGCCAGGGAAGAATGAAGTTGGAAGACTGATACTTCATTTAAAAAGTGACCTCAAAGCTATGGGATACAACTGAGAATCCACAAGTAAGCCTTGGTGGGTTTTCAACAGGGGGGGTGCCAAAGGATTTAAGGGGAAAGAAGTTTTTTTAAGGGTTTATTTTTTTAATTAATTTATTTTTATGTGCATTGACTTTATTTATTTATTTATTTATTTTTTGCCTGCCTGCCTGCCCGTATGTCTGTGCAAGGGTTCCAGATCACAGACAGTTGAACCGGGGCCCTCTGGAAGAGCAGCTGGTGCTCTTAACCACTGGGCCATCTCTCCCGCCCAGGGAAAGAAGTCTTAAATGAGTTGTACAGGTCTGCTATTTGGAAGCCTTGCTTGCAAGATAACTTTCCCAAATGCAGAAGCTTGTGCCTGCTACGCTAATCCTCCCAGAGTTTTAAAGTGAACGAAATAAATGTGGTTTCTGGCGAGCACCTGCTTCCTTCTTGGGAATTTGGAAGAGCACAGAGTGCCAGCATGGTTAGCTCCCAGGAACCATGGCCTTAGACATCTGAGTTGTTGGCTAAAGGGGCCCCATGGGAAAACCCAAACATCCAGGGTACTGCCAAGGCTAATCATTGCTCCCCACAAAGTGAAAACAAGGCAGATAACACCTACATAACTCATTAAACATGGAGAAGTCAAGCTGGTGTCTACCTAGAGCCTTTACCCTTAGTGACTAGTTACTGGAACGTCCTCTGCACACTACTAAAGGAGAAAGGTAAACACACCAACCCAGCTACAAAGTAAGTCTTCGATCAACAACGGTGACCTGCCTTCAGTATGCACTGGTGCAGTAGTGGTACAAAGCTGGTGGAGCAACCAACCAAGATCTGATTTAAGTTAGGGTCTTCTCCATGTGATGGAACCTATTCCCAACACTGCTCGGGTGGCCAAGAACTGGAGACTAAATAGATAGGACAGGGACCCAGGGGAAAACTAAATACTACTTTTCTGCTAAAGGGTTAGAACAATAAAATGACATTCGGCTATATTCATATATCAGTGTCTTGCTCAGCCATCAACACAGGCGTTTCTTCCTGCAGTAGATAAGAACGAAGACAGAGACCCACAGCTGGACAATGTGCAGAGTGTGAGAGACCTTGGAACACTCCGCCCTAAATGGGATTCTTCAATGCCCTTCCGTCAAGGCTCAGAGAACCCGGCAGATGAGCGGGCCGAAAGAATGTAAGAGCCGGAGTGGGTGGAAGACACCAAGGAAACTAGACACAGCAGGGATGATGCATCTATGAACTTACAGAGACTGTGGCAGCATGCACAGGCACTGCATGCATGGGTCTGCACCAGATGGGGTCCCAGTGAGAGCGGAAGTGGGCACAAGCTCCCACCCCTACCACAGACACTCTCTCTAATTGATAACTGCTCTCAAATGAACAATGAGTTTTCTGAAATGGAATCCCACTGAGTATTCAAACCACTCTTAAGGGAAGACTCTATGTCCAGCGGTTGATGGGCAAAACAAAATGAACTCAATAGCATTTTTAGAGGCTCTTTGTCTCATAATGCTTTCTCAGGGCCTTTAAAACAAACAGACAAAACAAAAAACCAAAAACTACCTTATAGGTCCTTATTAGGATTTCTGTGTTTGTGAGATTTCTGTGTGTGCAAATGTGGTGTCTCTCTGCATATATATGTTCCTTTTGCTTTTGCTTTTTTTTTTCTCTTCTGACTTTTTTTGGTCCTATTCTGGTTTGTTTTATTTTATTTTGTTATTATTTGTTAGATGCTGTGTGTATCCCAATGAGAGAGAGAGAAAGAAAGGAAGGGTGTGGATTTGAGTAGGTGGAGAGGATCTGGAAGGAGTTGGAGGAGGGGAAAATACAATCAGAATATATTATATTTTTAAAAATCTATATTCAACAATAATAATACCAATAAAAAGGAACCATGGGTTTGAATTCTGCCTTTCCAGGCAAAGGTGCACCAGGTCACTGCTGGAAGCTCTGTTGTGTGGCCCTTTCAAGGCGAACACTGACAGCCTACACAGACACATGCTTCCCATCTGTTTTTTCCCCACAACTGCCTAGCTATGGATCTGTGCATGGTCCTGGTGAGAAATCTAAGCTTTGGGGGTAGGAGATGCTAAACCCTATCAATGTTTTCCTTGGTGTCATAATAGGGGCATCCGTTTGTGCATACCTCAATGGCCTATGAAGTTAGAGAGCTTAGCTTTGGGGGGAGGGAGATTGGGGATTAAAGTTAGCTTCCTTCACAAGATAAATAGACTCCTGACCACACAGCAGCACCCCTAGCTTGAGATACTAGAATTGCTTTTCCTAATAAGTAAATTGTATGGGAAAGTGTATTGTACTTCAAAACTGTATTCAAAACAGCTTCTGAATGAGTTGAGAAAGGCTCACATACCTTTCACAACAGGAGGACCCAAGTAGGTTTTAACATAAACTTCATTGTACAGAACATCCAATACTAATACTTTTAGGTGATTTTTTTTTTCTTCCTGTTAGGTCAATTCAGCTCACAATCTAAATGCACATTCTTATATAAAAGGATTAGGGAAACAAATTTAAATGTAACAAACTATTAATAAATGATGTAACAGGTATTAAATTGTCATCAGGATATTACTGGATGAGGCTGGAGAGATGGTTCAATAGTTAAGAGTGCTTGCTGCTCTTCCAGAGTTCAGGTCCCAGCACCCATGTAGGGCAGCTCACAATGACCTATAACTCCAGCTCCAAGGGACATGATATGACACTCTCTTCTGGCCTCTTTGAGCACCTGCACTCACATACACACAGCTACACATAAACACTTAAGAGATAATAAAAACAACTCTTTGGAAGAAAATATTATTGCATTACAAATTATTTTTACAACCCAACATCAGCTCAATCCAGATTCTCAGTTATTATGATTACTGAAATTCAAGATGATTGACTAAAAGGCATACGCTTAAGCAGAGCTCACAGGGATGGTGAGATGGCTGAGTGGGTGAAGGGGCTTGCCAGCAAGCCTGATGACCTGAGTTCAATCCCTGGGACCAACACGGTGGATGGGAGAACCGACTTCAAGTTGTTCTTTGATCTGTACGCACATTCGTGTGGACAGATACATGCACACACAAATAAATGGATTTTTTTTTTTTTTTAAGGAAAAGACAAGGTCTTACATAAGCTACTCAGCAAGCTGAGTAGTTATCTACATATAGCAGTTTAACAAATGAAATCTCATGGGTTTCTACGAGCTGCCTCATTTGTAAAATGCAGTTGAAGAACGAGAAAAGGACTATGGAAGGGCCAATGGTGCTCAGCCATAGGGTACTTGCCAAGTATGCAAGAGGCCCTAGGCTCAATGCCATGGCTGGTTCTAAAATGAATGTGTAACAGGACTTCGTGACTCTACAAGAGATCAAATTTTCAAACATCATCAGCTGGACTAGAAACTGAGGCCCGTCCAAATTGACCATCAGTAAACAGTCCTAGGAAGCACTTCAAAGTCAATGTCCCTTTTCATCTGGTAAGAAAACTTGGTTTTCCAATCTTTCATCTAAAACAAAAACAACCCCCCCCCAAAAAAAAACAAACGAACAAATAAACCAGAACTAGAAGTAGACATGTACACCCACATGAAAACACTTGCCTGCAATGTTGAAGTCCTGAATTCCATCCACCCTGTATTGTGATGAAGCAAATGTAAAGGCTGGGGCTGGGGCTCAGTTGGTAGAGTGCTTGCCTGCATACACAAAGCCATGAGTTCGACCCCCAGCAACATACAAACCTGTGATCCTAGTACTTAGCAGGTAGGTGGAGGCCAGAGGATCAGAGGTTCAAGACCATCCTCTCCTACAAAGCAAGCTCTCCTGTTCTGTTGGTGATCAAGTTACGCTGGGTCTTTTGAGGCTGATAAACATGTTTGGCTTTTGCTAGTGGTAAGGTTGCAAAGAGGACATGAAGCACACCCACTGGCAATTACACTCGATTCCACAAGCAAGTGTGTGTGAGGACGGTCTTCAGGAACCACAGGCTGCTGAGACAGCTGGGGACAGGAACTGTAGGTATTTGTAAATGCCACACCTCAAAAGCTTCCTGTATGTGGCATTTACAAATACCTACAGTCCAGTTTACAGGTTCTCAACTACCAGGAAGTACCCAGGACTTCAAAAAGGGAGACCCTAGGCCCTAAGACTCCACCTTTGGAAGTCTGAAGTCCTTCATGTTTAATTTATGAAAAGCCAAGTGGGATTGTTTTACATTTACTTATTTTGGGGTTGGGGTGGCATGCTACAGTGGAGTCCAGAGGACAACTTGTGAAAGTTGGCTCTTTGTTTCTACCAGGCTTGGTGGCAAGCATCTATATTCACTGGCTATCACCCCGGCCCCTGAAAAGGCAGTTTTAAAATCGAACTCATGTTTTGTGTTAGTATTAAGCAAGAACGACAGATCCATATGGTGATCTGGTCCATACTTCCCTGGGGAGTAAGATTATTTTTGTTAGTTAAAAAAAAAAAAAAAGAAAGAAAAAGAAAAAAAAAGAAAAAAAAATTGTTTACCCCTGAGGAGTCCAGATGTAAACAAGCAAAGAGAAACCAGAATTAAAACAAGTTTCAGGCTTTAATTAGAAAAACAAAGAAGGGCTGGAGAGATGCTCAGTGGTGAAAGCACTGGCCACGCTAGCAATGGACTAGAGTTCAGGTCCCAGCATGCACATTGGGCAGCTCACAGCTGGCTATAATTCCAGTTGCTGGGGATCTGATGGCCACTCCGGCTTCCTTGGGCACCAGCATGCACATGTGCATACACACACACACACACACACACACACACACACACACACACACACAGAGAGAGAGAGAGAGAGAGAGAGAGAGAGAGAGAGAGAGAGAGAGAGAGAACTTTAAAAAGAAAACAAAAGACACTTCCAAAAGTAAATGCCATACAAATGGGAAAAATTTTTTATTTGTTTTTGAGACATGAACTCTCACACTATAGCCCTTGTTAGCCTAGAACTTGCTAGGTAGACCAAGTTGGCCTCATGCTCACAGAGATACTCCTGTCTCTGCCTCCTGAATGCTGAGATTAAAGGTATGTACCACCACAGTCAGCACAGTGATACTTTAGATACTCAAGAAACAAAATCTCTTACTTTCAAGGTATACTAAATATTATCTAAATATGAGAGCACCCAACCTCAGGAGACATGAAGTTTACATAGAATGGATAGTAACGTGTTTGGTTCATGAGATGGCTACTTCAAGACATTAATATCTCTGTTTCTCAAAGCCTGTATTTTCTTACACATCCATTTCACAATTCATTTGATTATTTTACAGTCATTCATAATGATATATTTCCCAAGAGGCTAGCCTGTGCTTCAGTAATAACAAATCAGGATAAAATAAACAATGGAGCTGAATCTTTTGCTACCAAGTAATTCTTAGTCATTCACACAGTTACTGTGCTAAATCAAGACCACTGCCACTGTCAATGATGACACTCTCAAGTGTGATGTGCCTATGAACCATTAATGAGATGTATGTTCAACCGCAAACATAGAACTTGGTTTTCTTTAAAAATCTAGAAAGATAACTTGCTCACTTAAATCAATTTTAAGCTGGCAATTTATAAAAACAGAAGTACCCTTTTTTTTAAAATGGTTGATAACATATAGTAAAGACAGAGAGATGCTTTTAAAATTGGGATGGCATTAAAAGTCTACTTTAAAGATTCTAGACTTTCAAACATCGAGTGATGTCACGGCAGTGTTACAGTCAGTCATTCTCCGGAGTCAACCTGGCAGTTCCTCAGAGCTATCAAGGCTCTTCTGTAGAGTCGGGAAGACACACCCACACTCCTTTCCGGACAGTTGTAAGTGAGTACTCCATCTTGGATGTGGATGAACCCCAGCTTCTAAATTCACGTCTACAACAAGGGACCAAAGCAGACCAGTTTACAGCGGACAACCTGGTAAAGAGGTGCTAACTAACCTTCTACGATGGTTTATATGCAATTAGTGGTTACGAGAAATGCCAAGACAGGAGGCAGATGGTCAAGGGTTAAAGGGGCTTGCCACCAAGACCAAAGTGACCTGAGTTGGATTTCAAAGAACCACAGGGTGGAGGGAGGGAACTGACTCCAAGTCATCCTCTGACCTTCACGTGCACCATGGAGCTCACCCCCACATAAATAAGTGAAAACAAATTTCTTTTAAATGCAAAAAAAAAAAAAAAAAGAAAGAAAAGAAAAAAAATTTCCACATTTTCCACATTGGAAATAGTTGTCATGCAAAATTATAGGGTTTTGATCCTGAGGAATAGATCAAGCAGTTTTGGTTTTTTTGCAGTAAGTAATCAAGACAAATAGTAGAAAAAGCATTTTATTTATATGGAAAAAGCTACAGTAAGATCTGTAAAAGGTGTCAGTAGAATATTGCCTATACAGGAAAAAAAATTCAAATGTGAAGAGCAACAACAACAAAAGAAAAGTGGCACCTTCCTACTTCGCAGTGCAATTAATTCACATTGCAATAAAGTTAAGTCACATACAATAAACCCAAACAAGTGTTTCTCCATTCTAATCGGTATACTGAGAAAGACAGCGTGAAGATCAGTTCCGGTTTAAGAAAGATGCATTCAACTCACAGAATAGCCTAAGATGGGGGAGGAGAGGGGGGCACAGTTAATTCATCATCATCAGCTGTCGGGGGGGCTTCAATACTGTTCACAGGGGGGACAAAAAGGTCATGAGTTGACCTAGAATATATTTAGTCTATACAGTAAAAAAATACAAATTATAAAGTGAGCTAACAAAGAATGAAATCTGAATTCAGATTTATAAAAGTGACGACATCTTGGACAATACGTACAGTGTTTCTCGTGTAAAAACATCTCCTTTCAGCAAAATAAAATAAAATAAAGTAAAATAAAATAAAACAAAATAAAAAAGAAATCATCTGGTTGCTTCTCAGGCGTGTCTCACAGATCTTGCTCAGAAGATGCAGGTGTCCAAGTGTCTCAGGAACCAAAATAAATGTCCTCCTTGATGAGCGCAAAATGCTAACTGCTGTCAGCATCGTTTGAAGGGTATTTTTGGAAGTTTGTTCTGTCTTGCTTCAGAAACACATTTAAAATGAGTAAAAAACCAAAGGATTCATGGAACAAAGGAGACAGCGAACAGCGCCGGATTCACTGCTAATGTTGAAAAAGACAGATTTTACAGTACTCTGGTATAAGTGAAAGTGTTTTCAAACATTACATTGCATATTTCTGAGTCCATTCTCTTGCATGCCTGTTGTATCTGTAGGCATATAAAAAGAGAGAGAGTAAAAACACACACGTTTAGCCTGCCGAAGCCTCTCTCTGTTCAGAAACCTCATGCAGACCACCATGCTTACACCTGTCACTGGGTTGAGGTAACACAGACGCATGCCAACATAAAAGCAAAAACAAATGACTTTTAAATTCCTAGATTCCTCAGCAATCTGTATGAAAATATACTTCAGCTAAAAACAAACAAACAAAACCCAAAAAAACAAAACAACAACAAAAAACCAAGACACAAAAAACCAACTTCAAATAGAAATCTGTAGATGCCAACCCTGAGGGAGGGAATATCAGGCACCAGGAGAATAAGGCAGCCACAAGAGAAGGTCACTGTGGGTGGGCAAGAGAAATAACTTCTCTTCCTAGGAGAAGATGGGGAAACAATGCCCAGTGCTTCCCAGTGGTTAAATCCTTCCATGTTTAATTTGCCAGCTAGAAATGACGAGGACATAGCACAGACAGAGAACATGTACTACTAAACACTGACCCGGAGAGAGGTTTTTGTTTTTGTTTTAAAGACAGTTAAAAAAAAAGAAGAAGAAGAAGTCGTCTATGGGGGAGGAGGGTGGGGCTTACACAGAGTTAAGTGTACTTTCACTATCACACCCAGGCAGCAAACTCTCCTGAAATGCACCCAACAGGAAGTGTACAGCAGGAAACACTTACTTTTCTTTGTCTGATTTATAGATCTGTGCAATATCAGGTACTAAGGGATCATCTGGATTAGGATCACAGAGCAGTGAGCATATGGACAACAACACTAGATTGGGAGGAAAAAAACAAAAACCGAAAACATTTCATTAGGTGAGGCCGTGGCTGCTTTATAGAACTTACCCGCCTGAAAATAACTGCACCGAATATAAAGAAAATGAAAGAGGAGAAGAACATGGAGAGGCAAGTGAGCAGCTCGGCGGCTTGCCAAGCATGCCTGAGGCCCTAGCAAGAAACAAAAATCCATCACTGTGAAAATATAAAAGCCACATGGGGGTTACATTTTATATTAACTTCAGTTGGTAGGTAAATACCATTTTTTTTTAAGTAATGAAATTTTTTTTGACATTTTTAATTCAAAGTTATCTACATTTACTTAAAACAATGTGGATTCAAAGCAGCTAATTTTTTTTTTTTTTAAGATTTATTTATTATGTATACAGTGTTCGGCCTGCATCAGAAGAGGGCACCAGACCTCATTACAGATGGTTGTGAGCCACCATGTGGTTGCTGGGAATTGAACTCAGGACCTCTGGAAGAGCAGCCGGTGCTCTTATCCTCTGAGCCATCTCTCCAGCACTCAAAGCAGCTATTAACAATCTTTCAAGTCAAGAACTTGTGTGTGTGTGTGTGTGTGTGTGTGTGTGTGTGTGTCCATGAAACGTAAGGTCTTTTTCCATTCCTTACACCTCATATTTAGTTATATTCACTTACAAACAAAATCTCTGTTTAACTGGTGTATTTTAAAAGATAAACAGAAACTGTACAGTATCTGTGGCTACACCATGTCAAAACTACTAATGCAAATAGCTAGACCTAAAAAAAAAACCTACACCAGGCAGAGAAGCACATGCCCGTACCCCAGCCCTAGAGAGGCTAAGACGGGACAACCACCAACTGGACCCCAGCCTGGACCACATAGTGAGACCTTGTCTAAAAACAAAACAAAACCTCACCTAAGTGTCTGAAACTGGAAGAGACAAAACCTTCACCCACTTCATATGTGTGTGGTACATCCAAGGAGCCTCTTGGAAGTATCTCCCACTCCCCACTCACTCTCCTCTGCTAAGTTCTTCTATAGAGCAAAATAGATTTTTTTTTTTTTTTTTTTTTTTTAGTTCTCCTGAGACAGGGTTTCTCTGTGTAGTTTTGGAGCCTGTCTTGGATCTCACTCTGTAGACCAGGCTGGCCTCGAACTCACAGAGATCCGCCTGCATCTGCCTCCCGAGTGCTGGGATTAAAGGGGTGCCCCACCACCGCCCAACCCAAAATAGACTCTTAAATGACAGGGACAAGAGACAACAAGAATGAAGGGAAAACTGTATTTATTTTCCTCATCCTGCCCCATGAGGCTCAGGCCTTGGATATTAAACCAAGAGGACAAGGTACCTTTTTCCCGCCCCCCTCGGACATCCAGACTCAACTCCCGGCAAAAGTCAACCAAGGCCTTTAAATACAGAAAAGTGAACAAATGATGTGTGAGGTCTGAGCTAGCTCCTGAACTTGAACTAGTGTGAAGCTCCCCATCTCCCTACTCCGGCTGCCAGGAAGCATCACCCCCATGTCACTATCACAAACCAAAGCAAATGTTCAATGACCAGGAGGATAGGGACAGAGGTGTCTACCCCGGGTGCTAGGCATGCACCAGGTGCACAGCAGCCGACTTTGGAAATTCTGTCACGATCCTATTCTGCATGTAATGAGACTGGAGGAAAGTTTCCAGAGGCTAACAATACTATTTTTTATAAAAAGCCACAGCATCAGCAGATAGGCACCGAGCACCTGGCAGCCTGCCATTTCTTTAAATGACAAGGACTTAGCGGCTTGTGGCAAATGAGAGCCATTTTGTGACACCATTCCAAGAGAAACTATAGTAATCTGAATAACTATAGACAGAATCTTTTCCTTTATTCACTTTATGGTAATCACTGTTGAAATTTTTTTCCCCCTGAGACAGGGTTTTTCTGTGTAACAGTTCTGGCTGTCCTGGAACTTGCTTTGTAGACCAGGCTGGCCTCCAACTCACTGAGATCTGCCTGCCTCTGCCTCCCAAGTGCTGGGATTGAAGGTGTGCGCCACCATTGCCCAGCCCACTGATGAAATTTTATGAAAGAATGCTACATGGCCATTTTAGGTCAGGAAAATGAACAGTTATAAATAATTGACCTGGAGGTCTTTGGCTTTACCTAAGACTTGAAACAATGATAGCTGTGCCCCCTGCCTCTAGTAAGACTATCCCTTTTAAGAACAAGATGAGCTGGGTGGTGATAGCACACATCTTTAATCCAAGCACTCAGGAGGCAGAGGCAGATGGATCTCTGTGAGTTCAAGGCCAGCCTGGTCTACAGAGCGAGATCCAGGACAGGTACCAAAACTACAGAGTAACCCAGTCTTGAAAAACAAACAAACAAATAAACAAACAGACAAAAAACCAAACAACAAAAGAACAAGCTATATAGGGCTGAGATACAGCTCAGTAGTGAGTACTTGCCTAGCATGCACAAGGCCCAGGTTTCTATCCTTAGCATCTAATAAAACCAGACACAGAGGCTCATGCCTGTCATCTCAGAACCCAGGACACTGAGGCAGGAGAATCGGGAGTTCAATGCCTCACGAAACCTGCCAGGAAAACACCTGACTTGAATTTATAAAAAGTGGAAACTGTGGTAGCCACTTCAGGGGCAGAAGTGTGCAGACCCGAGCCGTTTCTTCCATCTGCCAGGTTCTATTCCACTAGAGAAACAAGATGAGGGCTGCTGGCCCCGCCCTGTCCAACACTGGCCAATGAATGGAACCAAATGGGTTTCTGAGGATCCCTGCGTGCAGCTGACAGTGCAGCAAAGACCAAGGTGATGTCACCTCTGAAGGATGGGCGCCAGCAGGAGTCAGGTGTCGGTCATGGTGATGCTACAGATTCTTAAAGCAAGACACGTAGGCTATCTGCGCGGCATCGCTCTGCAGTAGGAAGCAGACCTTTCCTTTCTAACTGCTTATTTTATCAGCCCGTCCTGGAGTTGTACTTTTTATTGTCAACAGACACTTTAATGGATGGGAAGAGTCCCCAGATCTGTTTTTCTCCCTTTTAGACAACCAAACACTTTTTACTGACACAGCTCTTAACTTCTTTGGTGAAGACAGAAGGGCAGACGTCAATAGGCGTACCATAAAATTTCTAACTCTAGCAACTTTTCAAGGTTTATTTTCTAGTTTTAGTTATGTGTCTATGTGTGTGTGTGTGTGTCCATGGAGGTATGTACACATGCGCATGTGAGTGCAGTTGCCCGTGGTGGCCACAAGAGGGTGTTAGGTCCCCTGGAGCTGGAGTTACAGGTGGCTGTGAGCAGCCCAACTGGAAACCTATCTCAGGTCCTTTGCAAGAGCAGTAGGAACTTTTTGTCTTGGAGCCTTTTCCCCAGCCCTTAGTTCCAGTATTTTAAATCTCAGATTTCATTTGGATTTGCCCATCCATTCATTTCTCCCAGCTCCAGAGTTTACTAAAAGACAAAAGAGTTCCCAGAGAAAGCAAAATCAAAACAGGAATAAGCAGAGGGTTGAGGCATTATATTTTTTGGCTGATGTTTGGTTTTTGCTTCAACTCTGGTCCCTAGACATTGGACAATCCTCCCCATGCCTATTTTAAATCTGATAAATAAAATTACCTTTCGATACAGTCAAAGCTGGCGACCACTGGGACCGCAGGATGTCAAGACAAATACTCCCATTACTGTTTATATTTGGGTGGTAGATTTTTGTTGTGAAAGCAATCTACACATTAAAAGAAAAAAAAGAACAAGAGGTGTTGATCGTCACAAACTATGAACAAACAGAACCGATGCACTCAAGGGTAAAATGTGCTCAACTTTGCAACGGGAACGTCTACATGCAGCTTAGCTACTGGGGAATTTGAAGGAGACTAAGTCAGCTTAACCTCCTTTTCTCCTCCAGGTGTTGGGAAGCGTCTGGGGTGTAATGAGGATGTCTGCAATAGCTGGTGTGACTGGCTGAGCGGCACCTGGACCAATTGCTCTGGCTTTCATCACACCTCCAAAAGCTCCCCTTAACCCGCCCGCGGAAGAATTCCCAGCAGGCCACCTGGATCTATAAACAGGTCACCAAGTCTGTCGGAGCACAAGTGAGATGCGTCAGCTGATCACCTGTCCCATAAAACCCACTGAGATTCTGAATCTGACAAGAGCCACTGTCCTGTGATGTCATCCATATGATTTTCAACCAGGTGCTTTAAACGTTCTATAATTAAAGGACAATCAGACTGCAACCCACAGATCCAAGGAGGCTATGTAGTAGGGGGGGGGGGGGGCCCTAGGATGACTGTGGCTTATAATAAGTTTTGGTTTTACTCAATCACTGGGCAAGATTCAGTGAAACATTTCACTATTAGGATAAGAATTTGTACTGTATCAAGCTGATGATAAAAATAATAATAATAAAATAATAAAAAGTGCTATAATTATTTTCCTATCAGCTGATGTCCGTTCTCCGTCCTTCACACCCCCATCACTTGTTTCTTCTTTGGACTCTAAGCCTCAGAGTGTGTTTTCATCCCCTTCTGCCATTCGGTGTGTTTCCTTTGTGGTGCCCATTGTGAGGGGGCATGGTGGATGCTCCATATACGTTCACTGAATACTTCAAGAAAGAAAACAGAGTCCTCTCTGGAAAGATGACACTGGACAGAAAAGCCTGATTCTTGACTATAAGAACATACCAGACTACACACATCTCATAATAGAGGAAAAGCTCACAAGCCTAACTTGTAGCCAATGCCACCATTGGTTTAACAGGCAAAGAAAAATACTTGACTAAGAAAGGGTGTTTTATAGTTTATATTTATATTAATCTGGAGGTTGTACAAAGGAGGTTGCCTTGCTAACCTACCCACAGTCTGTGACATCATGAGACCATCTCTAGACAAACAGTGAAAACCCCTTCTATGGGACATGTCAGTCACAGAAATAAATACCTTTGGTGGTTTAAAGGGATAGTCTGTCGGAAAGTGGACAGTGAGGAAGAAGACTCCACCTTGGTATGCACTGTCAGGCTGAAATTACACAACAGGGCGCATCAGTGTCTGGCCACAACACGTACACGAGTCTGAATGATTCCCCCGGGTGTTAACAGCGTGAAAGAGATGGCCATATCTTCTCAACAATGCCGTCGAATATCAGCTTGTCAAAAACATGATCCTAGCAGCGTACATTTAGGTAATTTACCTGGACAGCAGGCTCCTTTCCAGGAAGGAAGTTTTCCAAGGCGCCCACCAAGTTTAAAGAGAAGCAGACATGAACAGCAGTATGATTTAACCAAACACATCGCTTATGGGTACCAGTGTAGACATGAGGACTGCTGTGAGGAAAGATAATCTTCTAGAGCAGTCACTAGTACTTTTTAAAGGTTATGACTAATATTTACCTTTTTTTAAATTTCCAAATTTTAAGTGCCAATGTCCACTTAAGTATGACCAAAAGGGGATAAGTTAGTAAGAGGGTTAGGTGGCACCATCACACAACTTACCCCCAAGTTTCATTTGCTAGTACTTTATAGTAGATGATAAAACTCCCAAACCCAGCTGGGTGAATTCATTATTCATGATATACAGAATTAAGCATCAACTTTACCACCTCCTAAGTGGCCATAAGAGAAATACACACACACACACACACACACACACACACACACACACACACACACACACACACGAAAGATTAAAAGGAAAAAAATAGTAGCAAAATATACCCCCAATTCTATTTTAATTCCTTCATATTTACTGGGATGCATCATGGGTAATAAAAGCAACTCTGTCCTTCTTTCCCTGCTTAAGCATTGTATTATGTAATTATTCTTACTATGTTGCTTAATTCTAGTTTAGGAAATGTAAAAAAGGTTAACAAATTACGAAGATAAGCATGGTCTGCGTGGACAGTCAAGTGGTGATATTACAGAGGGTGGTGGGTGGAGTGTGTTTATGCTCCTAAAATAAGAGAGGCGTGCAAAACAACATCACAATTGCTTACTGCCCATGATTCACCTGAGAAATACCATGGAGGCCCGGGGTCTGATGGCGAGGCACACCTCTAGATGACGAGAAGGTTCGTAGCAGATAACCAGCAACAATCAGAAGGAACTAGCTTCTTATTGAAAGCTGTTAGGTAAATATGGTGCATTTCCCCCCTAACATAACAACTTAATAGAATAATTGAGTCATTTAGGATAATTCCTCAGAGACTTTTTTTTTTGAAATTCAGCATTTTTTTTTCCAGTTTGGATATGAGGGCAAATGATTTAAAAATCCACTCCTGAGTAGATAGAGCACCCGAGGGGAAGTATGTATGGCATTCAGGAACGATATTGCTAGCGGGTTCTCATCCAGAAAGCAGACTGGAACGGAGTGTCTGATCTTTCACAATTAGCATCTTGTTCATAGAAAGATAAGCCCGTGTCAAGCCCTTGATGCTTCTCGAGTGTAGAAAGAAATATCGGTGACAAGGGAGGGGCCAGTTTAGGGCAGTGCAGCAAACTCAAAAGGTGACAGAGACTACCCACAGCAGTCCACTTCTTCAGCAGTCAAGAGCCATGATGAGGCCTACTGCGAACGGACACCTGCCAGATGTAGCTATTCCATTCCCGGGTCAGACTTATTTCAAACCTATCAGAGCTGTGGATGGGTGAGGAAGGCTCCACTTCCTTTAAAAACAGTTGACGCTGCATTAAAAAAAAAATTAATAAGGCCAACACAGACTGTCTGCACAGAGAGCATGACCTCGCTGTGTAATGGGGTTGGTACATACACAGGAAAATATCGCTGTGACCCAGCAGGTATTTGCCAGCCCTGCTTTAGAAAAAAAAAAAAAAATCACTGCAAACCCTCAATCATGTTTTTGTTTCATGAGTGATTCAGAGGATGAGAATAGTCAACCTGAGTCATAAACATCTGCTCACAGGTTAAAAGGCAAGAGTGAAGAGCGGCCACAGGGGTGGGGGTGGTGTTAGTCCACACGTGTGAGTTGTACTTACGGGCCCCATGATGGTTGCTTGCCAGTGGAACACTGAAACACAGAGGGATGGTAGTCACTTATAGCTGCTCAAAAGCCATCCTTTCGATGGTAGCACAACCTAGCAATAGAGTGAACTTACAGTCATCTCCCACAGGTCCCGCTGAGCAGTGAGCAGGTGGATCACGCTGTAAATCACTTAATTCCTGAAGGAAAGCAGAAAATACCTGCAGTTAATCCTTCCCTTTCCAAGGAAACAAGGCACTAAGAACCCAGAAAGACGCAGACTAGTGACGTCTCTTTAAATGATTTCAAGTTGATTCTGTTCACAATGGACTTTGCCACTGAGATCCTTTATGAGATAGCTCCAGCCTCTGAAAAGACGAAGAAGAATAAAACGGTGTGTTCCTTTAAGATTCCCAACACAAAAGCACTTTATTAGCATCTCCTTATGCAAGATCATATACGTCATTGCTACGCAGATGATACTAGCAAAGCAGGTCCTGGCTGGCACTGCCACTCATGCCATGAGCTCCCCAGGTTTCATTTCCAGGCCCCTAAAAACAAGGTCCGACTTCCAGGAAGTGACAATCTCATGAGGGGGGAGTGAGGGCTTGGGAAAATAGGTACTTAAGGAATGACTTGAAGGATCCAATGACCTGTCCATAAAGTACTTGCTGCACAAGTATTGGGACTTGAGTTCAGTCCCCAGCATGCATGTAAAAAGTCAAGTGCAATGATGCACATCCATAGTCCCAGCACTGGAGAGAGACCGGAGGATCCTTGGGTTTATTGGTCAGCCAGCCTGGCTGAACTGGTAAGTTCCAAGTTCAGTGAGAGACTCTGCCTCAAGAATAACATGGGGCTGGTGGCGGTGGTGGTGCACACCTTTAATTCTAGTACTCGGGAGGCAGAGCCAGGCATATCTCTGTGAGTTCAAGGCCAGCCTTGTCTACAGAGGGAGATCCAGGACAGACACCAAAACTACACAGAGAAACCCTGTCTCGAAAAACAAAACAAAACAAAACAAAACAAAAAAGTAACATGGAAAGGAATTGAGGGAGACACGTGACACCAATCAATATCTGGCCTCCAAATGCCTACACAGGCATGTGTATTCGAACTCGCGCACATACACAACATATGTACAGAGTAGGAAGGAAGCCAGGCCATGTTCTGAAACCTACAGTATTGATTTATGGGCCCTTCTCTATCCTTAGGGTTTTGAAGGAAAGAAAGGTCAATGGCAAACAAAGCTTTCAGGTTGGCCAGCCCTGACCCAGAATCCCAAACGTAAGTGGCTCTACCGCTTTGAAGAAGACACTTAACCTCCTTAGCCTTGGTTGGGAAAGAACTGAACTTTCCCAAATGAGAAAGGTAGGAAGGACTTCAGTATTAAACGCCGGGAGCCCACTGGAGAGATGGCTCGGTAGCTGAGGGCAGGCATTACTTTTGCAGAGGACTTGAGTTCACTTACCGGCACTCACAGAACAGCCTACAACACCTGTAACTCCAGCTCCAGGGGACCCAATGCCCTCTTCTGGCCTCCACAGGCGCCCGCACTTATGTGTGCATGTGTACATGCACGCTTGTAACCAAAGATGAATCTTACAGATGAAAAACAATATCAAAGACCATACAGACTGGGGATATAGCTTGGGGGCAGCAGCATGTGAAAGCCCTGGGCGCCATCCTTACCCTTACACAAAGAAAAGATCATCTCTGAAGAACCCACTTTAGTTTGGAAGATCAAAGACGGTCTATTCCTGAGGAAGTCGGTGAAGCTGAACCATAAGGGATGAACGGGAGCTGGCACTGAGTGGGTAGAATGATACAAGGTGAGCCTGGCAAGGCATGTGGAAGCCAGACAGGAAACTGAACCCCCCACCCCCCACATACACACACAGGACACAGTGTTATACAAAGTGCACAGAGATGGGTTTTAAGAAGTAGTGGACTCGGGCTGGAGAGGTGGCTCAGTGGTTAAGAGCACTGGCTGCTCTTTCCGAGGTCCTGAGTTCAATTCCCAGCACCCACATGGCAGCTCACAACTGCCTGTAACTCCAGTTTTTCAGGTGCCTACACTTGAGAAATACTAAAACCTGAAAGATGGCAGCTCATGACGGTGGCAAAGCAGTCACACCATCAATTTGGTGTCTCATAAAGACAAGGACAGGACGTGACCTGATGCATGGCCAGGAGCCCAGTGCAAGCCCAGAGGCTTTCTTTCAAGCCCAGGTCCCTTCAGGGCTTCTTGCTATCTTCATTTCTGTTCTGTTTTTTTTCTTTTTCCCTTATAAACAAGAAAGAACTAACTCAGTCAGCTCCTCTGTTGCTTCACATACAGTGAGAGAGACTCCAGTCTTTGCCTCCACGCCCCCCAACTCCCCAGCTCCACCCCCACCCCCATATTTAAAAACAAGGCCTTGACATTTCAGCCTGGGCACCGCCGCCCCTCACCTGGCGACCATGGGAAACAACTTTTGCTTTTCCAGGTGTCTTTAAAATACAGTGTGGCATTACTGGTTCATCTACAGTTTCCATGGCAACCATGGGACATGCTACAGGTCAAACGTGCAGCAGGGTCTCCCCAGCCCATAGCAAACACCCCAATAAATGTTGAGACAATATGGAAGTAGTACCTGCCAGTTCTCTGGTAGCAAAAGATGACAGTTTAAATAGCGTGAGTGGGTGGGAGAGGAGCTGTTCCCGGTTATAACCCCATTACAGAGGACTGCCTTCTGATCGTGTTTTCTAATTTGTGTTTTGGGAAATGCCTTAAAAATTACTTCTGGAGTCTTCTAAACAACACGAATGTATCCAAACCTTCTCCTCCTCCTACTCCTTCTTCTTTTTTAAGATAAGGTCTCACTATGTAACCCTGCCTACACTGGAACTCATTATGAAGCCTAGACTGGCTTTGAACTCACAGAGATAAGCCTGCTTCTGCCTCATAAATGCTAGGATTAAAAGCATGAGCCAACATGCTCAGCTCTAAACATTAATGTAAATAGTACTTGTTTGCATTCACTTTAACTAGTTAATGAGAAAAATGCAGTCTCCAACTATGGCTTAAAAACTATTCATGATCTGTATGTACACACTTGCATCATGATAATGTGCATACAAATAAATCAGACATGGACACAAATGCTCACTAATTAATTTTGTTTATTAACAGGACGAGCCAAAACCATATTTTAGCTGCAACAGCCTTGAACCATATTCAAATCTCAAATGTCAAGCTGTTCTTCAAATCTCTTTAAGGTACCTTTAAAACGATATTTTCTCATTATTATTATTATTTTTTTAATTCCACTCCCTCTTTAGAGGAGGGTGGGTGATGGAGGAGAGGAATAAAGAAACAAACCTAACAAGCAAACTCTGCAAAGGGCAGGTTCCTAAAGTGACTATGGAAAGCTCACCCACTATAAGCCAGAGAGCCCACAGAACACTAAACAGCCTTAACTCCACCCTGCTAGGCTGTCAGGGAATATGGAAGCACAGCCTCAGTTCAGGCAGAATGACCAACGGACAGGAAGGCTGCAGGACATACATTCCTCCCTCAGCTGCAAAAATGCAGATCTTAAATGCAAAACAGAGAAACGAGGAGACTCGGGGAATTCTGAGATGAACTAATGAAGTGAAAAAATAAAGCTAGGAATATACAGCTGACTTGTCAGAGTCAGCTCAGCAGTCAAGGTAGTTTTGAGGGGACACAAGAGGTCAAGGGTCACTCAGCCATCCGCTCTTTCCAAACTCCCTTACAATCTGAGTGGTACTTTCTCTGCTTTAACTGACATTATTACATACCTACTTCTATCATATCATATATTCGATAGTAAAAATAATTTAGTGAAATAAATGAAGTTCAATCACCTAAATTACTTGACTACTCAATCACTGTACACTAATCATTTAGCACCAATCAGACGGTTCCATTATAATAATCTGAACCTCCTTTACCTTTTGCGGCTCGCTCTCTCTCTTTTAAATTAAGGCCCTTTTTATTTTATGTATATGAGTGCTCTATTGACTTTGTGCCAGAAGAGGCATCAGAACTCACTATACATGGTTGTGAGTCACCATGTAGTTGCTAGGAATTGAACTCAGGACCTCTGGAAAAGCAGCCAGTGCTCTTAACCTCTGAGCCATTTCTCCAGCCCCTGCGGCTCTCTCAAGTGCAGCAATGACATTACTGTGTTATATTTGTATACTAAGAGCTGATTTTCATCTAAACTTTTCATCAAATTCACTTCCCTTGCATTTATCAACTGGGGCATACTTTTATATTAATATGAAAAATAAAATACGGACTTCAATAGTACAGTAAAACACTTCACACTCACTTGTTTCTTTTCAATCTACTTGCATATCCTGCAATGCTGGACACTGAGTGATCAGTGTTAATTTTATTGTCTCATCCATGTGTTTTTGGTATTTTTACTTTTACAATTATTTTAGTAGGTCAATCGAAAATATCTAATTTTGACATACGAACTTTGCATCTGCTCTAAAATTAATTGTCACAGATACCCTAACAGTGTGATTAAAGATTTATGTTTGGAGTGTTAAAAAATATAACATAAAAATAATTTATTGATGCTAGGGCCAGCAAGGTACAGGCACATGAAGCCACACGCCTGATGATCCAAGTTTGATCCTGAGGAACCACATGGTAGAAGGAAAGAATTGAGTCACGCAAGCTGTCCCCTGACCTCCAGATTTAGCATGTGTGTACAGCACACACACCCCCATCACAGCCAGAATAATAAGGATGAACTAGATAATTCTAAAACAATAATGATAACACACTAGGGTTAAGCTGTCTCTCCACTTGTTCTAATCTTCTGTTCTCGAAGAGTTGATGCTATAATTATACAATTTGCTCAAGAATACAGGGTTCTCAAAGGAGCCAACCACACTGTAAATTCTACCTTGAATCTCAGACACACCACAGGTAGTCTTCTCGTGTTTTATGGAACCCTCAGGCTTTAGGCAGACCCCTTCATAGCCATGTTGAACCAAAAGAGCTGGAAGTACTTCAGACCATTCTTTTTAGACTCATGATGGCATCTACACGGGCACATAAGAGCAAAGCTGTGACTCAAAGTAGGCCAACAAAATGCGCAAGGGATGAAACACCCGCCAGACCATGACCCAAACAAAACCATTGTTAGCAGATTAGAATACTCCCATTCACAGCTCAACTGGGAGTGAGCAGGCGGCTCTGTGTGGGAGGGGTGTGTGTTGAAAGACAACTTTGGGGAGGGCAATTTGGTAATGACTATGACAGTGGAAAATGCATTTGGTCCTTGGCTCAGTCACTTATCTCATACAAGTCACCATGCAGGCAGGCGCGCGCACACACACACACACACACACACACACACACACACACACACACAGAGGATGTTTGGCATAGCATCTTGTCTAAGTATAAAACACCGACTGTAACCCATTGGTCCACCAGTAAAGAAAGGGATGGCTTACAAACCACACACTATGAAATCCTGACAGCCATTGAAAAGAACAACATGGATCCCACAAGCTGACAATGAAGGATGCATTTAAAGAGAGTACACTATCAGTCTCGGCTGTTACAGTCTCCAGATTTATATACTACACACACACATAAAACAAATGATTGAAAACACACACATGGAGCTACGGGCAATGTATTTCCCTAAAATATCCTTGCTACTTCTACTGTGTCATCTTTCTGTTTGAGAGAGACAGAGAGAGTGTGTCACTACATGGCCCGTGCTGGCCCGGAACTTACGGAGCCCCAGTTGGCCATGAACATAAATCCTCCTGCCTCAGTCAGGTTTTTGTACAATCTAAAAGAGGTGGAATGGCACTGTTTTTCTTTCTTTGTTTTAAACCTCTCCATATATTTCAAGCATTTTCTCTTTCCATGAACCACTTCTGGTAAGACCAGGAAAGACTGAGTGACTGTCATGGACTTCAAGGTGGATACACGAAAGACTGGGCAAGCCAATGCAGTGAGAGCCTAGCTGAGTCCTGGCGCAAGGGAAGGACCGAGTGGGAGAACCAGGGTGCTGAGTGTTCTGTGTAAGCCATTTTCCTCAGGCTAGCAACTATACCATGGTAACATAAGCTGTGGACATCAGGGGGACAATATGCATCCACTTTCTAGATCATGCTGAAATCTTTCTGGAATATTACAATTATTTCCTACTAATTAATGAATGTTGTGGGTGTTGAACCCACCTCTGGTTGTAACCTGGGCAACCACTGAGTTAAGCTCTCAAAGGTCATTATTTTTGAAGATTTAGTGTGTGTGTGGGGGGGGGTTGGGGGTGTGTGTGTGTGTGCACTTGTGTGCACACGAGCCTGTGTCTGAATGGGGTATGTGCACATATGCACATGAGCACATGAGCGCAAGTGTCCAGAGAGGCCAGAAGACAGCATGAGATTCCCTGGAAAGGAATAACAGAAGGTTGTGAGCTGCCATGTGGGAGCTGGAAACTAAGCTGGGGTCTTTGCAAAAGCCGCAAGTGCTCTTAACCACTGTGCCAGCTCTGTAGCCTCAAAGACCATTTCTAGAAATAAAAGTTTTAGAGTCAAATTTGGCTATGTTGAGCCTTGCTGTTGACCTTCGCTAGCAGCTATGAAGCCCTAAGTAATTAACACCCCTGAGTCTCAAGTGCCCAGTGGGTAATGTGGGCACATTACCGGTGACCTTGAACTCTACTGAGTTCGAGAAAAGGCACAAAGTTTAGTATTGGGCACCTGTAATAGATGCTTAATAAATGCTAATTTCCCCTCCCTTTCCTCTTTTGCTAGAATGTTTTTTGCTTTTCATTTTCACTTGTTATTTCAAGAGAGGGTTTCATTATGTAAACAAGTTAGTCTCAAAATTGCCATCCTCCTGCCTCCACCTCCCCAGTGCTGAGGTTACCAATGTGTGCACTTCGCCCAACTTGGAATGTTTTTGTTTTGAAACTGAGACCTTCATGCCTTCCATCCCTGCGTTCCTGTACAACACCTGGCAGGGTGCTTTTGACACATACATGTCTGCTAGTATTTGAATCACATGTCGGTCAAATTTCTGAAGAAATGGGGAATGAATAGATTTGGCAAACAAAAGCCACTTAATCCCTTTGACAGGTATGTAGGTTACATGAAGCAAAAACTTTAGTGGTCACCTGAGAATTGTACAGGCCACTTAACCTGGAATGCCCTTTGTAATAATGTATCATTAAACACCATGGTACCTCAGTCCTGCAGACCCAAAGCTGCAGAATCTCCACAACATGCAGCAACAGCAGATAACCAAGAGGAGTCCAATGATGGCTCTGCATTGAGAGTGTAGTAGAAACCAGAGGCCTCGAACCAGACCAATGACTCTTCCCAATGAACACTTGCAAGTGAAGATATATGAACAAAGAAGAAAACAAACAAACAAACAAACAAACAAACAAACATCATGGTACCTGAAGATATACCAAGAGACTAACAACCATTGAATATTACTTCACTGGGATTTCTAGTAATATGGTATGTAAGATGCATTCTAGAAAAGTCTCTATGCCCAGAAGGAATGCCCATTAGAATGTTCTGGTTTTTTGTTTTTTTTTTTTTTTTTTTCTTGTTTAGAAAACCTCAGAATTCTATTCCCTCCTGATTCTTTGGGAGGCTGTTGACCTATTTTCAGGTCACTGCTGCCAGTGGCTCTTCCCATTGGAGTGAGGGTTTGTGTCAGGCTAACCTCATCTCAGAGTACATGGGACCCTGACCACTGGCACTGCTCAGAGTCAGCAGTGCCCAGACAGGCTGTGTGGTCTGTGGTGTGCATGGAGATCTTAAAAGGATATATTCCCTGATCAGTTTAACCCTTGGGCTAATTATAAAAGTTCAAGGGACGGGCGGTGGTGGCGCAAGCCTGTAATCCCAGCACTCGGGAGGCAGCGGCAGGCGGATCTCTGTGAGTTCGAGGCCAGCCTGGTCTACAGAGCTGGTCCAGGACAGGCTCCAAAGCTACAGAGAAACCCTACCTCAGAAAACAAAAAACAAAACAAAAAAAAAGTTCAAAGGGAAGCCAGGTGGTGGTGGTGCATGCCTTTAATTCCAGCACTTGGGAGGCAAAGCGGGCAGATCTGTGAGTTCCAGGCCAGCCAAGCTCTACTTAGTGAGACTCTGCATCAAAATAGATAGATAGATAGATAGATAGATAGATAGATAGATAGATAGATAAGAAACAATGAAAAATGAATAAAATAAAGTAGAGAGACTGGGTTGTTGGCCTCTGGCCTCCTTGTGTGCACATCTGCATACAAACAGATGCATGCAACATGCACACACACACACACACAAAATGGGCCCAGATCACCAAGGACAAGCCAATCAAAATCAAACCCTACTCCAGCATGCTCACTGCAATGGCTAAGAAGATAAAGATGAAAGTATCAACGCTGGGGAACGTGAAGCCCCTGGAACCCTTAATTTCTGTGCGCAGAAAACTGTCCGGGATGAGCGCCAACTAAACACAGTGTGTGTCACAGCGGTCCCCCTGGCAAATACACACCCGACACAAACAGGGACACAGAGACTCATCTTAGGGGTCTCGTTTGCGACAGCGCCCACCCAAGGACAACCTGAAAGTCCACCAATGATGGCAGAACTTGCTGTAGATGGAGGCAGCCAGAGCAAAGAAACCTGAGCTCCAAGAAACAGTTCAGATAAAGGTCAGAAACAGCACACAGGAGGCCCCAGAGGCAAAAGGGGACACACTGCAGGTTTTACTTCTAAGAGTAATTAAAAAAAACCAACAGCTCACCTGAGCACAGGGTGGAGCTAGGGAGAGACGCATCTGGGGCTCTTGGGATGCATTTCCTGAGTGCCAGTGTCACAGCTTTCTTCTTTTGTAAAAACCCATCACCTTTCTGTATGCCCCGGCCGTGTATTTTATAGTTCACCAAAAGTTTACGATGTGTGTGTGTGTGTGTGTGTAGGTGAGTACAGATGCTTGAGGAGACCAGAGAAGAGTTTTGGATCCACTGGAGCTGAAGTTCCAGGTGATTATGAGTCCTGGGAACCAAACTTGGGTCCTCTGAAAGAACAGCAAGCGCTCTTAACCCACTCCACCCTTTCTGTGGCCCAACTTTGTGACTTGTTAAATGAGACTTCCCTCAGTGAATAACAGAATCTTAAAAGTATAGGCATAGGCAAGGATGTATAGAGTTCACATTGTGTGAAGTATGGCTGTTGAACACGTCATGGCAAGCTCACTGGGTGAATTCGAGCATACCTTGTAGACAGACGTGTGTTTCAATGTCATTCCCGAAATCCGAAAGTGGGATTATTGATTTGATTGGGTTTCTTCATATCTGAGGTAACGCTTAAAAGAAGCCAAACCCTATATCTGAATATAGACTGAGCGATGAATAATTACCATCAACACGGAAGAAAAACACTCCCCAGAGGAAAACGGTCTCTGCCAAAGAAGTGATTCTCTAAGTTCTTGTGATGGGCGTGTAGTAGGGGTATCTAAATTTCAAAATGCAAGCTATTAATAGGTTACAGGCCAACGTCCTTATAACTTGACTAGAACCATTTAAAAATCAAAAACAATCTTGCAAGCCTGCAAAAACGTGTACTTAAGGGATCTCTAGAGCCTTCTGTGGCTAGGCATGTCTATTCCAGTGCAGAGTTCTATAATCAGCAAGACACAAAGAGAAGCATTGGGAGGCCTCAACTGAATTTAAATGGGCACAGATGGTATGTTTGTAATACCCCCACAATATGCTAAGTGTTCTCCACAAAAACCAAGCAGGACATAGCCCCTGCCTCCAGGGACTTAACATCTAAAAGTAGATGAGGCCCGCCTAATTCAAAGAAAGTAAACAAATACAAGGAAATAAAGCTGGGAGTGGCAAGGAGGCTGTGTCCATCTCCTGGATCCCAGAAGAGCAGCAGTCCCTTAGCATCAGCAGAGGGGGACCAGTGAACCAGCTCGGGCTTATTTACCCTAAGGTTTAATATGACTCTGCACAGTAAATTCTTGTGGAGAACTGACTCGGAGCATACCGAGAAGGCTTTTGTGGGTTTTCTAAGCTGTAACAGGCAGACGGTCTGAATTTGCATATGAGATAATATGCACCGGCATGGGTGTGTGCAGAGGGAGGCGCACAGCCTGTGCAGAGGGTGGGGGTGGGGGTTGACTTATGGCCTCAAGTTTAAATGATTCAGTGCCAAGCCCGGAAAAGCATTATTTCAAAGCCCCTGGCTTCACCAGCAATTAATTAGCAGGACAAAAAACATCTCTCCCTCAAAACCCCAACCCAGCCAGTGACTCTTACAGAACTTCGTTGTCTCTTTTCCTGCTTAGCTGTTACCTTGAAAGGGGCAGATGAGCTACATTTGGTTTGCCTGTGAATACACATGTGGTGGGTTTATAGTCCAGGCTGACCTCCTCACCCAGCAGACTGGAGCGCTTTCAAGAGAGAGGTGCCAGCCCACAGTATCTCCCACACAGGACCTCTCTGCATCTGAGTTAAAGAACATCTTGACTTCATACCACACGGTTTCTCCCTTGGGAGATTTCAAAATGCTGACATTCAATTAATGAAGCGAGAGGAGGCGAGCTCACTTCCACCAGCTGGGCCTGGCTGCTTCACCCATCAGGTGTGGCTGTCAAAGGCTACTTTTAGTGGGTCTCTGTGAGTGTAAGTATATGTGGACTCAAGTCCACGTGGGAGCCTTAGGTTAACCTCCTCAAGAGTCCTTCACCTTATTTTTCAGGTTTGTTTTTTTTTTTTTTTTAAAAAACTATTAGTGTGCGTGCACACGTTTATCTGTGTGGTGCATGTGTATGTGTGAGCATGAGTGTGAGCATACCACTATGCACACATCGAGGTGAAGAGGCCAACTCTTGGGAGCCGGTTCTCTTCACGGAGACAAGTCCCTATTGTGTTTGATGGGGTGGTTACACCAGATGTGGGAGCTCCTAGGTGATTCTGAATTCTCCCTCCCATCTTGCCATAGGAGTGCTAGGACTACAGATGTGTGCCGCCACATCTGGCTTTTTCCCATGGGTTCCAGGGATCGAACCTAGGCTGTCAGACTTGTACAGCAAGGGCTTTTACCCACTGAGCCATTTCAGAGGCCCTGTTATTTCTTGTTTGTTGGTTTTTTTTTTGAGACAGGCTTTCCCTGTGTAACAGCCCTGGCTGACCAGGAACTCCCTCTGTAGATCAGGCTGGCCTCGAACTCACAGAGATCCACCTGCCTCTGCCTTTCCAGTGCTGGGATTAAAGGTGTGCACTAGCACCGCCGGGGCCCCGGGGTTTTTATAAGACAGGGTCTCTCACAGGCCTGGAACTTGCAATGTAGATTAGGTAAGCTGGCCAGTGAACCCAGTGAACCCTCTTGCCTCCCCAGCATGGGGATTCCAAGCACATTCAGGTTCTTAGATGGGTACTCGTAGGTCCCCCCATTATGTAGAGCAGGCACTTCACCTGCTAAGTCATTGTCCCAGCCCAAGGTGGCTTTCCCAAGAGACAATATAGGGGGACAGGGGAGTGAAGGCAGCCATGACCCCAGTGCCTTTGTCCCATTGATGTGCGTCAGGAAGCAGGGACCAATTTAGAATACAATGTAAAGGTAAGAGTTGGGAGCATTTTTACCTAACGCTCATCTCAGCATCCGCTTTCCCAGACTTCTGAGCAGGCACAATGGCTGCATTCCCCAACTGCTATCTTGTGTCTAATTTCAAAGAGCCCTTTGGTTTTATTTTAATTTTTTTAATTGAGTGTGTGTGTGTGTGTGTGTGTGTGTGTGTGTGTGTGTGTGTGTGTCTGTGCTCATGTAAGTGTGTGTGCACATTCATGTGTGTGAGTGCAGGCATGTGTGTACCATGGAGGGCATGCAGAGGTCAGAGCGTAACCTCAGGCTGGTCCTCACCTCCCACCTTGTTTGAAACAGGCTCTCTGTGTACACCAGGCTAGCTGACTTGGGAGCTTCCCAGGAATCTCCTGCCTCTGAACCCGTCTCAGCATAGGAGTGCTAGGATTATAGGATTTCACATGCGTGCTACCGTATCTGGCTTTATGTGGCTTTTGGGAATTCGAACTCAGAGGTGCTCACACTTGGGTGGCAAAGTGTTTTACCCACTGAGCCAGCTCCCCAGCCTTACTCAGTTACTTCCATGTACACATACAAATGCATATATATTTCCACCAGAGGAATTACGTTAAGTCAAATATACTTTAGACAAATCCATGGTATGTATGAATCTACTTTAGGAAGTCTTAAAGTTATTCGTGCCAGTGACCTAAACTCTAGCTTTGGGCATCTGACTCCTTCCCATCCTGACCACCCTAGCTTCCTATACCCTCTCATTAATAAGTACCCCACAGTGTTCTGATTCTCCTCGGTCCTCATCCCTCCCCAAAAGGGTTCTAGAAGGCAACTTCATACAAACCAATGGAGGGCCACCGCGTGACAGTGTCTGATGTAGTCAGAGCAGAGACCTCGCTAAAGCATCCAGGAGCACACTGGACAGCAAGTGGAGGAGCCTGAAGAGACTCCCAGCCAGACAATCTCTAAGGGCCAAGCAAGGGGGTGGGGCTGGTGGGGGCAGGAATGAGTGGGTCAGAAGAGCTGCAGAGAGCCCATCAGCTTTCTTACCTGCTCCCTTCAGCGTTCCCTGCCATCACCCTGGCTTGGACCCCCTCGTTGAGAACACCTGAACAGCTATTTGGGTTTTCCACCTAACACACCGGTGATACCAACATGTCCACAGGGCACCACGTCAGGCCTTTGCAGTATTTTCCATTCAACATAAAGTAAGGTTTACAGCTGGGATGGTGGTATATGCCTGTCGTTCTCAGACCTCAGGACACTGAGAATCATGAGTTCAAAGCCAGCCTGGACTACATAGTAACTTTAAGGCAAACCTAGACTACATAGCTAGGCCCAGTCTTTTTTGTTTGTTTGGTTGGTTGGTTTTTCGAGACAGGGTTTCTCTGTGTAGCTTTGCGCCTTTTCCTGGAACTCACTTGGTAGCCCAGGCTGGCCCCGAACTCACAGAGATCTGCCTGGCTCTGCCTCCCGAGTGCTGGGATTAAAGGCGTGCGCTGCCACCGCCCGGCCAGGCCCAGCCTTGAAGGAGAGAAAGAAAAAAAGAAAGGAAGGGAGGGAAGAAGGAAAGACAGATTTTGCCCTACTAAAGTGACTCTCAGGTTTTCAAAATATTATCTTGCCTGCATTGTTCAATCTTCCTAAGAGGAAGGTTCTTAATCACGTCCCCTCTCAACCCATACACACATTCATATTCTCCCTACCCTCCTCTCTCTCTCCCTCCCTCCCTTTCCTGTTCATTTTACCATTCTCGTGTGTGTGTGTGTGTGTGTGTGTGTGTGTGTGTGTGTGTGTGTTTGAGACAAGGTTTCTTTGTGTAGCCTTGGCTGTCCTGGAACTCGCTCTATAGACCAGGTGGGCCTCGAACTCACAGAGATCCACACGTCTATGCCTCCCAAGCACTAGAATTACAGGTGTGCGCCACGACTCCTGGCACCAACCTCACTTCTTTCTTCAGGTCTTGCCTTAAGCATCATTTAATTAGAAGTTTTCTCTCACCCTCAGTGGGTCCCGACTCTATTCCCAGAATACCCTGCCCATCTTTGTTCAGGACATTCGTCAGAGTAACACTCATACATAAGGAACAACATTGCATCCTTTGAGGGCAAGGATGCACGGCCAGCCCCAGACTAGGAGACACAGATGTTTCATGGCTTCGCCAGGCAGGCTCTGTATGGAGTATATGGTTCTCAGCACGGCCCTTCCGGGTCCTCCATTTAACCAAGATCCCACGCCTTACCCCACCAATGCTACCGAAAGGCATGGTTATCTGCTCCAAATTAGTCATGAGGTTTTCAGTGTCTCCAGTTCTGGAGCTTTCTGTACAAATAGGGCTTCTCCGTGTCTTTCAAATCATTTCACGTTCCTCCAGATCTATGTCTCAGCCCATCTTTCCCACTGAAGAGCTCCTGATCTCCTCCAAACGAATTTGCCCTCCCCAGGTTTGACTCCCTTCCTGCATAAATACATTGTTCTTCCCTTGTGGCATTTCTCTGTGTCTATCTATTTATAGTTACAGTTTTTGCCTTACCCTTATTACTGGTTATGTCTACTTTCCTGTGGATCTCCTTATTCATTTAGTATACCTTGTATCAGAAGGTGTTCTAGAAATGCACGACTCAGGATCCCTAAAACACTACAGATGGGGCAACTCTGAGACAGCTCTCTAAAAACCTGGAAGAAATAACCCTGAAAGACAAAGAGGTCTGTCAAAGAGACGGAAGCCAAATAGAATTAGAAAAGCAGGGTACATTATTAGCCCATCATAGAGACACGTCTGATTTGCATCACAAATAAGTGATTTATAATCAGAGGACTTACAAACATTATAGAACACATTCGGGTGCCAATACTGCAAAGTTTTTATATCCCAAAGTCAACAGAATTTATCTCTTACGGCTGCAGAGCACACAGCTCGGTTTTTGCCTTGGTGACAAGTTTAGAGGGCTGCTGAACAAAACGGACTGCAAATAACACTGAAGTTTGCTTAAAAATAAAGCGGGAGGCTCTGGATATTGCTTACTGGTAGAGCGCTCTATGCAGCATTTGGGTTCAACCCCTTACCACGGAGGGTGCGGAGCGGAGCGGAGAATTAGAGATTGATATTAGGCCCACACACGCACAAACACACATCTGTATAATGGACACACACACAGAGGCCCATTGATGACCATATTCACTCATGAGTTTCTAGATGGTGAAAATAATGAGTGGTTGTCTTAGCCAAGGTCACAAGATAAAGCTAGAACAAAGGTTTGGACTGTCTGACCTCCATGCTAGCACTCATCTCTCCCCCGATCCACTCACTCCGGGACTGTGATACCTGGAGTGCCTTGCTCTCCACGAGGCCCCTGTGCTGAAGTGAGGTTACGTGCTTCAAGAAAAACAACAGCCAAGAGCAAGCAAATACAAGGGAATTCTTTTCCTCTCCCTCAAGAGCTTTGTCTATCACAAAAGGTTTGAAATAACACTGCTTTGTAGGCTTGCAGGAGTCTGTGTTCAAAGCACTCCCAGAACCAAGAAAAACATGACAGGAAATGACAGCCCACACCTTCACAAAACACATGGCAATATGCTACATATTGCCTCCTCACCCCGCCCCCCCCTTTAGTCTTGTCTGCTTATTTTATAGGTTGATTTTGAAATGATTGTTATTGTATTATTTTGTATGCGTGCGTGTTTTGCCTGACTGCATGACAGCATGCCTCGAGCCTGTGGAGGCTAGAAGAGGGCATCAGATTCCCTGGAACTGGAGTCATAGACGGTTGTGAGCCATTATGTGGGTATGGGAATCAAACCAGTATCTCTAGGAAGAGCAGGCAGTGCTCTTGACCACTGAGCCATCTCTCCAGCCCCCATGCTGCTGTGTGAGTGCTACATTATTAAACTTACCGTTTAGTTCATAGAAACCAAGAAAGATGGTGCTTGGGGGTAAGAAACAGAAAATGAGAGAAAAATCTATTTTTAAAATGTACATGAAACATGAACATACCTACCAAAGTACTTGTTAGTAAATAGTGCTTTTCAGAGCTTGATTCTTTTTTTAAAAATTTATCATTTTATTTTTATGCATGTTTCTCTCTGTGTGTAGTTGCCTGCAGAGAGAAGAGGGGATGACACCCCCAGCTTGAGTCACAGGCAGTTGTAAGCCTCACGAGAGGGTGTGGGTGCTGGGAACCAAACCCTGGTCCTCTGAAATAAGAACAAACACACTGAGCCATCTCTCTCTCCAGCTCCTAGAGTTCCCTTCTTAATACCTGGCAAAGAATAGGTGCTTAATAATTGTTTGTGTTTGGAAAAAAAAAATCTTAAAATGGGCATGGTGTTGCACACCTATGATCCCAACGTTCAGGAGGCTGAGGCAGAAGGATTATGGGTTCAAGGCCAGCTATACAGAGTCTGTCTCAAATTAACAATAATAAAAATAATCAAGGCGCTAATCTTGAATACTGTGGCTGGACACCACTAACTGTATACTCTGTTGCTACTTGAGGCAGAAAACAATGGGTGCTGACACTTTGTATTAACTGGAAATGAGTCCAAGGGCAGAAGTTTTATCTTGTGTAAGGATGACTGGTGGGCACTTTTTTTTTTTTTTTTTTAATGAAGTGGAGTTGGAATTTATTAAGCGAAGATTTTAACAAAGATTTAAGCTCAGGTTAATAAGGGAGAGCACACCCAAGGGCAGGGCTTTGGGGAGAGTTGCCCCTGGGTCACATTAATAAGTAATTTTCAAACCTTTCCTTTCGGCCATGTACATTAAGAAATACATTAGACATCATGACTTGGTACTCACACACACACAGTCCCCTGTACCACCCAACTATTTTATTTCCAAACTCTGGCACCAGGGGAAAGTAGCCACCCCTAGGCCCGCAGGCAAGAGGGTTATCTGAGCAAGTTCAATGTGAAGGATGAGGCCCAGCTCCCTCCTTTGAAGAAGATTTTGTTCTTATTGCTTATTCTTCTATTGTTGCTTATTGCTTTGGAATAAGCAACATGGTGTCCCTTAAGATAAGCAATATACGGGGAACCAGAAGAGAGAGCAGTTGGCAAAATACCCAGGAAGAGGCCAGACAGTGGAACTCTGTGCTTCTACACCATACATTGCTGCCCCTCTACCCCAAGGGGCACATGGAAGGCCCTTGGGCTGTCTGTGTAAAGCTTAACCAGAAGCAAACTAAATGTACGTGATCTCAGCTTCTCTGGGGTCACGTAGACCAAGGCAGCCTAAAACACCGTAAGCAAGGTCACACATATGTTCTTTGATGGATGGCCTGAGAACCTCTCCAAAGCACCAAAATACAAATCTGGGCATATGTGCAACCCAGTGTCACTCCAGGACTTTAAGGGGTGAGGGAAGGGACAAGTCACCTAATACCTGTTTTCAACAAAGTATCATTTCTTCCAGTATTTAAACGGTGGGCGGGGTTAGGACCAACACATCGCTAGGCAACTGTTAACTTCCTTATATCGTTTGTTTTGTGTGTTTGTTTGTTTGCTTTTTGTTTTTGATTAGCAACACCCAACGAAAACACAGGCCCAAATGTGTCTGCCTGTGTTTCAGGGAGCTGAAGGGGCAGAGATGCTCCTGGCTTCCTGGAGGCAATCCACCTCCCTTGGTTTCCATGCGTCTGGCCCCCCTAAACAGGGGTCAATAGTCTCATCTAGGTCCACGCTACTTATTTCCTCAGGACTTTTTGGCTACAATAAACTATTTTCATCTTCTTGCACCTTTGTTATGTTAAAGAAAGAAGAAGAGTACACACCGGGGCAAAAACTGAGTTTAACCACTACAGAGGCTTAGGGGCAGGAAAATCCCCACTGTGGCTTCCTTGAGAAAGAATACCGTTTCCTCTCCTCTTGAGGCAAACTGTTCATCCACAAATAGTAAGAGATACCTGGCTTCTCATGTTTTCTTTAGGACTATTACCCTTCTTCTGTTGTCTTGCATGTAATCTTATTTATTTACTTATTCATTCATTCATTCATTCATTCATTCATTCATTCATTCATTCATTCATTCATTATGTATACAGAAAGGGGCGCCAGATCTCATTACAGATGGTTGTGAGCCACCATGTGGTTGCTGGGAATTGAACTCGAGACCTCTGGAAGAGCAATTGGTGCTCTTAACCTCTGAGCCATCTCTGCAGCCCGCATGTAATCTTATAATGTGAATATTTACTACGCAAACAGTTGGACCAATTTACAATGATGTCATGAGAATCCCACACTGAAATGATACCCACAGAAGATTTAAAGAACTACAAGCAATTGTTTTTTCTGAACCTTTTTGGAGGCATCAACATTTCCGGTGGCATGGGGGAGAAGAAGGAAGCTATTACTCTCCAGTGTTTAGTGATGAGGGTCATCTCTGAGGAGAAGGGTGACCGAGCATCCCTCACAGCTGAGCTGTGGTGATTAAAATATGCAGAGCCCTAATTGCATGGGTGAGCATATCGCTACGCACTGGTCTCTATAAACTCACCTGACGCTATATCTGTGTTTGTTTTTAAGATTGGGTCTTGTATAGCCCAGGGTGGCCTCCAACTCAGTATTGTGAGGATGACCCTTGAACTGATCCTACCCATCTCTACCTCTTAAGTGCTAGGATAACAGGCGTGAGCCACCACGCCAAGGATGTATGAGTGTCAGGTGAGCACTTCACCAATGAGCTAAAGTCCCAGACCCTTGACTCCGTGTCTCCTAGTTTAGAAAAACAACATAAAGGTCCACATGATGGAAGAAGCCTGCCACGGTGGAGAGGATTGTCTGGCTTGGAATCCTGGCCATTTCCATAGGCCAGATAGGCGATCCTGCGTACCCCGGTGAACATCTCTGAGCCTCGGTTTCATCATCTGCAGAGTGAGAATTAGATTGTTTCTAGCTCCAGGGCCTCAGGAACGATGGGGGTAACTCACGGAGGTCAAGCTCTTGGCATGGACTGAGGCTGAGCGACCTCCACACACAGTGGTGGCTGTCATCCTTGGGGACATCGTGTGTATAAGAAAACAGAAGTTGGTAAGCCACAGAGCCAGGAACAAAAGCTACATCCTCTTTCCCTGGATGATGACCCAGACACAGAGGGTCAAGCTGCTGAAGATACCATGTTTGCTAGACTAGCACAAACACTGTGACTTAGAATTGCACAAATCAAAGTCCGAGCAGCTCAAAACATTAACAAAACTACATTTTCATTGTATGTTCACGCACACAATTTAGATTAATTATTAAAACACCCAGTGTTCAATTTTTGGAACCAAATGCAACTTATTTATTCTTGTGGTGCTGGCAGTTGAACCCAGGGCTCTGAAAGCAGTAGGTGTGTGTTTTAGCACTGCGCCATACTCCCAGCCCCAAATGTTTCATTTTGGGGCAGAACTCTGAAAGGATAATTATCTGTGTTGCGATATTTATGAAAGAAAAGCCTTTTGTTTCACTTTTCAGAATACAGACAAAAAGAAAGGCCGAGGTCTAGCACATACCATCCGGTGTGATTATTACCTACATTTCCTCGTGGGAAATAAGCACAAAGGGAAAGAGACAAAGATGTTGATGACGCTGCATGGGGGTTCCTTTCTCCCCTGGGATTCCAAGTGTTCAGTATTATAGCAGAACATTGATTGTTTAAACAGTGATTTTTCAAAGCAAAGTGTACTGAAGACTAAAAAACAGTATTCACAGAAGAAACACCTAGAAAACAACTAACAATAGACAGACACCCAACCGAAAGCTGCTCTCTTTTTTTTTCAGATCTGCTTTGGGTTTCTTGCCTCAGATTTTGTTCAAACTTTATTCCTTCAGTGATTTAGGTGACTGTAATAACATCTTTCTCTATGTCTAAAAATAGGCCATGGGTGTGTAAATTTATGAGCTGAAATGCAAAACTGGCGCAGAGTGTCTAAATTAGAGCATTAAATCATTTAGTCTACTCTAGCACAGAGATATATTTGAAGCGCTGATGTCCACATGCTTTGTATAAAGACACAATTTTAATCCAACATCTTTGTTCTTTTCGCAGGTGGAGAAATGAGAAGCTGTGAACATTGTTCTCAAACGTGCCAAATCTCTTCTCAAGAGATTAACTCTGGGTAAAACCCATCTGAACTCCAGCCTCAGGTTCCTTCTTTAGGTAAAGAGAACAGACTAGAACATCAGGGCTTTTGACCTTTCTACGCTGACCCCCAATTCAACGTCGAGATTCAGCATCTTCCCACTGGGAGCAGTGGGTTCTGCAGTAACTGCTCCCTGCTCTAAGGGACTGTCTCTCCATGCCTGTACTCTTGGCTACACCACTGCAAACCTGGGTTTCTGAGATCCAAGACCTGATACATTAGGTAAAGAAACAGTGCAACCCAATGACCTGAAGTTATTTGGTTACTTTAAAATATACTCAAAAAAGAAGGCCTGGGGTTGGAGAGATGGCTCAGCAGTTAAGAGGACCCAAGTTCAATTCCCAGCACCCATATCAGACAGTTGACAACTTGCCTGTTGTCATCAGGGGACCAGATGTCCTCTTCTGGCCTCTGTGGGCACCCATACACATGTGGCATGTACTCACAAACACACACATAAAAATAAATCTTTTTTTTTTTTTAAGCTCAGAGGTTAGCATTGAACTCCCTTTGTTGGAATAAAGAAGATTCAAACAAAAATCTGAACACTAAGGATATCAGGGAGCTTTGAAGCTGATCATCAGGCAGCCTGTTCAGCCTAGACTTGGTTCTCAGCAAGATGGCAGGTGAGGAAGGAGGAGGACTGTAGAATCAGTTGGTTGTGAAGGGTTGGCTGGTAAGTATGACTGATATGATTTGTGGCAGTCAATGTCTGATGGCAGGAAGGGAAGCCAAAGTCTGATACTGAAACATAGTATCATGTAACCTCCAATGTCTTCTCCAAAATATCAGTGTGCCACAGGTCTGACATCAGTCGGACTTAACTGTCATCTTTGTAATGGACAACTTTGTTCATACTCTGTTCAACAACATCTACTAAAAAAAAGTAAAAAAGAAAAGAAAAGAAAAAAAGATGTGGGCATTTGCTATACTAACATAAGTCAAAACATGGGCTTAGCATTGACTGACAAGGCTCATCGAGCCTGCACTTACAATAACGTATAATGTTTTGTGTTTCTGAATGGATATTCTATAGATAAATCCTATGGTATCTAAGAGCTACTGTGTGTGTGTGTGTGTGTGTGTGTGTGTGTGTGTGTGTGTGTGAAGCCACATGGAAATGCCTCACCATCGTGAAAGGAAGTGAAGTTTGAAAACTTCCCTGGGAAAAAAGTGTGTTGTCTGATCCAAATGGGAGCCAACATTACAGTAAGTGTTCAGAAGTCCACATGGTGATAATGACTGCACCTTCAAAATTAGGTCTGTTTGTTTATATGGTTAAAAATAAAACGCAACCGTGTTATCTTAAAAAGAGACGTCACTACTTAATAAATGCTGATTTTACATTTTATAGTGAGCTGACCTTCAATGGTACAAAGAATAGCAACGATCTACACAGCTAATGTTTGTGTCAAAAAAAAAAGGAAAAAAAAGATTTGGCTGGGTGTAAAAGTTGCTGTCCTCTGTACTCAAAGATGCCTGTCTACTACCGCTCTACACTCAAAACATTTGTAGTGAAGTGTAGCTGGAAAGGTTGATAAAATGTTTGGGGAGCCATCCATTTCTTGTGAAATCAATTACCAAACACATTATCCACTGTTGGCGCAGTTGCTTCCAAAGCGCTCCCAAACACCATGTTCCCGGCAAGGACTATCGCTGTAAATGTTAAGTCTTGAGTAAGGGGCCAAGCCAACCGGAGAAATGGGTGCGGTAAAGAATACAAAGAAAGCCTTGGGATGGATCCTGTGTGTTGTCTGACCGTTTGTATTTCTTCCTCATTCTCTACTCATTCGTCAAAGCACCCAAACAATTTAATTTGTGGTCCTTACTGTTGTGTCTTCAACTCTACACGTGAGTTTATCATGAGGGTGTTTTAAAAAAAAAAAAAAAAAAAAAAAAAAAGCAACCTGCTTGGCTTGCCTCTCCGTGAATCACAGCCAGGAGGTCATCTTGCTGTGTATCAGCAACTATGTTCTCAGTACAGCTATGTGACCTGAAGTGGCAGCTGCATGCAGAGCCACCAAAATAGCAAGGGCAAGAGCTTTCTGCTGGCTCCTCGGTCCCAGTCTCGCTTTCCCAGCTCTTTCCTCCCACTGAGCACCAGCCAACTGCAGAGCCCAGAAAGACCCAGCCCCACGCTCTGAGAATAAAGGCCGTAGGCCCACCACACCTTCCCTGTCCTCCCGGGGAGCCCGGGGTGCGAGCATAAAAAGAAGGGTTCCAGGGACACTGTGAGGACGCACAGCGTGATAGGGGACGCAGGCCGCCCATTGCGGGGCAAGCACCGGCCCAGCGAGGATGCACACACCCGGGGACAATCTGGCCACCGCACCGGCACCCACACCCAGGGCTCTGGGCTCAGTCGGGAGAGGGCATGGCGGGTTGGGGGCGCCCCGGGTTCCAGGCACCCGGACCTTGTGGGGGCACGCCTCACCTGTGCGGGGCCGATCGGCACCCCGGCCTCCCCGATGCCCACGCCCCTCCCACGCCGTGCGCCGGGGACTCCTAGGGACCCCTCGGGGGCGCCCAGGTCGGCCCTGGCCGCCACTCACTTTCTGGATCCGCTTCAGCGCCATGGGGCAGGCGGCGGGGGCTGCGGCGGGTCCGCGTGTCCCGGGCTGCCGCCTCGCGGGGCTGCTCCGTGTGCGCCCGGGCGCGGTGCGCGAGTGTGCGGGCGTCGGCGCCGGGCTCTTTTGTTTCCGCCTTCGCTGCTGGGAAGGAGCCTGCGCCCTCCCCGCCGCGCCCCGCCCGCCTGGCACACTGGGAAGTGTAGTTCCAGCCTTGGCCTCCTCGGCCGCCCGCGCGGACGTCGTCCGGTCACTCGTGGGTGACAGCTGAGGCCAGGCTGCTGCTCCCTGCAGCCCTCTGCAGAGCAAGGTGCCGAATCTGCAAAACCCGTACGGCAGGTAAGCTGTCTCTCTTAGGAGCTGCTGCGGGCCATGAGTCGCTCCTCCTCGCACAGACCCTGCCGCAGATCTTAACTTCCTTTGCAGATATTTCTGTCTCTTCTCCGCTGATCCCTAGAGGCAAGAGGAATCTTCCTCGATTGCACTCCACCTTCTTTCTTGAGACAGGGTCTCACACTGAACGCGGGGCTTCTTCCCTTTTTAGTTTTCACCTCACAGCAATAGGATTGCAGCGACTTCCCACACACCCAACCCTTACATGGTCTCTGGCATCCGAACTCAGGTCCTCAGGCTTGTGCAGCAAACAATTTACCCAGGGAGCTGTCCTCGAGACCTTTCTCAAGTCTCTGATCTTGCTTGCCCTTTGAACCATGACTTCTGGGTTTGACACCGGCGGAATGGGTTTTCGCTCTGGTCAGTTTCAGATTTCTCTCTGGCCTTGGGTTTCTGACGACTAAAGTCAACTGATTCCTATCCGAAATGCTTTTGAATCCCACTTTGTTTCTCAAAACACTCGTTGCCCCTGGGCTTTAGCAGCGTCCTCTGCCGCTGGGTCAGCCTTTTCTGTGAAGTTCCCTTCTAGAGCTCCGCAGGAGACCATCTTCGTGCCCTCTGCACAAGCTAGAGCGGGGCTGCAGCCCAGAAGGGGCTGGGCTTTGTAGAGGCCCACTCAAGCAGTCCTGCTCTGTCTGCCCATTCGGACCACGTTGCTGTCTCCATCAGCTTCTCTTTCCCATGGCATGGGCCTTTTGCTGCCTCGCCTCCACTTTGCAGTGTTCTTCCAGGTGCTATTTTCATTGCTTCAGGACCAAACCAACCCCTCTACCCTGTGTGTGTGTGTGTGTGTGTGTGTGTGTGTGTGTGTTATGTGCATGTGCTCACGAACGTGTGTACGCACTTGCTTGGTTACTTGTGGAGGCCAGAAATTATTTCCCAGGAGCTGTACACCTTATTTTTTGAGGCAGAGTCACTTACTGGAACCTGGGGCTCACCCAGTGGGCTAGGCTGTCTTCACCTCCTCAGCACTGATTTTACACACAAGCCTCATCGTACCTGCATTTTTACATGGGCACTGGGGATGGAAATAGAGCCCTTAGGTGTGCTGGTCAGCACTTTCGTGGCAGTGTCTTCGCACCAACCAGCCTTATTATACTTCCTGTTTCATCTCCCCAAATGGCATTAATGCAATTCATCTTTTTAGCTAGGGAGCAAACCCTAGATTAACTCTTCTCATGTCAGATCATGGAACCCGGAGTCTCATGCATAGTATAATAAGTACACAGTGAACCACCGAGCATACCTCAAAACCCAGCTTGGAGATGTAAGGAAATACTCTTGGTCAGAGAGGTTTCTGGGAAACACCAGCTAAGTCCTGCCTTCTGCAGAGCTGTACAGAGGCTAGATGGAAGTCTGAGCAACATCCTTGTGCTCTGGAACTGGAACACTACCTTTATGCTCTTCTGGGGTGCCCTTGAAAGTAGAGTCAGAGCTGGGCAATGGTAGCTCATGCCTTAAATTCCAGCACTTGGGAGGCATAGGCAGGTGGATCTCAGTGAGTTCGAGGCCAGTCTGCCATGTTGCATTCCCATGCTGATGGCCTTCGGATGCTATGTCGGAAGTAAGGTCATGGTCATGTGCTACCATCATGGGAAAGCATCACTCCTGCAAGATGATTCAGTGGTTGGTACTAACCAACCCCACAGATAAAAACACACCCTCCAGCATGGCTGTTGATAGGAAACTTTCATTTCAAAGTCACTGAGAGTTCAGGACAGAGACATCAAGTTTTCTCTCTTCCAGGAGGTCCTACAGACTGCTTACAGAATCACTAAGGGAATCACCCTTATACTTAAAGATGTGGGCACCCAAAGCCCAGCTTTGTGCAAAATGCCGGCCACAATGTATCACCATACTCCTTTCCAACTCTAGCTCACTTGCTGTCACTGATGAATGCTTTGTGGTTTTGTGCACCATCCATGGCATAGAAAGACTTCCTGCCATTTACCCGGTGAACTCCTCCACATCCTAGACATAACACATCAAAGCACACCCCAGGAGAGTTTCCTCTGTCTATCCACCAAGGTGAGGAGGAGAAAAGCAAAGGGGAAGAAAAGGAAGAGAAGGAAGGAGAGGGAAGGGAAGGGCCTTAGTTAGGGTCCCCTAAAAGAACAAATCTGGTATAGTGGATATATACTAAAGGGAATTTGTTAGATCGGCATACAAGACAGAGTCCAAGAAGTCCAACAATGGCTGTCCCACACTGGAGAGTCCAAGAATCCAGTAGTCGCTCAGTCCATGAGGCTGGACGTCTCAGTCTGGTGCTGGAGGCCTGGAAGATTCCCGGAGAGCTGCTGAACTTCGATGCATGTTGGAAGTCCAAAGGAGTTGGTTCTAATATTGCCAAAGGAGCAGGAGAGTTTAATTGCCAGCAAGGATAAGGGCAAGCAGGGGGAAACCAGTAGCCTTCTTTCATGTCCTTTTATCTGGGCTGCCGCCAGAGGTGCAGCCCACATTTAGGGTGGGTCTTCCTCCTTCAAATAATCTGGCTAAGAAAATCCCTCACTTGAGTGCCCCACAGCTTTTATTTTAGTTGATTATCCAGTCAAGTGGACATCCAAGATTAGCTAGCACAGAAGGAAGCGGGGCGGGGTCAGGGGAAAAGAGAGGAGAAGAGAAGAGCTGATTTACCCCAGCGCACCTCTGTCCCTATGTGAACAGAGGGACAGAGTATGTGACATTCTTCCACAGACATCAGGACTGGTCTCATGCTGAAGAGCCGGTGCTTAGTAAACAAGGAGTGTGTGAAAAGAAGACACCATCATCACCATGCTTGGTCCAAGGTCCTGCTGAGAATACATGTGGTGTCTCCTCAAGTAGGTAATTTTCAAACTGCAGTGTGCAGATCTGAATGCATAATAGAATAATCAGAGAGCTTTTAGAAAAGACCTCCAGGAAGACTTCCCGAGGCAAGTGGCAGGCTGTTTTTAAAAGGAAGTTCTTTCAAATCAGTGATACTTGCATTAGTGTGTTCTCCAATGGCAATATGGACTATAGTTGCTTACATCCTTGCTCTGGGGTGGTGTCCGAAGAGTGGTGTTTCTAACACATCCCCTGAGATGTTGATGCTGCTGGGTCTGGACCACATGGTGATACTCACTGCTGTGGATCTTTGCAGTTCCCAGGGATGGTCCATGGGACAAGCAGCCTCTGCATCACTTGAGGAGTTGTCTTGAGCCCAACAGCAGATGTGCTTTTGACCTTACAGTTGAGTAAGAATCTAGTTGCTTTTCTCATTGATATACCAATGGCAATGTAAGGGTTTATTTTCACTTACAGTTTGAGCAAAGTTATTTTGAGTGGAAGGCATGGAGGCAGGAGAGGGCAACTGGCTATATTGCATCCACAGTCAAGAAGCAAAAGTGGGGTAATATTTTGTTTGTGCTCTAACAAATAAAGCTTGCCGGGAGATCAGAGTGTGGAGCTAGCCACTAATTAATCATGGAGGCCAGGCAGTGGTGACACATACCTTTAATCCCAGCATTTAGGAGGAGGAAGCAGGAAGACCAGGAGTTCAAGGCCACCCTGAGCTACATGAGTGCTGGGATTAAAGGCGTGAGCTCCCAGCACTATGGAGGTGGAGACAGTAATATAAGGTGGGAGGAGACAGGAGCTCAGCCCTCTTTTTGGTCTAAGGATTCTTAGAGGTGAGAAGTCTCTCTAGTGGCTGGCTGCTTTGCTTCTCTGATCTTTCAGCTTTTACCCCAATATCTGACTCTGGGTTTTTTTTTTTTTTTTTTTTTTTTAATTAAGACCAATTAGAATCCATGCTCCAGCAGAAAGAGCATGGCTTTCTCTTTCTTGTTATTCAGTCCAAGACCCCAGCCCGTGGGGTGTGCTGCCTCATTCAGGGTAAAACCCTCCCTCCTCCATTAAACCTTTCTAGAAGCAACCTCAGAGCTATGCCTAGTGCTGTGTGCCCATTGTGATTCTAAACCTAGCTAAGTTGACAGTGACTGGGGGATGACTCGGGATGAAGTGTAAGCAGGAAGCCCTGGGTGTGAGTCACAGTTCTGTTTAAACCAGGCACCATCCTACATGCCTATAGTCCCAAGTAGAGGCAGAAATATCAGGGGTTCAAGGTCACCTCATCTTTGGATACATAATGAGTTCAAGATTACATGAGACCCTGTCTCAAAAAAAAAGGGGGGGGGTTGGGGATTTAGCTCAGTGGTAGAGCACTTGCCTAGCAAGCACAAGGCCCTGGGTTCAATCCTCAGCTCCAAAAAAAAAAAAAAAAAAAAAAAAAAAAAAGACTTCAACATAAGGACAGGGTCCAAGGACCTATTACTACTTGAGATTTGACCCATACATAGAGGGTTGTCATTTGAGAATATGCCAGAAATGTATGCTCTTAGGACCTAGCTCAGACCTTTCAAGTCATGCTAAGCACATAGGATCTGGAGTTTCAATGCCCAGCACCATAACCACACAGGGACACACACACACACACACACACACACACACACACACACACACACACAAAGAGAGAGAGAGAGAGAGAGAGATTAACTTAATGAACTTTTTGTTTGTTTGTTTGTTTTTGTTTTTGTTTTTTGAGACAGGATTTCTCTGTGTAGTTTTGGTGCCTGTCCTGGATCTCTGTAGACCAAGCTGGCTTTGAATTCACAGAAATCTGCCTGCCTCTGCCTCCTGAGTACTGGGATTAAAGGTGTGCGCCATTGCTGCTTGGCGAACTATCTTTTTTTAAAGGCAGCCAGTATTGGCAAGATCAGGGACTGTCTCACTTATGTATCACTGGTGAGAACATGAAGTGGTGGGGTTTTCCCTAAACACTAAACACAAAGTTACCAAGAGTAGTGAAGATGACCAACCATGAAAAACCTTGCCCACTGAGTGTTCACCCTGGCATTTTTCATAATAAAAATGCATAAACAAAAGCCCAACTAAGCTATGTGGTCTGCTGTACTGGAGAACATTACTTTGCAATAACATGCAATAAATGTTCCAGTGTGCCAGTGAGGAGTCCAGTCACAGGAAAATTACATACTGTGTGATCCTGTGTACGTGAAGTGTCCAAATGGGTTGACAAGTAGATTAAAGGTTGTCAAGGTTCTGGGAGGAGGGCTGGACATGTTTAGAAGGAATTGGGTGTGGGGGACTTGTCTGGAGATAAGGAAATTGTTCTAAAATTAGATTATGGCTATTGTTACAGAACTCTATGCTTAAAATCATTAAATTGTACACGGGCTTTGGGATGCATAGTTATATCTCAATAAAACTGCTACAAGGGAAGGCTGTTCTAGGCACACTCGGACTTGAATCTTTAGGTGTCATGACAACCACTCTTTTTCCTAGATTCTCCCCAGGGCCAGCCCTATCTGTAACATTCTCCAAGTTTGTTGTTTTGTACTTTCATCTAAGGAAGGAAGGAATGAAGAGCCCAGAATCCCTCACTTCAACCAACATCTGTAAAACAAGAAGAGCCCTGACTGTGCACTGGAAAATCTGTGATCACATTTGAGAAACCCCAGTTGAAGCTGAGAGTACAAGATGGATGGGGGGGGGGGAGCAAGGGAGCGTGCGGGGGGGGGGGGGGGGATGGGGGTGGAGCACATGCACTTGCAGGGTTCCCCCAGCAGCTCAGCTCTGCAGGCTTCCCCAGCTTCAGTTCCCTGGGGCCTGACTCAAGCAGTCCCAGAACAGAGTGGATGCTGGGTCTTTGTGTGTGTACACTTCCGTGTGTGTGTGTGTGTGTGTGTGTGTGTGTGTTTGTGCGCATGCATGCATGCATACACAGCTATGTGTGCATGTGTGTGGAGGCCAGAGGTCAAACTTGGGTGTCTTCTCCAGTCACTCTGCAACTTGTTTTTGAAGCAGGGTTTCCCACTTTTGACTGGAACTGGCTCATTTGGCTAGGCTAGATAGTCAATGCATTGATTCAAGGAGCAGCCTGCCTCTGCCTCCCTAGTGCTGGAGTTCTCAATTCAGACTCAGGTTCTCAATCTTGTTAGATTGAAGTATCTTCCCAGCCCTGGATGTGGGATCTTGATGGAATAATGAAATTGAATGACGGAGATTGAAACAGTTAGAGAAACCTTCGAAGAGGATCCCTGACCAAGCAGAAGAGGTGACTGAGGAGCTCTCTGGAACCAGGCAGGGTGTGCCCACCAAGATACACCTACTTGATGGAGTCAGCGGCCTGTGGACATTTTTCAAGGACTTTGGAGGAAATAACATGGGGACAGAGTCAGATGTCCAAGAGACTACAGTCAGTAGGATGTGTGCCTGGAGTCCAGGCTGTACAGTTATGGCCAGGAGAGGCCAGCAGAGGGAGGCTGAGCTGCCAGGACTGCCACCAACTGGGCCCTCTGAAACAGAAGTGACTTGATTTGTGATTGTGGGTTTTGCATCTCCTTCATCTGGTCTCGTGGGAGAAGTGTCTGTTGTCTGTCTTTGCAAATGCCAGAACCCCTTAGTGTCTCCTCTCAGAGACTGTGCTGCCCAGCCATTATCCATGCTTAGAGCAGACTACCCCAAAGTTGTCTCCACCCCTGGCTGCTTTCTTTGGGTTGAAAAGATCTCCCCTTTGTCCTGGGACAGCTCTTAGTTTCTGGGCCATGCCAGCCTTCATATGCAACATAGCCCTTTCCTGCTTGTGGTTTACAAGTCCCAGAGTGGTAAAACCAGAATCCCCAGGAGGCAGGGCTTTAGCAGGAGAGCTGGGAATGGCTGCTAACAGGTGTTTGGCTCCCATACATACAAGCATCATTCATTGCCCATGTGTTACCCACAGCTGTCTGGGGTGTTGGCTCGTGGATTCCTGCACTGTCAGCTGCAGGCCAGAAGACTGGGGGAACTTCCTTGGGGAGGGGCTCTCTGCTGTCTCCATAGAGCCAGGGTTGACTGAGGCCCTATTTGAAATTAGTACAGAATAGCAGAGAGCCTCTAACCACGGCCCTTCTAAGGATTAACAGCTTCCTTCCAGAGTGCTCCTGCCCTGTGCGCCTTACATTTCTCTTGAAACTGCTCCTGTCTGTGATTTCTTTCCTTTTTCATTTTATTTTATTTTGAGACAGGGTTTCTCTGTGTAACAACCCTGGCTGTCCTGGAACTCACTCTGTAGACCAGGCTGGCCTTGAACTCACAGAGATCTGCCTGTCTCTGGTTCCTGAGTGCTGGGGTTAAAGGCGTGCGCCGCCGCTGCTGCTGCCGCCACCGCCGCCGCCGCCGCCGCCGCCACCACCACCACCACTCAGCATTTCTTTTCTTTCTGATGTTAAAACAAATAAACAAACAAATAAAATAAAACCCAACCAAATAAATAGTTTTGAATACTGAATAGCCAGCCAACTCACGTTTAAGTGTCTTTTGGTTATCTTTTGTTTTATTTCCCTTTTGTTTTTATGTATTTATTTTTATTTTTCTCTAATTGATGAAGTCTGAGAAGGAAAACCTACCTGTGATCCTAATTGTAATTCATCATGAGAGAGTTGTCACGAGGGAGGTGTGGTGGTGTATGCCTGTGATCCATCTCAACATGAGGGAAGGAAAGGCAGGAGAGCCAGGGGTTCAAGGCCAGCCTTGGCTGCATAGTGAGGCCAGCCTAGGCTAGAATGAGTCCCTTTGTCAAAAAATGAACAAAGAGAGGAGAGAAGGAGAAGGGGGAAGGAAAGAAGGATGAGTTCTGTCTAAGTGGCCCTCCTCACACAGGGCTGATGCCTTGCCCATCTTTGACAGAGTACCCAGTGGACAGGCTCCGGACAGTCCATTCTGAGGCAGGGGGTGCTGTCTGACACACCCAGGATGTGAAGACCGGAAACTGGGACTGAATGGTAAGGGTGGACCAAGCTTGAGGTCCAGCCCACTGGAAGGATTGGAGACACTGGCTGTCTGAGGATGAGAAGAGGTAACTTAGTTCACCCTGCAGCGTGGAGGGCTTGACGCTTGTTCAAAGACATTGTTACACAGCTTGGATTCGTAGGGAAACTTGTTAGAGAGAGAGAATGGCTTCTGGGCTGTCAGGAAAGTGCTTTTCTCACAAACATTAGGCCCTAAATTCAACCCCCAGAACTCACATAAAAAGGCTGGGAGTGGGGTTGGGGATGTAGCTTGCCTAGCAAGTGGTAGAGTGCTTGCCTAGCACGCGCAAGGCCCTGGGTTCAATCCTCAGCTCAAAAAAAAAAAAAAAAAAAAAAAGGCTGGGAGTGGTGATTCGAGGTTGTATCTCAGCCCTGGGAGGCAGATCCCTGGGGCTTGCTGGCCAGTCAGCCTAGCCTACTAAGTAGTTCCAGACCAGTGAGAGACCCTGCCAAGGAATAAGGTGTCTGATGACTGAAGAAGGAGACCTGAGGTTGACTTTTGGTTCTACACACGTGAACCCACATATACATGCATGCACACACACACACACACACACACACACACACAGAGAGAGAGACACAGAGAGAGAGTGAGTGTTGGGCACTTCTAATACTTAAACAAGACTGGAAAAGTTTGGAAACCACTGACTTGACCCACAATCTTTGTTAAAAGGAACTTTTTTTTTTCAATTCCATTAACAATTTCTCCAAGACCCGGAAGTCTTGTGACCTCCACAGGAATTTTCAGGGTTCTTAGTCTCTTTCTTTTTAATGTGAATCTTCATGCTGGGTTGTGGTGTAAATCCTCTTGTGAGGGCCTTTCAACCTGACTCTCACACTGGGTCACTTTGAGACCATTTCCTCAGTAGAACCATTGCATACAGCCATCTAATAGTCTTTGATGCTGTGAAGGATCTCCCACATTGCTCATTCTTAGGGTCATACAGGACAGTATATTGCAATTTACTGAAGGAGGGATGTTTGTAACTTCAACCCCCCAGTGTAAGCTGCAATAAGCATGTTAATTTTATGAAAGTTGTTGAACAAGTCTACATGACACACAGCCCTTTAACAAACCCACTTCCAGGATCCCTGAGTCATAGCTGGCCGTGTTTGCTGCAAAGCCGAGCAGGATCTAATTATAGGCAATAGATGCAGGGCTGACTTTATCGTCAGTTAAGAAAGAGGGAGGACTCTAGGAGCCACCCACCTGCCAGGACCTTCACGAAAAGGTAGAGAGGGGTTCCTCTCTCTGCTAAAGGGATTTGGTGGTTAGGCTTATCCAGGAGACATATACTCCAAAACATGTACCCTGATGTCATCCTTTAAAATACTTATTTGTTTATCTTGTGTGCGTGAGTGTATGTGCATCTGTGTGTATGTGACACAGTTCCATGCTGCACCGGTGGAGGTCAGAGGACACGTTTCGGGAGTGGTTCCTTCCTTTCATCCTGTGGGTTCTGGGGACTGAATTCAGGTCTTCAGGCTTGGTGGGAGATGCCTTTACCTGCTCTCCTGCCTTGCTCCTCCATATCATCTTGCTGCCTGCCCCCTGGGAGCTTTTTAGGCTTCTGCTGTCTGAATCTTGACTCCACAATATCCTTCCTCTGCCATTTCCCTCCCCATCTCTCTTCCTGCCCATCCTCTCCAACCAGGCTTACAGAGACCTTTCACTCAAGCCTTAGGACCCCAGATGCAACATTCCTTCAGCTTCGAACCCACACCTCCGGCCTTCAGAAGACGGGAACGACAGTCTCCGCTTACTGAACCTTCAGGAACACTATGCTCATGAAACAAACCATTCACGAGACTGTCCCACACAGGATCCCACTTCATGAGGCACCTCTGGATAGCAGCCCCTCTTGCCTTGGCAGGGAGAGGAGGGGGATGAGTGTGAGCACAGCTGCTGTCTTCGCCCCGTCTGAAGATCACCTCCTTCGGCTGGTGTTAAAAGTCTCAGGCTGCTAGCAAGTTTCAGAGCACCAGAAGCTCTTGGAGTAGTTTTTAGAGGTTTCTAACAATACACCCTGAAGAGGGGGAGGTGGTTGCAGGGAAAGGGAGAAGGAGCTCAGGTAAGGAACTTGAGGACCTGGCACTCAGTTTCTGAGGCAGGGAGCCAGCAAGATTACCTCTGAATAAATGTCATTTACCGCCAGGGTCCAAGCCCCTGGATCCTTGTGGTTTTGAGCAGCAATGACATAGGATGGGTCATGTGTCTAGATTCCCAGGTTTAGAGCCCCAAGTAGAATTCAGCTATGACCATTACATGATGTGGAATGATAACTGCATATGTGCCAAGGTGAACAAGTGTGTGCTGCCTTGGGATAATAGAATAGAATAATAATAAAATAATATTAGACAGAAATGGATCAGATGCTCCAATCTTCCAAAATATGTCATTGATTCAAAGGAAAACAGTCCAGTTGGTCCTCTGTGGTGCTTTGTGGGTTTTACATCTTTATGTGGAAATTGCCACAACATAACATCCATCTATTTAAAAAATGCAGCTGGGCGGTGGTGGCGCACGCCTGTAATCCCAGCACTTGGGAGGCAGAGGCAGGTGGATCTCTGTGAGTTTGAGGCCACCCTGGTCTACAGAGCTAGTCCAGGAAAGGCTCCAAAGCTACACAGAGAAACCCTGTCTTGAAAAAAAAAAAAAAATGCAGCTGGGCGTGGTGGCACACACATTTAATCCCAGCAGAGGCAGGCGGATCTCTGTGAGTTCCAGGCTAGCCTGGTCTACAAAGTGAGTTCCAGGACAGTCAGGGCTGTTACACAAAGAAACCCTGTCTCAACTCTCCCTCCTCCCCCCCTACAAAAAAAAGAAAGAAAAGATCAAAGAAAAATGCATTCACTTTTTTTTTTTAAAGCATTTATATTCATAGAGCTGTAAGCCTGGAACATTTCACCAACTGAATTTTAGTGATGACATGTGGAAACTTCTAATTAACACATTTGCCTGCTAATTCTTGATCAGCTTTGTGCTGGCTCTTACCTGGGAGGCTTCCCAGTTGTGTGGATGGCCCCTTTCTTATTTGAATGTAGCAAGACACATTGGTTGTGATGGTGAGATCAGGATGTTGTGAGCTGCCTGAGGTCTCTGGGCAGGCTTTGCCTCCAACCTCCTGCTGTGTATTGGTGTCTTTAAAGAACAGATCAAAACTTAACAGGAAAAGATGTGAGTTTCCCCCAACCCCTGTCTCTCGACTCTGGGATCAAAGTCAGGGCCTCATCTAGCCTAAGCTAGTATTCTCCCACTCAGTCATGTCCCCAGCCCTTCTTTGGGACATCTGAAAACCTCTCCGATTGATGTGAAACAGACAGCTGCACCAATCTTCTCCGCCAGGGAGGCAAACTCCACTTTCCTTGTGCTTTCTGGTCATTTTCATGAAAGACTCAGTGATTGGAGAGCCCATCATTCCCAGGCCCCTTCCAGTTTATGACTGGATGTGAGGCGGTAATACCCCTGCAGTCGGAGCAACAGATATTTATAGCATCGTGTCTAGGAATAAAGCTTGACACTGACTTTTCCTGAAACCATGTGATATTTAAGTTATTTTATATGTGCACCTATGTGCAGGTACAGCCCCCCCCCCCCCCACCAGGACTGGGGACAATGGACAGAGCAAATTCATATTTTATTTTATTTTATTTTTTGGTTTTTTGGAGACAGGATTTCTCCATGTGGTTTTGGTGCCTGTCCTGGATCTCATTCTGTAGACCAGGCTGGCCTCGAACTCACAGAGATCCGCCTGGCTCTGCCTCCCGAGTGCTGGGATTAAAGGCGTGTTGCCACCACTGCCCGCTGTCAGGTGAAAATTCATAGTTTTGTCTGTCTAACTGTGGGGGGTTTCCTATTGGTGTAAACAGAGCTGCCTCCTTTCTTTGAATGGCTGCCGCTGGCATGTCGCTCTGTGCTGTGCTTTATCTGACCTCCATCTGTTCACTTTTAGGCCATCTCTTTTCGCTTGCAATTACAAAATACCGTGTAATAATTTTAAACTTACATCACGCACACACATGTGAATAAAATTCCTAGGGCAGATTCTTAGATGTGGCGTTTCTAGGTCAAATGACATATGAATCTTAGGTTTTTAGAGGTAGTGTCATGAAATCTCATCTGAAATGTCATTATTTCCTTGTAAAGGTGAGAGGTGGGTTTGTTAGTGCTTTGAACTGTCCCTACGGGCTCCACCAAGGCGGCCTTCCATGAGGGTCCCTGGCTCTTACTTCCTGTCGGCTCCCATGGCTGGAACCCGCACTGTACACAAAGGAAGAATGATGGGTACTGCAAGCACAAGATTGGGGGGGGGGGAGGTGTCCCCTTTCACACAGAGACATCGTAAAGGAAGGTGGCTTCGGTCCTTCCTTTGACACCTGTGAAATCCTTGAGACCGGGGATGGTCAGCAGTGAGGTCTTGGCTCCTCCTGTCTTAAGCTAGGCTGGGGAAGCCGGCAGCAGAGGTCACACTTCAGTAAACATTTGAGACAGTGACTGCACTGTGGGGGAGGAGAGGACAGAGTTCTGGGGGAGCAGAAAGTTCTGCAGGGTTCGAACTCATGATTGAAGGAGAGGGAGTTTGTGGGGAGGAGAGGGAGGACACTCTTGGAGGAGTCCATCGCCACATCTTCCCTGTCATTGTCTCTCGGTGGGTTCGTCACACCTGGACTGAAGTGGTCTCCATTATCTTCACTGGAAAGGTTCGATCTGTCCTTCTCCGGTGGTACAGGCCAAGACATTGGGGTTCTCGCCCTGCCCTCTTCGTATACTCTTCTCTTGATGCGCTGAATTGCAAGTGCCAACTCCAGCCAGCATCCTGTCCCTGCACCGGTCTTCCATCATGAGAAGACATACAGGGCACATCACACCTTGGATGCAAGAGAAGGATTGCTTTTGCTGAAATGAAACTCCCAGATCTTTCTACTATATCGTGTCTTTCAAATTAGAAGAAAAAAAAAATTCTCTTAAGAATTCTTTCATCAAGAGAGATGCCCGACAGAAGCAGAAACCTTCCTAAAGTCAGAGGCTCAAAAGTCAGAGTGTATGTCAGGGATCTCGTGGTCGGTCTCAGGCCACGTAACATCCACAGGCCACGGAAGCCAGGAGTAGTGCAGGGAAGAGCAGCTGGAGGGAGGGAGCCAGGTTCTTACTCTGAGCCGTTTTGCTACCCATGCAGCACCTGCCCTGCACTCTGTGATTATTATCAAGAGTTGTATAAAAGAAATATAACCCTTCACTTATTTACATTATTTTTATTTCTTCTTCTTCTTCTTTTTTTTTTTTTTCAAGACAGAGTTTCTCCATGTCGTTTTGGTGCCTGTCCTGGATCTTGCTCTGTAGCCCAGGCTGGCCTTGAACTCACAGAGATCCATTTGGCTCTGCCTCCCTAGTGCTGGGATTAAAGGTATGCACCACCACTGCCTGGCTTATTTACGTTCTTGAAGGGAGCGGTCCCTGTTGTAAGAAGCTAAGGAGAACTTTGGGATTGAAAAAAAAAAAACAACCCAGGAAGAGAGAACACCAGCAAGCCACAGACGGTGGGGAGCTGATGACCATGCGGGTGGAGTGAATTTTTCCATTAACTGTCTTGATGTGAAGCCACAGTCTGACCAATGTATTGATTCTAGCCTCGTGAGATCCTGGACTGGAACCTGGGTCCCAGCTGGTGAAAATTATGATTAATGATATCTGAAGCTGCTATAATTGGGCAATCCAGAGCTACAACAATAAATAAGTAGCCTGATGTGGCAGTCTATGCCCGTCACCCTGGCGCTCAGGAGGTGAAGACAGAGGGATGGTGTAGAGGGCAGCTTAGACTGCACAGTGAGTTCAAGGGCATCCTGACCCTGTGTCAGAAAACCAAGGGCCAGAGGTGCAGCTCACTGGCAGAATGTTTCCCCGGTGTGCACCAGGTCTTGGATTCAACTCTCCACCATTGAAAACAAAACAGAACCCACAAAAGCATGGCTAAGGTATGCCTCCATTGGTAAAACATGGCTAAGGTATGCCTCCATTGGTAAAGTGTCTGCAGGTCCCAGCACACACTTAAAAAACTGAGGGTGATCGTGAGTGGCTGAACCCCTAGCACTGAGGAGGCAGAGACAGGTGGATCCATGGAACTTTCTGGCCAGTTCCAGGTTCACTGTCACTAAACACATAAACAAAAATAGTGCAGGTGGGTTGGTGCTGGAGGGACAGCGCAGGGTTTCAGAGCTGGCTCTTCCAGAGGACCCAGACACAATTCCCTGCACCCACATGATGGCTCACAACCATCTGTAACTCCAGCTCCTCCCAGGGATTCGACACCCTGTCCTGACTTCCTTGGGCACCAGGCATGCACATGGTGCACAGACATGTATGCAGGTAGACACCTACACTCATGAAATAAAAACAATCAGGTAGAGAGCAACAAAGAAAGATACACAGTGTCAACTTTTGGTTCCGCATGAATGCATATTCATGTGCACACCCACCCTCACATGTACAGCACACACATACATCTACCTTCATATATGCACAAAACCTTACAAAACCTAAAGTGAATACTTCCCTTCAAGCTCTCCTCTTCCACGTCTTTTCCCCTTCGCTGTTTGCTCTCTTTACCTGCTAGCCTCATCCAGAGATGCTTTCTTCCCTCTGGCCTTCATCTATGTCCAGCACCGAGTGAGAAAGGAAACTCCAAGAAGTTCAGTCTTCAGAGACAGAGTCAACTGCCTTTGACTCCCAAACCCTCTCAGAAGCAACTGTGTGAAACTGGATACGTTCACTTAGCTTCCCCAATGTTCACCTGTGCTTAGGTGCGTAGAGAGCGACAGTGTGCTGGATTGAGCCGGGTTGGAGCTAGCAGCCTCGTTGGCAATGCCAGCAACTGCCAGCTACTGCTGGAGTGCCTCAAGGAAGCTAACCTTTCCCTGTTAAATTTAGCCTCTAGCCGGCACAGCTCCATTCACTGGGAAGTGCCTGTCCCCCTTATTGGCAGGTCCTCTGTTTCCACAGCCTTGGGAAGCAGAGAAAGGGCGCAGGGAAAGATGTATCCTGCCATGCCTTCAACAGCTGTCCCTTCTAGAATTTGAGGAGACTGTATTTGCAGTTCACAGTTGCAGCATTTCTTTCTTTTAGCCCCCAGCTCTCCGTGGGAAACTTTGAGGACTAGCTCACCGTGAGGGTGGAGGCGTGGCTCAGTCGGGATCTGAGTGGAAGCCTTGTGTGTCATAATCTTATATATAGAAACTCCAAAGATGCCACGTAAGAGCCATTAGAACTAACACATGAATATGGCAGAGTGGCCAGGTATAAAACCCAAGCCCTGCATCAGTGACTTTGCTGCTGGTATTGCTGTGTAACAGGGAATTATCGGAGACAAGAATCAAGAGTGCAAACCATTTACAGTAGGCACGAGGAAACCAAAGGCCTAGGAATGTATCTAATCAAAGAGATAAAAGATCTCGGCAGTGAATACTATGAAATACTGATCATGGAAAGTGAAGATAACACACACATTCATACACGCACCTACAAACATACAAACACACAAACACACATATACATACTCACACATGTATACACTCATATACATGCACATACATACTTACATAGATACACATGCAGACATACACGCACATCCATACACATACACACAAATTGAAATATATGTTTATATAACAGAAGTATCAATGTTATTAAAATACAACTCAGCAATCTGCAGACACGGTAAGATAAATTTTTCACAGAACTAGGAATAACAATTGTAAATCGCTCCTTTACTGGGGTTAAAAGGCCAGTCACACAACATGCAACATAGTGGAAGGTGTGAGAGTGCCCTGAACATTTGACAAAGTCATAGCAATCAAGACAGGGTTGTATAACCACCAAAAGACAGATCAGAAGACAAGGGCATGCTCATATCCACAGGCAGCTGAGGGCTTTTATTCGTTCTTTCTTGAGGCAGGCTCTCTTGTGGCTCAGGCTAATCTTGAACTCACTACGTAGCTGAGGCTAGCCTTCCACTCTTCTTGCCTCTGCCTCTCGAGTGTTACGGACGTCACCATACCTGAGCATCAATTGATTTTTGGCAAAGGTGCTAAGGACACACACTGGAGAAAGGGCAAATTTCTGCATTTGGATTTATGAATATTCATCATGTTTCTTGGGTTGGTAACTCAGTTCACTTACTATGTTGCATAAATCATTCTGTCTAATTTCTGTTTTCCTTTGATAAGCAGTGGTCCACATCTCTCCTTCCTGCTTTTAAACGATTTTGGAACAATGACTTTATTGTGTATGTATGTTTGGTTAGCATGTAATAATTATACACAATAATGAGTTTCATTATGGCAATATTATACATGTATGTATTGTATAATGATCATATTCACCTACTCTCTCATCTCCCTCCTGATAATCCCCTCCTAACTAGTTCCTAACTAGTCCCTCCTCTACCTTCATCTAATTTTTCTTCTCTTTTTTTTTAATGACTCACTAAGTTCCATTAGATTTGTTTCTAGGACATGGGTCCGGATCATCTCCCTCTCCAAGCAACAGTAGCTGCCTCGAGATCCTCCGGTGGGTGGGCCTCGGGAATCCCTTCCCAATAGTGAGGTTCACTATATTATCACTGGACCCCACTCTTGTTGACTGAACACACCGTCTTCCCCAGCCCCTCCCCCAGCCTTCTCCGGCTGGACCCTTTCCTCCCCACACAGCCCCTTCTCTGTCTCACCATGGAGGTATGTAGAGTTAAATCTAGATTTTGCATACAAGGATGCTGGATTTTGTGTTTTTTATTCTCTCATTACCCTCGCTAGCTCCCCTACCCTTTCCTTTTAGACTTCTTCTTCCTCCTCCTCTTAGAACTGCTCAACTTTCTTATCGAGTGTGTGTGTGTGTGTGTGTGTGTGTGAGATTCTGCATCTCTGTTTTGTGTGATGGAAAAACCCCACAGATGGACAGCAGTATCAGGACATACTATCATGAATGTAATAAATCAATACAATTAATGTAATTAATGAATATCATAAATATAATTACTGAATAAAAAAATCTAGATTCTGCATATGAGATAAAATACTCAACACTTGTCTTTCTGAGTCTGGCTTTACTGCATTTAACGCCACGCCGTCCAGTCCCATCACTTTCCTGCAAACGGCAGGATTTCACTCTTCTTTACTTCCCTAGTGGGTGCATGCCACTTTTTATTCCATCCATCCGACAGAGCTCTTCCCTAGCATGCCTGGGGTCCTAGGTTCAATAAGTAGTGCCACAAATAAAAGTAGGAAGGAAGGAAAGAAAATAGATTGTTGATCATCATTGGTGGAAATGTAAATTAGTACAGACATGCAAAATAGAAGTGTGTTCCTCAAAAGATTAAAAATAGAAATATGGTACGGTTCAGGATTCCCTTCAGCACATCTAGGCATGTGGAAGGCAAAACAGTTCTCATAGGAACCGAAAGTAAAAGGCAAGCTGGGTACCAGTAGCTGAGCAGAAGAAGGGCAGATCAGTGGATTCCACTTTAGAGTGATGTACTGCCATGATCCAACACCAGGGGGCAGGAGAATCGCGAGTCTGGAGTCGGAGGCCAGTCTCAGCTGCTTGGGGAGGGAGACCTTGTCTTTATCAAAACAAAGGCAACAACCAATGGCCAAGAGACGTGGCTCAGCGGTTAAGAGCACGGACTGCTCTTCTAGAAGACCCAGGTTCAATTCCCAGCACCCACAACGCAGCTCACACATGTCTGTGATTCCGTGACTCCAAGATCTGACACCCTCACAAATCTGACACCTTCACACAGATATATGTGCAAGCAAAACATCAATACACATAAAATAAATTAAAAAAAAAAAAACAAGTCCTGATGTACTGTCTATGGTAGAGTGAAAACAGATGGAAGGTATGTGCTGAGTACCTCAAAAGGCCAGAACAAAGAAGGTTGTTTGTTTGTTTTTGACCGTAAAAATTAACTGCCAGGATGTTTAACCTGATTTTAAAATAACATAAAATCATAAAATGTACATGTGTATCCAAGCAGCTCTTGCTACACTGTTAATATTACTTTATTTTGTATCTGTTAAGGTTCGTTTGTAAAAGGAAACACTGGTTGGGAAGGGAGCAATAAATAAATTAATTAAATTAAAAAGGAAACAGCGTATGTTCCTTAAAATCCTTCAATGATACATAAGACCTGGGCACTAGATTAAGACTATCTACTTTTCTCTTTCTCTTCTTAAATTGTTTTAAGACATTTGGAAAATGCAAAAATTATGTGAAAGACCCCCATATTGTATTCCTACCATCTATATTTAATGTGTGTATATATTATGTATAATGTATACATAATATTCAATGTCACAGATAAAACTATGCTAATTATACTTCTTTCTGAAGAGACAGCTCCTATGCCATAGTTTTGTGTGAAGACTTATTATTTATTTATGTGTATTGTGTACCTGTGTATAGGTTTGTACATGTAGGTAAAGCACCCTTGGATGGTAGAGGGTATCAGGTCCTCTGGAGCTGGAGTTATAAGGAGTTGTGAGTTATGGGGCATGGGTTCTGGGAACTGAACTCTAGTCCTTTGTAAGAACAGCAAGCACTTTTTTTTTTCCTTTTTTTTTTTTTTTTTTTTTTTTTTTTGTTTTGTTTTGTTTTGTTTTTGAGACAGGGTTTCTCTGTTTAGTTTTGGTGCCTGTCCTGGATCTCACTCTGTAGACCAGGCTAGCCTCGAACTCACAGAGATCTGCCTGGCTCTGCCTCATGAGTGCTGGGATTAAAGGTGTGAATCACCACCACCACCAGGCATTTATTTCTTCACGTATTGTAAATATATAGAAACCCGTGACACAGGAGTTTTTAAAGGACAAAAATTCAAAATCAGCTTTGAATTTTTAGAACTATTTTTCCTCCAGAGTTTAATATTCCTTTAGAAGCATTTTTAAATTTTACACGTATCTGTTTTCTAAGGAGGGGAAGAAAGAAGTCATGGAGTTGAATGGATGGGGATGTTGGGAGGATCTGGGAGATGAGAGAGGGGAAGTCATGATCAGAATATACTGTAATTTTTTTTATATATAAAAACTACAAAATGGGGATGGAGAGATGGCTCAGAGTTAAGAGCACTGGCTGCTCTCCCAGAGATCCTGAGTTCAATTCCCAGCAACCACAAGGTGGCTTACAACCATCTGTAATGAGATTTGGTACCCTCTTCTGGCATGTAGGCATACCAGAACACTGTATACATAATAAATAAATACATCTTTAAAAAATAAATAAAAAGGGGTTGGGGATTTAGCTCAGTGGTAGAGCGCTTGCCTAGCAAGCGCAAGGCCCTGGGTTAGATCTTCAGCTTATAAACAAACAAACAAACAATTGAAGAAAAGAAAATTGAGTATGACTAGATTGTTCTGATAATCAGATGCACATTCACTGGCATCCTATTATTTTTAAAGCGACAATTTCCTGGTTGCTCAGGAGGTGACACATCTCCCACCTGCTCAGGTGTCCCTGCTTCCACAATTCCTTTTGCACTTCCCCTTCCTTTGCTGTGTAAAATTGGCATGCTCGGGGTGTGTGGGGTGTGTTGGGGGGGCGGTTGGAGCAGTAGGCTTTCTCCTTCCTGCACGTGGATCAGGGGCTGAAACTCAAACTTGTCGGGCTGAGGCACTCTGCTGGCCCTTCCTTTTTTAAACCTTATTCTTCTTTATACATTCTGCATATTAGATGAAAGTTTTAAATATGTATGCAATCAAATCCCTAAGGGATCTGTGCAATCAGATTTTTCCCTTTGAGTTTGTGTTTTTTTGAATCTTATTCTCTCCTCATCTCAAGGTCATTAAAGTATTTTGGTGTGTTTTCTTCTTGTTGTTGTTCTTCTTGTTCCTCCTCCTCCTCCTCCTCCTCCTCCTCGTCCTCCTTCTCCTCCTTCTCTAAAACCTTGTTTTTGTTTGAGTCCCAAGTTGGCCTAGAAACCTGGCTGTCCCTGCCTTCATCTCCTGAACGCTGGGTTGCAGTGTAGTTATAGATGTATGTGGCCAAACCTAGCTCTTCTAAGCACTCTGGTGTCTGCATTGTATCCTTGACTTGTTACTGGGAATGTGTGTGGAATGGTCCTGGAAGCCAGTCTGTCATTCTTCCTGTGGTGGACAGTGTGCCCTGTCACTGTTTAAGCTCTGGAAATCTTGACGGTGCCTCTGCTCCTTTCTCTGGTGTTAAGTGGACCACACTGAATCAGGCTACGCCAGCTACTCCAGCTTTATAATGAGTTGTATTTGGCTTATTCTTTATTTCTTCGACAGAGTCTCAGTGTAGTCCAAGCTAGCTCAGAACTCACTACGCAGCCCAGGCTCAAACTTAGTATTCTTCAGTCTCAACTTGTCTGGTGCTGGGATTTCAGCTGGGAACACCAGAATGGAGCTATTCTTGACTGTTTCATATGGATTTTAAAGTCCATAGAAAGCGTGGGGATTTGATTGTCATTGCATTAACTGCAAAGATTATTCTGGGAGAAATTGACATGGCTAACACAGCAATCCTGACTGTTTCATACGCTAGATGCTCCATCTATTCATGTCCTTGCATGTGTTTGCTTGCTTGGATTTTAAAATCTCTCTCTCTCTCATGTGTATATGTGTTCTATGTATATGTTCATATGGGAATGTGCATGCTGGCATGCTGGTGCATATGCACACATGTATGATTGCATGCAGCTGCCAGAGGTTGATGTTGTGGGTCACCTTCAATCTCTCCCCACCTTGTTCGATGAGGGTTTTTTACTGAATGTGGGGCTCATCTATTTGGCTATGCTGACTGACCAGGGACGAGGATCCACCTGTCTCCACCTCCTAGAACAATGAGAGATGGGCATCACCTTGCCTGGCTTTGTATGTAGGTGCTGGAGCCCCAAAGTCCAGTTCTCATGCTTGCAAGTCAAGCACTTTAAAGACTGACTCATCTCCCTAACCCTCTTGTTTTTAACTGAAAGTTTAGACATTTCTCCATAAAAATCTATGTATCTTTTGTTATATTTATGGTTTGCAATATTAGTTGTTCTTGGTTCCTAGACTTTACCTGATTTTAGTATCTATTATAATTCAGATCTTGAATGCCACCCTCCTGGGAGCCATGTGTTAAAGTTTTGGCTCTCCACCAGTTGCGCTATTGGGAATGGTAGACTCCTTCAGAGGGGTCCATGGCTGGAGGGAATGGGGTCATTGGAGGCGTGTCATTGAAGGGGATGTTGAGACCCAGGCCCCTTCCTCTTTCCTTCTGCTTCCCAGCTGGCTTGCTGTGAATAGGCTTCTCATGCCGTGCATTTCAAGCATGATGAACCACACTGTCATAGGCCTGAAACAACCATGGGGTCACCATGGACTAGAACCCCAGAAATTGTAAACTACCCCATTCCTGATTTCCCCTGAATACCCACCATTGACTAGACCTCCAGGATTTACCTGTGTCCAGTTGTAGTAGCCAGGTAAATGTTAAAAGCAGAAAAAAGTGCTGTCCTTTCCCATCTGTCCAGTTTTGGTAAAAAGTTGAGACTAACAATTTAATGACTATAATCAGGTAAGTGGTTTCACCATAGAAGAAGGCTATCCTGTGCTTCTTCATCTGGTGCTGGGAATTGAACTCATGGCTCCAGCAAGAAGCAATGGTCTCCCATTACCATCCCCAGGTCCCCTTACATCCCTAAGTCATAATGCTTAGACTGTAGCTAAGAATTTCAAATTTCTTCTCTCTGTTGTTTGCTTGCTCCTGGTTTCCATATTATCTAATCTACATTATCTTTAGCTCAGAAGTCTGTGGTCTTTGGCTATTCACTCTCAGCTGGCAGCGATGGGTGGGTATATGTTAGGGTCTCTGGGTAGGTCAACATTTCTTTTCGTTTGCATGTTGGGATGGGGGTGAGTAGGGGGTGGGAAGGAAGGAAAGCAGGAGGGAAGGGGCTCAGGTCTCATTGCTTAAAATGCAGAGTTCCATCCAGCCCTGCTAAGATGTTTTCATCCAGCTTGTTGCCATATCCGGTACTCTGGGATTGGGTTCTTCTCTATAGCAATAGATGCTCATAGTGAACCGGAGGGTAGGGAAGGGGCTGGTTTGAGGACCACCTCAGCTACACAGGAAGACCCTGTCTCAAAAACAAACAACAAACAAACAGAATTATCCCAATTCTTGGATTTGTACAGAGTTCTATTTTTCTAAATGTTATGAGTTTTTTGTTTTACATTGTTTTGTTTTTCAAGACAGGGTTTCTCTGTTCTCTGTGTAGCCCTGGCTGTCCTGGAACTTGCTCTGTAGACCAGGCTGGCCTCGAACTCACGGAGACCCACCTGCCTCTGCTCTGCCTTCCTAAGTGCTGAGATTAAAGGCATGCACCACCATCACCAGGCTATGAGGTAGGTTATTTTTGTTGTTGTTGTTGTTTTTGTTTTTGAATAAAATTGTTATAGAGTATTGAAAATTAGTATTTGTGCATATATAATTTTCTATAGACTTCTATTTTTCTAAGTAGTGTAATATTCTTTTAAAATGTTATTTTAAAGATGTTGTTATAAACTCTTTACTAAAAGTTTAAAAATACCATACTATTTTCCAAAACTACAGAGTCTCTTTGCCTTTATATTTTTGGGAAGGGAATGGAACTGGAATTTGGTTTAAAATTCTTCATTAATAAATTATCATTGGGTTTACTGCTATATTTGTACAAGGGCTCTAACATTTCCCCAGTTGCCTCCCCAAGCTGCTTCAGCAATATGCTTTGGATAATTTATCTTTCTTTGCTTTGATGGCTTGAAATGGTGGTGACTTTTATGTTAAAGTCCCATTTGGACTAAGGTCCTTTCTAGGATGTTTTTCCCTCCTCGATGTTTCTTTTTACATCCCCCCTCCATTTCTCACATCAGCTCACTCGTCACTGCAGTTTAACATTAGGCGTAACTCTCAGCTTCGCCAGTGTCAGGTTAAGCATCCCTGCGCATGCTCCCTTCCTCCCTCTCACTACATCCGGTCCATCTCAAGCTGCGTGTTCACCTGCAGAAGGCAGAGGCCACCGAACCCATACGGGGTTAAATAGACTTTGTAATAAAGGAGACAAATAAAAAAAAAAAAAAAAACCCACAAGTCTTTAAATTCGACAAGAGAAACTCACAAACCAACCCGAAACAAGCAGGGCACACACAGTCACTTTTTAAAAGAAGCTAAAAATAAGAAATTTTTTAAAAATGATAGGACTGCGATTACTAGTACCAGTACAAACACAACAAAAATATTAAAAGGAAGAATGGTTGGATTATAAGCAAGTAACATTTATTTATTTATTTATTTTTCATTCATTCATTCATTCATTCATTCACTCATTTATTGAAATCAGTCTCACTGTATAGCTGAGGCTACCCTGGAACTTCCTATGTAGGCCAGGCTGGCCTTGAAATCACAGCAATCCTCTTACCTCTGTCTCTGAAGTACTGGGACTAACCATGTCCTGCCACAAGTTACATGGACATTATTTACTTCATACACAGAGCACAGCAAATTAAAAATACTCAGAAAGACTCTCTAAGAAAATACAAGGCCTGGGCAGTGGTGGGCGCACGCCTGTGATTCCAGCACTTGGGAGGCAGAGGCAGGCGGATCTCTGAGTTCGAGGCCAGCCTGGGCTACCAAGTGAGTTCTGTAATCCCAGAACTCAGGTAGTAGAGGCAGGAGGGTCAGAAATTCAAGGTCCTTCTAGGCTGAATGCTAAGTTCTAGCCCAGTTTGTGCTACATGAGATCCTTTTGGGAAAAACAAACAAAACAACAACAACAACAACAACAACAACAAGAAAACAGACTTGATGCACGTATGAACTCACAGAGACTATGGCAGCATGCACAGGGTCTGCACAGGCCCCAGGGTTGAGAGGGTAAGTGAACACAAGCCTCCATGCCTAACCAAGAATCTACCTCCAACTGACAGCCGCTCGCAAGGGAAAACTCAGTTTTCTCCAGTGGAGCCTCACAAACCACACTTAAGGGCAGGCCCCATGTCTAGCAGTAGATGGCAGCACAGAACAAACTCAATGGGATGTTTGGAGATTTTTTTTTTCTTCTTTCATATTGCTTTGTTTGCATTTTAAAAACACTTACTTGCCTTTTGCTTGTAGAGTATATATATATATATATACTATATATGTATATCTATATTTATAGATTATATTTTTTAATTTTGCATTTTTATGTTTTTTGTGTTTCTCATGAATTTTCTTTGTTTCTTCATTGTCCCCCAACCCCATCCCTCCTCCACCCCCCACCCCCCACTTGCTTTCTAAAGAGAAAGAAAAAGAAAGCATAAAGCATGGAATTGGATGGGTGGGGAGACCATGATCAGACTATATTGTATGAAAACATTCATTTTCAATTAAAAAAATTTAAATTAAAAAAAGCCAAAAAGCAAACAAAACAAATAAGTGAACAAAAGAAATAGTTATATCTTCTGGTTAAAAAAAAAAAATTAATGACAGCTGGAATAGAAAAGAGAGAGAAAGATCAGTGTAACCGAAGGTGAAAGGTCAGATGCACCATGAGGAGAAATGTCTGCTGGGATGAAAGAAACGAAGGGGAAAACTTGAAAGAAGTGGAGACAGAGGAGGCTCAGAAGAGGAAAACACAACTCTGGACACACAAGTCCTCTACAGGAAGCGACTGCCATGGAATGCCAGAAACGGATGAACACATTTGTCCTTTCCCACAGTGTTAGAACATCGATAGATTTATTGTTAGCTCCTTGCTATAGAATCCCACCCTCTTTGTTAACCTAATCAAGGCAACGTGGCTCCTTTTAGTCCAGACTTAATCACTAATATTAACTCTCATATTGCACAGCACACAGTAAGTGTATCTAGAAATCTATATGCTTATGTATATATATGTATGTATATTTCAGAATAAATACAAGGTAAAGAGGGTACGACAGAGTTCATGAGCTTCTAGAAATGGGTTGGGAAAAAAGCAACTAGAACCTGTATAGATAATAAGGGAACCCAGAGCAGCCCCAAGGAAGCTTTCGCCGTAGAGGTCAGGCAGTCAGAAAGTGAGGTTTGAGATTCAAGGTGTCAGCTACAGAGGCCAGAGGGCAGAACAGGGTCGGACCAGGAGGAGATGATGGGCTCAAGTCCGAACAGGTGAGGAGGTAGGCCAGCGGTGGAGTAGGCTGCATCAACGACAGGAGCAGAGCCGAGATGAAGCCCCAGGGACAGTCAGGCATTCTCTGCCTGCCAGTTCTTGATTTGCACACCAGCTATCAGACAGGTTGGTGAGACTATTGCCATGGCAGTGCTAGGTCCATTCATTTATGGGGTTCGGGTAAGGGAGCTGGACCCTTTCCCTGGCCTGGCCCATCTTCGAAGTTCTTGGTCCTGGTTTTCCTGATACTGTTTTAACACATCCATGTGACCTTACAGTCTCAATCCACCCTGGTAAACCACAGGGAAGCTCCCTCTCTACTCCTGGGAATAAGTCTTTGAGACCGTGGTGTGTGAGTGGTACTGGATAGATGATGTTCACTTGTCCACTTGGCAGTACAGTCACCCTCCACCCTCCAGACAGAGTTAAGGGATGCTTGGAAAATGGAGTCTCTCAGGGAAAGACACACCACGAACACCTACACAATATAGGATGACTAAGACCATGGTGCAGCCTGGTCTCAACTCAGCTTTTCCTTTCCTCCTTTTGGAGACTGAGCTCTGAGCACTGTGTGTCCCCAAGCTTCTCAATCTGTGCTTGGGTTCATCCATGCATGCAGAAGCCACGGCTGGAGGAAGCCACATTTATATGTTTGAGTATGACACAGGAGGTGACCTGTAGATGCAGGACTTCAGATCAGTATATACCTGATTTTGACTTCTCTCCTTCCCTTGTTAATAGTTTGACCTTTGCAAGGTGGATCTACCTGTTCTGGCCATCCAAAGATGAGGAGCAAGAAACCTGACTCTACTGTGACATCCGCTGGGGTGATAGATACTACGAGAAATACGCCTCATTTGAGGGCAGAGTCCTAGGCAATCACTTGTCTTAGTTCAGGTCATGGCTTAAGTGATTAGGTGAAGAGAAGGGAAATGCTATGGTGTTTGTATGGGCATGAATGCACTAGAAATTCCACATCATAGCACACTCTTCTGCCACTGCCTTGACCTATCTCCCCACATTATCAAGGGAGAGGCAGGATATCTGTACCATTGCTGCTGAACACCATGACATATCTCTCTTTTTACCCCGTGTTTGGTGTTTCTTTGCATTTTTTGTTGCACTTATTTAGTCTGCAGACCCTGCATTTTCCCTATGCACCAGGCAGGCAGATATGAACCAAGGATGAACGGAAGGGGGGCAGTGGAATAGCAGGGCTGCTCCTACTGCTTCTCTCCTTCATTTCCAGGGTCCTCCCCTTATGTGGGTGGGTGTTTGTTCTTCTTATCCCTCTCCAGTTTCCTCTTAGGGAGTCTGGTCACCCAAGGGCCATGCAAACAAAGCAACCCAGCCCTGCAGGAAATGGTTCGTCTATTGGGATTATGACTAAGTGTAGACTCTGGTCAAGGAAACAGCTTCTCAGACACAAACTGGTCAGAATTCCTGTGGCATGGTGGCATGCTATTTAACACTGAGTGACAATGAGTAACAACATTCTTAGAGGCTGGGCAAAAATTATGGGATGTCATGGTTTGGAGCAAGCTCCTGTTACCGGCTCTAAGAGTCCAAAGTCAGAACGGAGATGAAATGGCTCCCAACCAAATGATACCTTTAAGGAAGCAGATAAAACCCAGCCAGACCAGCTCTCCCAAACACCGAGTCCAGGCTGAGTCAGCTGGACAAGGAAGCTGGCCTTTGCTTCAGTCTTTGCAGAAGAGTAATGTGAGGTGGGGATGGACTGCGGTGGTAAAGTACTCGCCGAGCATGGATGAGGTCTTGGGTTCAGTCCCCAGAGCTGTAAAGATCAGTTTCAATTTTTATTGTCTGTGTACTGTTATCATGCAACAAAACCTTGCTTTACTCCTGCCCAGTGGGAGCCCTTGTATGATTTTGTAGAGTGGAGGCCGCTTCAATTTCATGAATCTCCAGCAAAGGCCAATTAGATTTGTAACTAATTCTGCAGAGTTTCCCTTTGACAAATGTATGACCTGTATTTTATTTTCATGACTACTCCGTGAGACAGTCCTACTACACCTGTGTTATAAGGGTTCAGGAAGGTTAATGACCCGACCAAGTGCTCTTGCACCATTATTATTATTATATATAATTAACACAATCCCCTTTGCAATTACATATAGGGTAGCTTAATTTACAACAGGCATCTGTTCTCTGACGTTTACTGCAGTGGCGGTCAGACATGAAATCAGCTGTAGTGTCTGTCAACAGACGAACAAAGAAAATGTGGTGCCTGTAACTCAGTGGAACCTGTCATTTTCTATAACATACATGGATGGAACTTGACAACATGTTAAGTGAAATAAGCCATCTTGCAGTTTCATTCATAGATGGTCATTCAGAAGCTGACCCATGGTCACTGGATGTTCGGGATGATAAGGGGATGGAGGGATGGGTACTCAGTTATAGCTGTACATAGGTCAGGAAACATCTGGCTTGGGCATCTCTTCATTATGTAATGATAATTCCTAAGCAGCAGCCACTGATTTTCTCTGCTCTCCGATGAGGTCCTGGTAGGTAAACTCCTGTGTATTCTGGCCTCTTCTGCCCTGACGATCAGGGATGAGAACACAATATCCACTTGCACTTTACAAGGCAGGGAAATACACAACTTTTCTTTTAGAGTATAGCCTAGGCTGGCCCCAACCTTGTCATCTTTCTGCTTCACCCTCTTGATTCCAGTGTGTACCCACAGCAGCTGGGAGTGGTGCACATAGTGTGTGCACCCAAGCTGAGGAGTGAATCCAGGGCCTGGGGCTCTGAAACTGGACCATACGCCAGCCTTCCTGATCCTTTCAGAGGGCTGGATGAGGTCTGGGGTGCTTTGTTGATGGCAATCTGCTTTATTTCGTCTATTGCTCTAAGTTCATCTTACTCTAAAATGCTCACACACACACCTACAACACCAATTATTGACTGGCCAGTTGTCCGAGTATCCCATGTCCTACCCAGTTGACATGTAAAACTAACCACCGCAGAGAGTAACCTCAAGAACTCAACAAAGTGAGAGCGAGAAGGGGCTTGAAGCTCAGTCTGATTCAGAAGCCTGCAATCTCTGTATACATCCATGCCATCTCAAGGAGGTGATAGGTGGCTAGCAGGCTTCGCAGACCAACACCAGCCATGTCAAGCTTGGTCAGAACAGTTTCTTTTTTGCTCACAGATAATGAAATGTCTATTTGTCCTTCCCTCTGTCTAACCTTGAGCTGACCACTTTGCTTGGACTGTCAGGGACACAGAGTTAATGGTGCACACAGGACAGATGGGAGCAAACAATGGAAGGTGGAGATACTCCTTTACATGTCCAAGAGGATGGGAAAAGCCAAATGGACTAGGAACCCTGGCCTCCAAAGGGACAAAGTCCAGAGGTATAGAAGGGCTGCTGCTTCAAAGGGTTCCTGGCCTAACAATGAGGGTCCCACACAGTATGGCCCAGCCCTCGAGCCTGGCACCCCGACTGTGGCAGCAGCTGCCATTGTCATACATCTTGAAACATCTGTGGAAGCTGTGACTAGTGTTAAGTGAGGTCAGGGGAATGGGAGACAAGCAAGCTGTCAAGGCTGGCCATCACCTTGCAACATGGATGGTTGTTGGGGCAGCACTGTAGACAGCGGTCAGCTTGGTTACTAAGAGGCTCTCCTGACTACAGAGTGGATAGGGATTGCCTGGAGAGATGGCTCAGCCGTTGTGAGCACTTGGTTTTCTTGCAGAGGTCCTAGGTCCCAGAATCCCCATCAGACAGCCCGTAACTGCCTATTCCAACTCCAGGGGGAATCTGACACCTTCTTCTGACTTCTCTGGGCGCCTGTGCTCACGTGGTGCACACATACACAAGTAGGCAAATACATATACATGTAAATAAGGAATGTCTAAAAAGTCATTATGCACATGCATTTATGTCTCTACGTGGGCATAGGAACATGTGTCTAAGTGTCCTTGGAGACTAGAAGTGTTAGATCCCTGGAGCTGGAATTACAGGTGGTCATGAGTCACCCAGTGTGGCTGCTGGGAACCAAACCTGCGTTCTCTGTAGGAGCACTAACTACATACTCTTAACCTCTAAGCCATCTCTTTAAGCCCCAAATCATTTTTAAAGGAGGGGTGAGGACCAACGAAGCCTTGTCATGGGGTGATGGGCTGTGTCAAGAAAGCTGCTGCGCCACAGGGCACCACCCCTCTCTTGTCCCCTGAGCATGCCAACTCCGAACAGCCTGGACAGAGGTGTGTGGCTTGTACTTCTGCGGTGCTGGGGTCACGCCACACCAGGTGAGCACTCTACTGCCTAGCTGCACCCTCAGCTGGGTTAAACTTGGCTTACTGGTTGGTTTTTATGCCAGCTAAGTCAAGCTTTACTGCTGACTGGATACATCACAGCCAAACCTGTTAGGGCAGGTTATTCAGGATAGTTTCCTGGTTGGGAGAGAAAATACAAAACAAAAACAAACAAAACAAAAAACAAACGAACAACAACAACAACAAAAAAAACCCCAACCCAAGTTTAGCATATTAGATGTAGCATACCAGAATAGAAAACAAAACAAAACAACAACAACAGCAACAAAAACAATAAAATAAACAAGCCAAAATGGACTTTCAGGTTTGGAGAGGGGAAAATAGGAATGTTGGCTTCTGGGTAATTATATTTGTAGCCTTTAAAGTTGCATTCTATTACAGATGTTAACTTGAAACTTTCACTGAGTGCTGCTCTAGTCATTAACATTAGTGACCAAAATTTTAAAACTTTTCCCTCAGGGATCAAGAACACTACTGGTGCCAGGCAGTGGTGGCGCACACCTTTAACCCCAGCACTCGGGAGGCAGAGGCAGGTGGATCTCTGTGAGTTCGAGGCCAGCCTGGTCTACAGAGTGAGATCCAGGACAGGCACCAAAACTACACAGAGAAACCTTGTCTCGAACCCCACCCCCAAAGAACACTACTGGCTATTTCCCAAAGCAGATGTCCAAACCACGGGGAAGTAGCCAATGTCAGCTGCTGAAAGTGACCCCCACTTTAGGAGTACACAAGGCCAGGGACTTCAACCAGATGAGTTAAAAAAAAAGAAATCACAAGCAGGGCGGTGGGGACGCCTTTAATCCTAGCACTCGGGAGGCAGAGGCAAGTGGATCTTTGTGAATTCGAGGCCAGCCTGGTATACTGAGCGAGATCCAGGCAAGGAGCAAAGCTACACAGAGAAACCCTGTCTCGAAAAACCAAAAAAAAAAAAAAGAAAAAAAAAAATCACAAAATGTAATTTAGGGTTCTGTGTTGTCAGTACCAGAGGCTGTGCACTAGGTGGCACTCTGAGCCAAGACAGGAGCCAAAAGACTGTGAAATCATCTAGGGTTTGCAGGGTTCTGGGGGAGGTTGCTTTAAGAGTGAAAAATGGATAGACTCAGAAAAGTTCACCATAGGGCTAGTGTGTTGGAAAGACAACTGCTGAGAAATTTAAAGTCACAATGATGAGTTGAACACATGGCTGGACTGTGTCAATACAGATCAAACAAAGATTCTGGAGACACAGCGCTGAGGCAGGAGGATTGGGAGCTCAAGGCCAGGGCTACATAGGGAGACCCTGACTCAAACAACAAACACAAACGAAAACAAAGCCCAAATAAACACAAGAGAAAAGGATTGCCCTACAGGGACGGATGACATAAGAGACTGGATTTCAGAGGGACTGTCAGACTTTCTGAGTTTAATGGATGCTGGGACCTGGAGTACACCTTCCACGCACTTAGACGAGCCTCGCCCAAAAGAGAGAACTCGGGCTTGTGATGGGAACAGTAAAGATACAACTCATTGGGTTGGGGATTTAGCTCAGTGGTAGAGCGCTTACCTAGCAAGTGCAAGGCCTTGGGTTCGATCCTCAGCTCCACAAAAAAAAAAAAAAAAAGATACAACTCATCCCCATAGGTAAGCAAGCAGGTAATGCTGAAAATTATTTTCAATGAAAAATAAAACTGGGGGCCAGTGAGACGGCACAGCATGGAGAGTGCTCGCCACCCCCCACCCCCCACGTACCAATCATGCACACACACAGGAATAATGAATGATAAACTGGTAAATCTATATAACTCTGCTTAACTCACCTGAGGCCTTGTGAAGAATCAACTTCTGGCTGTCCTTAGGAGACAGGATGGAAACACGAGGAACAGTCTTGTCACCAGAGACCTCTCTCTACAGGATCTATCACCAGTGAGGAAGATCCTCAGAACGCAAGGCTGGCCCGGCATTCTCCCAGCACTCGTTTGATGTGAAATGGCTTTCTTGTTGTTCAGGGTTGTGGTGGATAATTATGATCGCCAACTGGACAGGATCAAGAACTGTCTGTCACACACCAGGATCTGTCTGTGACCTGGCTAACAGAGATGGGAAGATCTACCACCCACAGGACGGCACCATCCCATGGCCTGGGGTCCTTGACAAATGAAGAGTGAGTTGAGCACCAATACTCATCTGCTTCCTGACTGTGGATGCCATGTGACCAGCTGCCTCAGTGAAATGTACCCCCAAACTGTTAGGTATTTTTGTCAGACCAAGGAGAAAAGTAACTAATTCCAGATACATAAGAGGTTAACAGTATCCTATTGACCGATGGAAAATCTTATTCATCTCTGTTCTCTACAGTAACCCTGGCGATGTGCAGCTATGTTAATGTGTGCAGTCGCTCTGTGGAACTTTGAGAAACTGTTGTGCTCATGACTGAACCCTGGGCCTTGCAGTGGGAGGCAGGGACTACATCACTGAGCTGACTCCCGGGCCAGACTTCTTAAGCCTGTAATAAACCTGGGCTTTGCTCAATCAGGAAAGGCAGAAACTCATCTTTTGGGAAACTAAAGTCACGCAGCATTGCCCTTGCTTGGGACCCATGGTGGTAAAGGGAGCAGCAAGCCTGAAGCATTGAAGGCAAGGACGAACTTCCCACGAACCTGCACCATGCTGAGCTCACTATCAGATCTGAAACTTAAGTCAAGCATCACACTGCACTGACATCAGCAAACACATTCTAGAACTTGCGATAGGACCTTGGCTTGGTGCAGCTCAGACTTGGTGAGGTTTGCAGAGCAGTTAAAAGGGAACAAGTATATGGCTTCAATCTTCTTATTTTGCAAGAAAATAGCCGGGCAGTGGTGGCACACACCTTTAATCCCAGCACTCTGGGAAGCAGAGGCAGATAGATTTCTGCGAGTTCAAGGCCAGCTGAGAAACCCTGTCTTGAAAAACCAAAAAAAGAGAAAGAAAGAAAAGTACTTAAAGGAACTGATACCGCTACCAACAGTTCATTGAAGGATACTTCAATGCCATAGATGGTGGAATTGAATAAGAAGGAAATTCATGCTGATACTTTTTATTATTATTTTTCCTTCCTTGGTCAAAGTTTGGGGCCCCATGTCTCATATGTCACTTAGCACAATCATGTCTATTGAAAAAGCTGCAAAGTGAGGCATCCCTGCCTGGCAGGGACAGGTCCACCGTGGTGGCTCTGGCATGAGAGTGGCCAAGGTGTTCTGTGTTCAAAGCCAGCCTACGCTCCACAGTAAGGCTCTATCTATCTCTAATACATCAATTGCGTCAACTACCAGAATACACTCTCAAAGACAGCCTACACCACTTATGCTACCACCTGGGGACCTCAGTTAACGTTTATCTTAAGGCCAAATGTCACCGTAATGAATGCAAAAAAAAAAAAACAAAAAACAAAACAAAAAACAAAACAAAACAAAACAAAAAAACCAAAAACAAAAAAACCGTCCAACTGTCTGGAAGCAGCTATGATTTATCAAATAACCCTTATCGTACAATGCCACAACTAAACGCTTATCTTGCCAGTTACATCACAAACTGTGATAGCCAATTATGGGATGCACACCTCTGTCAGACAGATGTCACTGCATCTCTAAGCATGGCCCCTCACGCAGGAAACTCTAAGAGCACTCAAGGCCTCTCTGCAGAAAGTGAGTCCAGGGTGACCATCTTCTAGCTGTCTCCCCTGCCTGGGGAGACAGACACACATTTTATGTTTGTCTAAAATCTGCAAGCAAACCCTGGAAAGGCCAGTTAGTCCAATTTCCCCAATTTAAAGGCTGAGAAACAGGCTGGGGACATAGTTTAGTGAGTGGGTAAGGTGCCTGCTATGGTTTGCATGAAGATTGGAGTCTGGCTCCCCAAACTCCCAAAGTTAGGTGCACTGGAATCTAGTGCTGGGGGTTGGTGGAAGACAGGAGGATCCCTGGGGCTCCTTGGTGAGCCAATGTAGCCAAACTGATGAGACCCAGCAGTGACCTCTGGCCTCCACATGTGACCACATACCCCATACGAACACACACATCCATACACTTGGGCCGAGGAGCCAGAGTGGCTTTGCTGAGGTCAGTAAGTGGTCTAGAGAAGACGCACACTGTTCACCAGGGCTCAGTTAGTCAATGAGGGTGGCACTTGGAGCCTCGTGTGTTCAGGCAGAGCAGCAACTGTGCATAGTAATACTTGTCTTCAAGCCTTGTAAGTTTAAAAGAAGAGGGGGTCCCTTTTATCTTCAAAGGTTGTTCCTTTACTAGCTTGAGCCATGCACTTGATTATTCAGAGTGGGAAATAAGAATGTCCTATGCTTTTGATTGAAACTAGTTATGCTCTGCAAGGCTGTGTGGCCTTTGAGATCAATATACTTGAACATGGGCATCAAATCCCACCAAAGCCTTCAGTCTGCTGCCCTTCTGTTCTTGGGCTTAAGTTCCATAAGACTACATTCTATTTTGTTTTGCTATAAGGATATGTGATATACATGTGTATAATCACATTCACATTGTGTGGTGCACATGTGTGCTCAAATGGAGGCCTGAGGTTGATACCAGTGTCTTCCTTGATAGCTCTCCTGTATTTATTGAGGCAGGGTCTCTTGTTGAATGCAGACCTCCTTGATTCTGGCTAGTCTTGCTCTGGTAATCCTTACCTCTGCCTCCCAAGCATTGGAATTATGGGCAAGCCACCATGCCTGTCTGGCTTTTACATGGACACTTTATCCACAGAGCCACTGCCCTAACATTCTTTGTGACTACTTGGCCGACATCACTGTGGTCTAGATTTCTGCTATTGGTGGATCCATCAAATATCCAGAGATGAAAATAAGGAAGTTGTTGCCCCTTTATTGTTGACCTGGGCGACTTTAAGGAGAAGAACATTCAGTTAATTCTGACTGAAAACATTAGAACACACAAGCTGAATCCATGTCATCACATTGACCACAAGACAGTCAAGGTCATGGCAGGTTTCTCCTATGCTGTAAGAAATCAACACAACTGCATCACACTCCATTAATTTCCAAGGGAACTAAGAAATAAGGTGATTTTTCTTTAAACTTACAATGTACATGATTTTGAGAATAATTTAATATGTTAACCTCAAGATACAACTATATTCTAAGACCATTATTTTAAAGGAACGGATCCTTACAAGACCAAAATAATCCATATATCACAAGGTTGGTTTAGCCTTTCTTTTTTTTTTTTTATCTCCTGCTTCCTTCAATAAATGTGCACCACAATATTCCAATAGCAAGGCTAATGCCATGAATATGAAAGCTGCGATTCGCAAGGTACCAACCACATCTAGAACCCAGGGAGGCCAATCAGACAGAGTGCGTGTCTCATTCATTAATTCTAATTAAATGATCAGGTGACATCACAACACTCCGGGGTGCAGCATTGAAACTGTCCATTAAGTTTCTTTTTTCTTGATGATCAGAGGTCCCACGTTGTCTCCAGTCTCTTCGTTATGTTTTATGTGAGCCCCATCACAGAACGGAAACTAGAAGAGAGAAAGACTGTAAAATGTCTAATCCCCACATCAGTCTGTGCTCAGCAGAGGGTAGCGATGCCAGATGCCCACACATCCTGGCTTCTACTGTTCTTGGCTAGCAAAGGTACTTCATTGAGCAGGAGGGAGAAATGGACAGGGGGATAAAATCCAGATCACTACCCCAATGTCCTGACATCTGGTGATGCACGCTGAAGGCTTTAGCTGTGACTACCTACTGGGTACCGTTCTGGTGACCTATGTCTTTTACCTATTTGTAAATAGGCAAAATTTAAAAAGAAAAATGAGGTGTGTGCTGAGGGCTGAATCCCGGGTTGTGTGCACACTAGGCAGGCACTCTACCCACAATTATGCCCATGGTTCTACTTGTAAGAATTCAAGTTTATTCCACTAAAATCAATTTGTAGTTGTGTGTAATGATGTACATCTGTAATGCCAACACTTGCGAGGCAGAAGGATCAAGAGTTCAAGGCAAGCCTAGGCTGCATGAGATCCTGTTTCAAAAAAACAAAAGAAAAATCACTTTGCTTACGACCCCTATGTCAACCATCTTCGCAGCAATCTTGGCCCCAGTTTTTCCCATTTTGCTCGCCCCTGAGCCGCCAGTATTTCCCCCTCTAATGCAGTTCATTTTGAAGGGTCCCATGGAGACATTTTTTTTCTGGAAATGTGATTATAAATTTCCAATGTTCATTCATTTTTACTAATTCCACATCATAGGTATAACTGACATTTTTGTGTCTGGTGGTAGAGGGACAAGCTAATCTCTGTCACTGTTTTCCAAAGGACACAGTTTTGCTTTCTCTGTGCTTACAACACAGACCAGGGAGCCCCTGAGTCCTGGCAGACTTCATTTTTTTTTTTTTTAAATGGTTTTTCAAGACAAAGTTTCTCTGTGTAGCTTTGGAGCCTATCCTGGATCTCACTCTGTAGACCAGGCTAGCCTGGAACTAAAAAAAAATCCACCTGCCTCTGCCTTCAGTACTGGGATTAAAGGCCTGGCCAGACTTCATTTTTTTTAATTAATTTTATTTTATGCGTTATGGCTATTTTGTATCCATGTACATCAATGCATCATGTGTATGCAGTGTCCATGAAGACCAGAAGAGGGTGTCAGATTCCTGGAACTGGAGATACAGACTGTTGTGAGCTTCCACATGTGTACTGGGAACAGGAAATGGCAGTTCAGGGTCTTAACAGTGGAGGAAGAGTATTCCTGGGGTGTGCTGTTGGACTACTTACAACAGCCTATTCTTGATTCTTCCTGAGGCCCATATCTACTTCATTCCCTCCTGTCTCCGTGAGCCCTGTCTCCCATTTGCTCTTCCCTCCTATCTCCCGTCTGCTCTCACCCACAGAAGCTCAAACTGGTAGCACTTGATTTTTGGGAACATAGGCTTTCACCAACTTGGACACAGAGTTTTAATTATTCTGTTGAAACGGCAGCAAAAGGTCAGCTGCTAATTGCTTAATCCAAGAGTCTCGCCATCACTGCCCACTCACCTGGCCGTGCTGACAGGCCAGCTCAGCACCAAAGCTGGGAAACTCTCCTTCCCACTCTGCCGCTCTGTCTTTACTTCTCCCCCAGGGCCTGCCCTATCTGACTGCGCTGTCCAAACGCAGAACATTCTTTGAGATTTCATCTCCGATAATTATTGCGTCGCCTTGACTCACCAGTTCTGCTGGCCTCTGCTGCCACTGTGCCCCTAAGTCAGGACCACTGACTGCTGCTGCACATTTCTTCTCAACCCTCACCTCAAACCCACTCTTTGCAATTCAACTCTTAAGCTCTGTTGGGGAAACACTAGCTTTTCAAACTGAATTCCTTGTATCTGTTAAAGATTGCCCCTTTAAACCACATGCTAAGATGCAGTAGTTTCTTCCCCAGTCTCCCTGACTAGTCAGTCCCTGCTAGGGCTGGAGAGACATCAGTGGTTAAGTGTGAGCTGCTCTTCCAGAGGACCTGAGTTTGGTTCCTAGTACCCATGTCAGGTAGCTCACAACTGCCTATAACTCTAGTTCCAGGGGGACCCAACTCTGTGGGTACCCATACGCATGCACATACTAATAAAAAGAAGTCTTTTTTAAAAAGTCACTGTTTTTCGCTGATCCTGTTCATTTCTCTCCATTTCCACAGCCAGCATCCTACTGTAAGTTACATCTGAAAGACCCATGGCCCAAACCATGAGGCAAAGTTTTCACACTGGTTCTCCTCATGGACTCATCCCTGGAGGGCCTGAGCCTTCCTTCACTCACCCCTTTTCCTCATGACTGCTTTCTTGCACATTTTGAGAAAGCACTGCTACCATGTGGATGCTGGGAATTGAACTCAGGGCCTCTGGAAGAGCAGCCAGTGCTCTTAACCTCTGAGCCATCTCTCCAGCCCCGCTAATACTTGCATATGCTTATGCACATGCCTCCCACTTTCTAGAGGCAGTCGAATTCTCAGACAATTTAGCCCACTGCATAAGCACTCACATTTATTTGTGCACCGGAATCACACAGACAGGGCTCACCAGGGACACCAATGCTGGCATGGGAGCAGGGGTACCCAGTGAGCAGTTTTAGGAATTTACATTTAACATCACTGACTGGAGAGCTACTGTGACTGGGGGAAACTCTCCATTTTTATTTCCTAAAGTTTAGCCGGGGGGTGGTGGTGGTGGGGCACGCCTGTAATCCCAGCACTCGGGAGGCAGAGGCAGGCGGATCTCTGTGAGTTCGAGGCCAGCCTGGTCTACAGAGTGAGTTCCAGGACAGGCTCCAAAGCTACAGAGAAACCCTGTCTGGAAAAACAAAAACAAACACAAACAAACAAACAAACAAACAAACAAGAATGGAGCCTATGTACGCATACTTTTCCTTTTAAAACAAGTCTAGACTACTGAGCACCAAGAGATTATGTCCTAGTAGCTCCAGGAGCACCTACTGTTCACATTCCATGTCCACACCAGGCCATTGTAGGACACAGTGACATCTGTTAATCTGTGTTCACTGGACCACACAACGCCAAGCTACGAGACGTGCTTACTGAAACACAGTTCCTCGGGACTGTGATGGAGGATGAAGGCAGGAGGAGCAGAACAGGAGAGGGTACCAGTGTGCTGAAAGGGGAACTCTTAGGGATAGAAATGACACCAGTAAGAGGTGACAAGGAGGAGGGCAGGGAGAACAGGGAGGGGGATGGCAAAGTATGACGAGAGATATATATATACACATATGTGTGTATGTGTGTGTGTGTGTGTGTGTGTGTGTGTGTGTGTGTGTGTTCATGAAAATGGTACAGTGGCCGGGCAGTGGTGGTGCACACCTTTAATCCCAGCACTCGGGAGGCAGAGCCAGGTGGATCTCTGTGAGTTCAAGGCCAGCCTGGTCTACAGATTGAGATCCAGGAAAGGCACCAAAACTACACAGAGAAACCCTGTCTCGAAAAACCAAAAAAAAAAAAAAAAAAAAAAAAAAAAAACAAAGAAAAAAAAGAAAAAGAAAATGGTACAGTGAAGCCCATTTCTTAGCATGCTAACTAAAGAAAACTAAAATATGTACACATCCCCCCTCCCACCCACAACAGGGCTGGAGAAAGGGCTCAGCAGTTAAGAGAGAGTGTGTGTGTGTGTGTGTGTGTGTGTGTGTGTGTGTTCTGCTCCTGAAGAAGATCGAGTTTGAATCCCAGCTCCCAGCACTCTTGGGCACCTTGTAACTAACTGTAACTCAAGCTCCAGCGGGGATCTGATGCCTCTGGCCTGTGCAGGTATTGGAGCTCATGTGATCATATCAACACATACACATGCATGTACACATGTGTGTGCACACATATGCACGTGCATGCACACACATGTATACACATACACACACGCACACACAAAATGGTATTAAAAACTAAAAAATAATAAGATAAAATATTCCTCCAAACACACTTTCTACTAGGTCTTACATAGCCCCTTCCATGTTTATGACAAGATCCATGATAGCATTCCCCACTGTAGTAAGCCTCTAACAGACTGCAATTTCAGAAAATAGTACTTTAAATTATGTGGGTTGTTTTTGTTTTTGTTTTTTTTTTAATCTAGGGACCAAACTCACGGCTTCTGGTAAGCTCTCTACCACTGCCTATACCCCCAGCTCAACATGCCATGACCTTGGAAATTAAGCTTTGTAACTTCATTTTCCACGAATATGAACAGCAGCACATCCAGTGTTAGCATGTTGGGCCTTTCGGGACAGCTGGAATTCTGACGTCACCCAGTGCATCACCCTGTCCACGTCTAGAGCCTGCAGGCGTCATTTCCATCTGACAGACAGAATTCTCATCACAGCAAGTGGGTTTTAATGGATTCAATACAGCCAGGTATTTAATTACGGGAACTGCAGCTAGACGAAGGCTTAGGATATTACCAGGAAGAAATCTAAGCCAGGTGAGGTGCTGCACACCTATAATCCATACTCAGGAGCCAAAAAGGAAGACGGGCACCAGTGCAGGGCTACCCTGGCTCCAAGGGGCCTCTGCAGCTTCACAGGCTACCCAGCAAGATCCTGTCTCACACACAAACTTTGCTCAGTCAGTTTCTCATTGCACTTAGGCTGTGGAATTTCCTCCCGAGATCCCCTTGGGGAAGAATTCCCAAGAGAAAATCGAAGACATTTTCCTTCATCTTTGGGGAAGCAAAAAAAAAAAAAAAAAAAAAAACCAAACCAAAAAAACAAAAAACAAAAAAAACACCCAAAACCAAAACCACTGATGGTTAACCCAGTTTAATTCCTTGAGGGTCTGATGGAATTTCACTGCATGGCAGCTGTATGTATATTTGAGAAAACATATTCCACAGCGGTATGGAAAGCTGTGTGTGCTGAGGCAAGCCTGCAATCCTGGCACTTGAGACAGAGGCAGGAAGGTGGCAAGTCTGAGGCTAGTCTGAGCTCCCTGGCCAGAGCCTGTGTCCGGCAAACAGAATGCAGGGTGTGGAAACCAGGGAGGACCGGACTCCACAGAAGCATGGAGGAGGAGCTTCGCCACCAGCCTGCACAAGGGCCCACTGGTGCACACTCACCTTTTTGGACCTCCAGCAGCGGCAGTACACGGCCTTATCGCCCAGGTCCTCCATGTCGAAGGCGTGCACCACCTTGGGGTTGTCTTTCTGGACGTGAAGGTTCACCATACCTTTGGAACGAGTATCCTTAACGTAGAACTTTTTGTAAGCCAGGTAACCAAGAGCAGCTGTCCCAGCAGCAAAGGTCACCGCTGCGATCCACTCAACTGCAACAGGCAAGGGAGGAAGGGACCGTCAGAGGCAGTAGAGCTCACGCGGCCTGACAAGCATCATTTTTAAAAGCACATCCATTTCTTATACATGGGTAGGTGGCATGTGCTCATCACAGCACACGCTGAGGTCAGAGGGCAACTTCTGGGAGTTGGTTCTCTTCCTCCATTGCGTGGGTCCTAGGAATCGAACTCGGTTTACAAGCATGGTAGAAAGCACCTGTACCCGCTGAGCCATCCTGCCAGTCTGATAACGATTTTCTTTTTCTTTTCTTTCTTTTTTTTTTTTGACCAAACAAATGTAACGTCTTTGCATTGTTAACAAAAGCAGTAGGAAAAATACGTAACACATCTTAAAACAATATTCCACATCACGCCTTTTGTTTGGACAGGTGGTTTAGGCCAAACAAATAAAACTGAAGGCAGCTCCTGGGCCTTCTTCCCTCCCTCCATTTTTCCTTCTCCCTCATTCCTTCCCTGAGTCTCCTACAGCTGAGATCTATGACCTTGACCCTCCTGCCTCCACACTCAGTAATGTGCTAACTGTCTTGTGCCACCACATCCAGGCTTCTGGCATGCTAGTCAAGCATTACCAACTCCTGGATATTTAGGCCTGGCTTTCAAAAGCAGAAATGGCCGGGTGGTGGTGGCGCACACCTTTAATCCCAGCACTCAGGAGGCAGAGCCAGGCGGACCTCTGAGTTCGAGGCCAGCCTGGTCTACAGATCGAGATCCAGGACAGGCTCCAAAGCTACACAGAGAAACCCTGTCTCGAAAAACAAAACAAACAAAAAAAAAGTATAAGTGATTTTGCAAAGTGTATGCAGAAATTCTAAGAACGGTGAGGCTCTGTGGGTGACGGTGGTGGCTTTTCCTGGGTCCTCACCCTCTGAATGATAATGATTTTCAATGTTAATAAATGACCCAAACACAGTGGTGTAGAGTTCTTTTCTCAAGGCGTTCCATCGCTCTCCCTAATGTAGATGTGATTTTACTACTGAGTGGACAGCTAAGTTAATATAGAAGAGGGAAAAGCAATGAGTATTTTCCCTTCTCTAAGACAGAAAAGAGAAAGCAAAGCTTGATAATCTTTCAAGTGCTCATCAACATTTTCAGTAGCACCTGTGCCTGCAAGTACCTACTGCTCAAAGAAGAAAACAAAACCTGAAAAAGAGATTCAGGTTATAAACCAAACAGAAAGACCAGGAGGTGATGGCACTCATTAGCAAAAGGAGTTCACTTAAACATCAAAATCCCGCAGTGGCTTTCAAATGCTTTAATTTACCAAAACCCAGTGCACCTCGACATTAACACAAATAGAACCAGATCTAGACAAGACAAAGAAAGACCTGTAAGCACTCCCCCCACCCCCCAATCACTGAGCATCCCCAGGATCTGCCTGGCAGGGATGGTTCTAGGTCTGAAGTTATTCAAAGGCTACCAAAATCTACAAATTGCTTTCTCACTAAAATACAAAGCAGACTGTAATAGTCTCATATCAAACATTCAATAAATTCTTCATTTCTATTTTCTTTCTGAATTTCCTAAAACTTCATTTTAAGGAAAATGTTATTCTATTTCCCAATAATAATAAAAAATTGTTGGACTAACAGGCCATGTATTTATTCCTTCTGCATCCAAGGACTCCTTAGAAACCCAAGTGCTTAGCAGCCACCTCGGCTCCAGGCAGTGACAGCAGAAGCCAAGTTCAGCATTATCTGGTTGCCCTTAGCCTCAGGAGAGAGTTGTCTAGTCCCAGCATGGAGGGGCTGCAGGAAGAAGTCGATCGGGGTCAGGATAAACACACTGGGCTGTTTCCTAGCACTTCCTCGGCCAGGTCTTCAGTGTCTGAAATGAGTTCCCAGACTATCAAATAAAGCCCTAGGGAGATAAGTACAAAAACATTTTATTGCCAAACACAACCCCATGGGCATAGTGGACCCCAGGATGCTTCTGTTTTCCTGTCTCACAGTGGGACAGATCTGATGACATCTACACAGACCAAAACTAGAGCACAATCCTTTTCTCTTTCCTTCCTTCTTTCTTTCTTTTCTTTCTTTTTTTCAAGACAGGGTTTTTCTGTGTAGCCTTGGCTGTCCTGGAACTCACTCAGTAGACCGGGCTGGCCTCAAACTCAGAGATCTGCCTGCCTCTGCCTCCCAGGTTCTGGGATTAAGGGCATGCTGGAGCTCAGTCCTAACAGCTTCACATAAAGAGCCCTCACACCCATCCCAACTCCATGGATCATGGACTCTATTTGCAACTACAGAAGCATTTTTCTCTGTAGAATCCACCCCAGGTCATTTCCATTTCTTCTTGCTAGAGCACCTAGAATAAACATTAACTGGTATTCTGTTATACCCAGGTGCCACCTGACCAACGATCACCTGACAACTTCAAACCTTTGACCTCCTCAGGAATTTTTCTCTTTTTACAGCACTGGGAACTGACTAAGGCTTCCAGTATTCTAGGCAAATGTTCTGCCTCTGAGATGCATCTCCAGCCGTTCAGAATGTTTTCTAACTACACATTTTGTGTAAATTTCTTTTGAACTTCAGTGTTCAAGCAGGGCTGAAATTTATTTCAATTTGCCGGACTCCCATCCCCTTTGATGAATAGTTCAGGAAGTAGCTGCAGGTAGCTATACCCAATGCGAAGTCACTCACAATTCAGACGGAAGAGTTTGAGGTCAACCTTAGCTAGACATTGAACCCTGTCTCAAAAGATGAAAACCTCAATTTCATAGTGTCTGCTGACATGTAAGAGGTACTCAAAAGGAAGTTATAACTCCTCTTCTAAATTAGGTTAACACAGCTCCTTGAATATTGTGATCTTAGTTCTTTTTTTTTTTTTTTCCGGAATTTAATTTTGCAGGTAAATTACCCCACCCGATACCTATTTGCTGTAATGGATTTCAGGCTCCTTCTCCTGAGAAGTTTTTTCATATTTATTTTAATGATCCCCACAAACTTCAAATGTCCTGAGATTCGTAGAACAACTGGCTGGCATTAATTTGGTTCAAGGTATGAAACATTCCTCTAGTCTCCTTTTTCCTATTACTATATTAACATATAGGGTGACATTAGAAAACAAACCCCAAATAAACTTTTACCTTCTCCAGAATTTTTTTGACCAGGGAAGAAATGAAAGAGGAACGGGCACGGAAAAGCAGCCATACCATAGACGTCACGGCTGACGCACACCCTCGGTACTCGAGGGTGTCTGTCCCATGGGACTCAACACTAAGGCTCTGTGACCAAAGGGCCAGCAAGGGCACTGACCGCCCAGTGTAACAGTATCATATGCGGGCTACAGAAACAGCGCTGGAGTCACGTCAAGTGAGTGTTAGACTCACAGAGCTACATCAGGCCTTAGAGGGGAAAGTTCTATTCTTCTTTCTTCCCAAACTCTAATTTCTAATCTCATTAGGAACAGATTGCTACTTTCCAGGCAGAAGAAAAATGTTGCTATTTTATTCTATTACTGCAGCTTCAATCAGTTTTTTTTTTTTTCTTTTTCTTTTTTTTTTTTTTCTTCTCTGGCAAAAAGTGGCAAACACCTCTGGCAAGTCCAGGGCAAAGAAGGAAAAGGGGGAAGTAGAGAGACAGATAAAAACGATTCAAATGCCAGCCTGGAGGAGGAAGAATCAGAGAGTACGCAAATAACACAACCCAAGAACACTCAGAGCATGGCAGAAGCCTGTCTCAGAATTAGTAACTGTCAGGCTGGAGTCCCTCATCTGCCATCCGAGGCTGAGTGCCTGTTGGGGTATCTCTTCACACTCAGAGCATGGCAGGGCTGGTCTGAAGTTCACTCACAACTGCAGAGACAACACAGGACTCTGATCTGTTCTCTGCTGCCTCCTTTCAGACTGTGAGCCCTTTCCTGCCTCCGCCAGGGCAAAATCCTCTTTCCTTTGCTAGATACAGTTCATAAGGGTGGGCTGTTCCTGTAGATCCACCAAACCTGTTTTCTTCTACATAAACACCATTAAAGGAAGATTAGAGCCAGGCAACAGGACAACACAATCTCTGCTTCCTCGTGTGCCTCGGGTCTGCTTTACAGTCTCTGGTTTCTCTTGGACGTGCTCCTAAACCCACAGCCCTCTTTATGACTGATCCCTCAGATATGCCTTACTGGGAGGGTTAATTTGCCTGGACTGAGAAATCTCACCCTTCTTTTTCCTTCAGACTAGTTTCTGCCTAAAGGACCTTCACCTACCCACTACCACCAACTGCCACAGAACCGGAATGTGCGTGGGTCAGGAGAGGGGGAGGGGCCCTGTGCTGAAACCAAACCTTCTGTGAGTGATGGTTTTTTCCCTCAAGATTTGGTACATGTGGCGTCAACAACAAGGGAGCACTATACAGTGATGGATGAGCAATTCACCTTGATTTTCATCTGTCCCTTCCATGGCCTCAGTGTTCTTATACCAGATAGCTTTTTCTAGACCCGTTTTTAGACCTGAGATCTACTTCTCAGACTCAGAAAACAAGAAAGCATCAGTCAGCTAGGGGCACCTCAGGCACCCATAGGGATGCACAGGGTTACTCTTTCCCATTCCAGAAAACATCCACCAAAATCAACAGCTCTTATTTCAGCTCCAGCTCGGAATCCCACTGCTCATTATCTGCTTACTATTTTCTTGGTGTGACCTGTACATTCTTTTGCAGAAAAAAAAAAAATCCTTTAAATAACTTTCCAAAATTCATGGAAATAGAAAATATCATCCTGACTGAGGTAACTCAAACCCAGAAGGACAAACACGGTATGTAGTCACTCAAAAGTGGATACTAGATATAAAGCAAAGAACAATCAGACTGCAACCCACAGAACCAGGGAGGCTACATAGCAGGGGAGACCCTAGGATGACTGTGGCTTAGAATAAGTTTTGGTTTTACTCAATCACTGGGCAAGCCTCAGTGAAACATTTCACTATTAGGATTAAGAATTTGTACTGTATCAAACCGATAATAGAAAAATAAATAAATAAAAATGAAAAAAAAAACCTTTCCAAAACTCGAGAAACTTATTGAATTAATATATTGTGATAGAATGAACTGGAAAAATATAAAGGACTCTGAAGAAAGTAAGGATATAAATAAAGAGTATAAACAGATGGTCCAGCATTGGTTATGTGCTTGTGATGACCCGGGCTTGCAGTGGATAACATAGCACATGAAAACACATAAATCCCTCTTTACAACCTGTGGACAGGACCAAGTAAGAAAATGTACAAGAGAAAAGCAGGGCAAGGCCTCGAGCCGGCAAGAGGGCTCAGAGGGTACAGGTGCCTGCTGCCAAGTCTGTCTTCCTGAGTTTCATTCCTGATCCACACGATGGGAGGAGAGAGAATAACGCCCGTTAAGTTGTCCTCTGAGATTCACCCAAGTGCTGTGACCTTTGACCTCCCTCCCCTCGAACTCATACAAAGTAAGTAATTTATTAAACAAGAATTTTGATTTAAGAGGCTGGTAGGATAGCTCTGTGAGTAAAGGCACTTGCAGGAAAAGCCACATCACCTGAATTCTGTTCATGTGACCCACAAGACTGAAGGAGAGACTATAGAGCTGTCCTCTGATCTCTACTCTGCTCAGCAGCAGACCTCTGAGTCTGAGGCCAGCCTAGTCTACACAGGGAGTTCCAGGCCAGCCAGGGTTAATAGAGAGAGACCCTGACTTAAATAAAGAAACAAACAAAACAAATAAAAACAAGCATTGGGGTTGGGGATTTAGCTCAGTGGTAGGCAAGCGCAAAGCACTGGGTTAGATCCTCAGCTCAAAAACACCAAAAACAAAAAACCAAGCATTGGCAACAAGATAGCACAGAGCCTGGAGAGAATGACTTTCTTTAGTCAGCCTGTGGGAATGGAAGGGCAAAGGGCGACAGCTGGCTCTGTGAGGTGTAGAGGCATTAAGACCAGGAGGAGTTCAGAAAGGCCAGCTACAGGGCAAGAGGAAGAATCATGAGACTGCACACGTGGGCATCGAAGGCCACTTTCCAGAAACCATAATGAGCTCCCTGGTACTTGTCCAAACTATCTCACACTGACTATGGGGAGGGTCTCAAGTCCATCACTTTTCTGCATTGCCCCTCTCTAACTCCAGTCCTGGTTTGATACCCATTTAGTTTCATTAACCACCTTCCCTCTGGACCACAGGCTTTCCATCCTCAATGTAAAGAATTCTGCAAGCATAGACATTCTCCCCCCACCCTTAATTTTTTTTTTTTTTTTGAGATAGTCATGTTACATAGCCCAAGCTGGCCTCCAACTCTTGATTCTCCAGAAGGCTGGGATAGCAGGTATATTGCAAGCACACCTGGTTGTAAATCAGTATTTTATTTTTCAACTAAAAACCAGTAGGCATGTTAACTCTGAAGGTCCAAGGTGTGGCTCAGTTGGTACACTGCTTGCTTTGTTCCACAAAGCCCTGCATAAAATCCACAGTACCAAATAAACTGGGTGTGATATTGCATACCTACAATCCCAGTACCCAAGAGGTTAGAGGAAGAAGGATCAGGAGTTCACAGTGATTTTCTGCTATTATAGCAAGTTAGAAGTCAGCCTGAGTTACACACTAGACTCTATACAAAACAAACAAACAAACCACAACAGTTTCACAACATACAAGAAGTAAACATTAAAAGGAATATTGCAAGGGCTGGAGAGATGGTTTAGAAGTTGAGAGCATAGGCTGCTTTTCCAGAGAAGCAGGGCTCCATCCCCAGCACCCATGTGCCTGGAACACCAGTTCCAGGGTAATTGACTGACATCCTCTTCTGGCCTCCATGGGCGCTTCATGCACACCATATACCAAAATACAAACAGCCAAAACACTCATACATAAAGTAAATAAATCTTAAAAAGGGAGGGGATTTATTTCTAAGGCAATCTACATTCCAACTTTGAGGGGGAAGGAGCTGGTAGAGGAAGCTTGCAAAGCCTTTGGGACCCTTCCCATGGTCTTCATAATGATCTCTCTGTCTTCCCTATTTTTAAAAAGTTACCCCATATAACAAAGGCGAGGACTTCAAGTTGAAGCTAACTAACTGGGGGTTTCCCCAAGAGGTTTCATATTCCGTAGATAATGGTAAACTAATGGAGACTTACCTCTGAGCTTCCTTGTGCCCACAAATGAAGCAAAACCAAAACCTTATCTTTTGACTGCAGGAAAGACTAGTCTGCAAATGGTGACAGGTCCTTGGGGTTCACTTTCCTTTTCAACAGCACACTATCTAAATCATGGTCTGGTATCTGCTTCTACCATATGATCCCAGATTTCAAACAAAAACATATTTCGCAATCTCTTGGCTCACCTCACATATGTGCAACAGTGTTCCTACAAAATTAAAACAACTGCACCACAAATCACATGAGGATTTTATTTTGTGCAACAGTCTTACTGCCAAGAGCATTGTTCTTTCAGGTGTGGTGGCACAGGCCTACAGTCTCAGCAGTGGAGAGGTTGACACAGGAAGATTTTGAGTTCAAGGCTAGCCTGGGCTACAAAGAAAGACTATGATTCAAAAAAAAAAAAACCACCCAACAAAACAACAAAAACAAACAAACGTCCAACAGCAAACAAAACAAAAACCCCAGATTTTAAAAACCATAAAGAAAATTTAAACTCACCAAAGTGCATGCATTTAAAGGAGTCCCAAGATGGCTATCCTTTGGAGTAAATTTTGCAAAAGAACTGTGTTTAGTAACTTTAAAATGTTTGGTCATTGGCATGATGGCTCAGTGGGGAGAGGTGCCTGCTGCCAAGCCTGATAACCTGAGTTTGATCCCTGGGACTCACATGGTGGGAGAGAATCAACTCCTTACGAGTTCTCCTCTTACTTCCATATGAGCCATGGCACCAGGGACACTCACGCAAATAAATGTTAAAAAAATAAAAATATAAGCTTTTCTCCCTCTTACCTGACAAGTCAGTTTCACTGACATACGGTAGAACCTTCCGGCATATAGAACCTAACTACTACAAAACTGAGGTCCAAGTTAGGAATGGTTACAGAATTGAGCACTATAGACAATCGTCAGTATTTGCTGAATGAATCAATGGGGCTCGTAATTAACTTTTTCCTTTCCTCAACTAAGGTTGAGGTAACCAAACCCTGGGGTGTGGCATTTTATACCTGGGCAGAGTCTATCACGCATATCGCTCAGCTTGTGGTCAATTTGAACAGTTTATCACCTTACACTAGCCAAGTTTCACAAATTCCCTAAATTTCAGCCAGATTTCTTCAAAACACCGTTTTCAAAGCTTTGGGAAGAAGTCTACTTCAGTTGTTTCTTGGACCACTGCCATCAGTGGCCTGATGCAAGGTGCGAAAGAAACTGGGAAACTGAAGACCCTCGCTCGCATTGGGTTTCTTCACCTTGGATCACAAAGCCAGCAAAATATCTACGACATGACCATTCCCGGACGCTGCCAGGGTCGGAGGGAGCTGCCAGTTTCCCCACACCACCACCTCTCGGTGCCCTGGGGAAGGGAGGGGGGGACGACGACGACTGAGGGACAGAGGATTTTGGGGGTGGACCGTCCCCCGCTAGCCTGGTAGCCTGGTTGCGCACATCGCGGCTGGCTGGGGAAGCGGTCCAGGGGCCGGGATGCCGGCCCGCACCAGCATCCGGCAACCCGCGAGCTCCGGGCAGGCCTGCGCCTGCCCTTGTGCAGGTCAAGGTGACAGTCCGGATAGGGGTAGCGGGGACCGGCCGCGGGCGGCTCACCTCGCAAAGAGGAGTCGCTGCTGATGCCCATGGTGCGGGCAGCGGGAAGGCCGTGGTAGGACCGCGCGGGCGAGCGCTGGGGACCGCGGAGACCCGGGCAGGACGCAACCTCCGGGCCCACTCACAGCCACTGCGCAGGCGCCGCGGCAAGCTGGCCAGCGCGTGTGAGGGCGCGCCGGTAGAGTCGCGCATGCGCGGCGGCCCGAACCCGGAGGACCGGTGAGGATTTGACAGCCGCGGGACAGCCCCAGGCGCCAAGGTGGAGACTGCGTCTGCGCTGGCCCGGCGAGCGAGCCTCTATCCAGGCCGGCTTTTACAGGTGGTCCAGTTGTGAGCATTTCAGGTGACTTAGGACAAGTACCCGCAGGACTTGGCGCCCTGGGGCGGGCCAGAAGCCCGCTTTGCTATAGGTAATGCAAGGGGTGGCTAGTTCAAGGCTGGGTCCTGCAAATCCGGCCAGCTCCTCTGTGGGTCCCGCAAGGCCAGACTTTGCAATAGGGTGCCAGTGCGGACACACAGGCGTTGATGGAACTGCATCTAGCACCTCTGCTAGCCACACTGGGCCTCCGGACCTTCGGTCTTTGACCTTGCCAGTCATCTACCCAGAGAGTCCGAAGAAGACAAAAACAAACTTGCTCCGGCTGGCGAGGCTGTTCAGCGGTTACTGTGCTTGCTCAACGGTATTGTGCTTGCCCAACACGCACAACGCTCCGCCTTCAATTCCCAGCACTGCCATGAATAAATAAACAAAAGTAGAGTGTTCATCTCTTTTTAAAAAAGTGTTCACTTAGGAAAACTATTGAGAAGGCCGCGGAGTCTTAGCGATTAAGAGCACATACAGCCTTTTCATAGGATCCAAGTTTGATTCCCAGCACCCACGTAGGTGGGCTCACAACACCTGCTATTCAAGCTCCAAGGAACCCTACTCCTCTGGCCTCCCTGAGCCCCGGCATACACATACAATTAACAATCTCTTTTTTTAAAAAAGTGAATTAGGGGGTGCTGGGGATTTAGCTCAGTGGTAGAGCGCTAGCCTAGCAAGCGCAAGGCCCTGGGTTCGATCCTCAGCTCAAAAAAAAAAAAAAAAAAGTGAATTAGGATGACTGTCAATCTCTAACACATAAGTTTGTCATGATACTTTGAGGCAACAGTCAGGCTGGGTGCCAACTGGAAGGTGTGAGAAGAAACATCTTCACTCAGGATGCTCTGGTCCCTGCCTCCTCTCACCAGCCACCTCTCTAAGTTGCCCTGCTGCCGTCTCCCAGGAGCGGGGCACCTCACATTGGGACGTACCAGGGATGCTCGTTTGTCCCGGGAAGCTCTGGGATGCTGATGATAAAGCAAACGGTGGATACGTGGGACAAGAGTCCCATCCTGCAGCTCCCTGAGCATGCTCAGTGCTGTTGGGCAGCAGGCTCAGACTCGGAACCTGCTCGGTTCGGTGCTGGTCAATCTTCTGGACACGCTCCTGGAAGGGTGCACGGGTCTAGCGGGTGGCTTCTGCGCATGTTCAGTGAAGTGCTGGCGGGGATCCAGTAGGGTAGCCTCTGGGCATGCTCAATACGGCGGGGCCGGATCCAGGCTGGTAGCATTTGCGCATGCTCAGACTGGTCCTGTCCGGGCTGGAGCAAGCAGGGGGCGGGCAGAGGCGGAGCCCAGGCGCCCTTATCCCGGGCGCGGGCGGCCGGAGTTCAGCGTGCGGGCCGCGGAGCGGGCAGCGCGGTCTCGGTATGGGTCCGCGCGCTGGGCCTGCGCAGGCGATGCCGCCCGGTCCTTCCTGACGCCTGACGCCGAGTGTCGCCGCCCCGATGGCCGCCGAGCCCCCTGCGCTGCGCCTGCGGCCGCCGGGGAGCACCGGGGACAGCCCGCCAGTGCCGCGCCTGCTCGGAGGCTGCGTGCCGCTGTCGCATCAGGTGGCTGGCCACATGTACGGCAAGGACAAAGTGGGTGAGTGCAGCCTCGGGTCCCCTTCCTCAGTCTCCGCTGTAGCCTGGCCGGGCAGTCCCCGGCCTCCGCTGTGCCCTGCTCCGGCGGTCCTCGGCCTCCGCTGTCCTCAGTCTCGGTGGTCCTCAGTACTTCGCCGTTTCCACCCTTACAGTCACCGGCCTCCACTGTCCCCACCCTGCAGTCCCAGGCCTCCGGATCGTGGTCTCAGCTGTCCCCACCCTGGCGGTCCCCGGCCTCCCATCCTGATCACAGCTGTCCAAGGCGCTTCTGTTCCCTACCCGGCTGTCTCCGGCCTCTGCTGTTCCGGATCCTGGCTGTCCCTAGCCTCAAGTTGCCAGCTCCCGCCGCCCCAAGCCTTCCCTGTCCCCGGGGCTAGGAAGCCGGGCGCCCCCAGGAGCGGCCACAGGCTCCTGGTGGTGCGGAGGGGCGTGCCCCTTCGCCCCAGGGAAGGCGAGTGTTGATTGGAGAAGGCGTTGTTAGTAAAAATAAGGAACTTGGTTTTCTTCTCTGGACCGGGAAGTAAATTCTCCCTGGAGCTCAAGATCTGTTTATAATGGGGAGTAGTAATTGCAAAAGGGACCCAAATGCATATGATGCTAATCCGATGCCTCTCTGCTTGGTGCAGCTGCATCGCTGGAGGGGAAGAAAAAAAACAAACTGCTATATGTTTTTAAACTTGCCTTGGCTCATCCAAGATCACTCCCTGTCCCTTGAGGAGGGTTCTCAGTGTCTTTGATTGCGCTGGGAGGCGTGGTTCAGCAGTGCAGAACCTTGCCTCCTGGGTAGGCTACACGCCCGGCTGTTGCATAGATCAGTACACAAATAAAATATGCAGTCTTTCCTTGTTCATTTTTATAGACCGTTCCTTGGCATTTGTCATGTAGTTTGTGAGTTCACGATTTATAAAACAGCACAAGGTCTACTCCAGGGCAGAGACTATAATTCATCCCGCTACTCACAGCAGATGGGCAGCGGACATAGGAAGAGAAAGATGGACTTGGGACTTTTGTGGATAGCTGACCTGGAACAACCATTTTTGTATTTTGTATTTTGCTGATCAAGTGGTTCAGGTTTAGGCTAGTAAGGTAATACATTTTCTTTTTCTTTCTTCAGTGGTATAGAGGATAGATGTTTTTAAGACCTCAGACAGGCAAGTTAAGAGCATTACCACTGACCTACATTCCCCAGCTCTCCTTTATCCGTTTTTCTTTTAAGACAGGGGTTCCCAAAGTGCCACTTGGAACTTTCTGTAGCCCAGGCAGGCCTTGAACTTTCCATTTTCCTGAGTGGCTGGGGGTATAAGCATGAGCCACCATGGGTCCTGCTAAGGTAATATATTTCAAGACAGTCCTGGTTAAGTGACACACCTGACTGAAGTCACTGTGTCCCAGAATCAGAAACCAGCACCCACCGTATATTTTGGCTGTGAAAAGCACACACAGACTGGAGCTCAGCTACGTTCAGGAAATGTTGAAAGACTACGTCAGAGTCAGGGAACTTGAGGTTCTTGGCTAAGATATTTCCTCCTATGCATCATGTCTGGAGTCACCTTGCCCCGAAAGAAAGACAGGATTCCTATAATCTAAAGGTGTGTTAAGAAAGTGATTGTTTCCCCGGGGGGTCCTGGAGAGCTGCTGCTTTGCAAAGGAGAACAGACCCAAATAAAAATCATCTGTGATTGGCACTTGAGACTAGTTTCTGATACCAGCGACCTCCTTAGAGTCATCGGTGATGGATTACAAACCCTGACCGGGCAATGGTGGTACACACCTTTAATCCCAGCACTCTGGAGGCAGAGCCAGGCGGATCTCTGTGAGTTTGAGGCCAGCCTGGTCTACAGAGCGAGATCCAGCACAGGGACACCAAAACAACGCAGAGAAACCCTGTCTTGAAAAACAAAAAACAAAACAAAACAAACAAACCTGAAGTGCAGAGAGAGCTAATTTCTCAGCCAAACTGCCTAATCAAAAGAATAATTTTAGATTGCAAAGAAAGTAGTCCCCAATTTTAGTATTAAGTTTTTTTCCCCCCAATTTCACTAGATTCTTTTGGCCCCCATAAATCTTCATGTTGTGCTGGCAGTCTGCTGGTTGTTGCTTTGAGTTCTCAGATATTTACCATGTAGACCTCACTGGCCATCATCTTCCCTGTTCAAAAATAAACAGCAAGGGAGTCAGCAGTTCAAAGTTCAGCTGTTTAGTATTCCTCCACTGTCACAGGGAGGTCACGTCGTTGAGATCAGTGGTTCTCAACCTTCCTAATGTTCAGACCCTTTCATACGTGGTGACACCCCCACCATAAAATTACTTTTGTTGCTACTTCATAACTGCAATTTTGCTACCATTGTGAATCGTAATGTAAACATCGGTGTTTTCTGAAGGTCTTATCTTACCCCTGTGAGAGGTATTGCGACCCACAGGTTGAGAACTTCTGGCTTAGACCCTATTCTGCACTGCCTTAGCTCTTGATAAGCTTTTGAAGACATTGTGGCTCTTTGTATTTGTGATATACATATATATACACACATATATATGTATGTATACACAAACATACACACACATATATGTTTTTCAAAACAGGGTTTCTCCGTGTAGTTTTGGTGTCTATCCTGGATCTTACTCTGTAGACCAGGCTGGCCTTGAACTCACAGAGATCCGCCTGGCTCTGCCTCCTGAGTGCTGGGATTACAGGCGTGCGCCACCTCTGCCCGGCTTGTTATCATTTTTAACTGCTGTCATTCTTGCTATGGAACTGGAGTTTTCACTTTAGGTTTGATCTTATCTCCAAAAATAAAAGAACTGTTGATTTAATTAATCTTTAAAACAATGAAAAACATGGGACTTAGAGGGACCCAAGTCGGCGAACAATACCCATAGCCAAGGGAAAGCTGTTAGGATTTCTGACACCGCTTCGGTTTTATGTTCCTCACTGAGATCATACTTCATCCAAAAGGACGTTGAAAACTTAGTTACAAAATGTTTGCCTTATGAAAACTATGTGTGTGTGTGTATATATATATATATCTTATGATCTTTTAGGAAAAGATCTGATTGTCCTAGGGTTAATCACTGGCGGCAGCATTCTGCCTGTCCTTGGGCTATTGTTTTGGGACACTTACTACGCACGCATGTTAACAGCATTCTGAACCTTCATACATCTGCTCTTTTTTTGATCTGTGCTGTACCTTGTGGTTCATTTGATGTAGAGGTGTTCCTTGACCTGCAATGGGGATACCAACCCTCACCAAACACACTGCTCTCTGGTGGCCACCTGGGAGCTGCCCTTTGCCCCACTTCAGAGTGTCTCCTATAGAGTCCACGTATCTGTTCCTCTCTCTCTAGATGACGTTGTGTTTTCTGTAACAGAAGGTGTGTTAGACGTTCCTGGACACAATAGCTCACCTTGCACATTGTGCTGCCAAAATGTAACAGCCACGTCAGTGTCAATCCCCAGAGTTCTCAAATGTTTGTTTACGACCCCTTTTCTGTTTTCGTAGTTTAATCACATACCACTAGTTTCACTTAAAAGCCCTCAAAATTTTAAACAAGTGGCTGAAAGCCGGAATTGGTGCCTTGGCCAAGTTTGGAATGCAGAAGTGAGGTAGTTGGCGGGAGAAATGAGGGTGCATTTAAGCTGGCGCTCGTGGTAGGAACCCTCCCAGCTAGTTGGTGGCGTTGTTGGCCTGCTTGTTCTGAAGTTAGTACAGAGCATTGTGAAGCTTTCAGGAGAGACGGGGAGCAGCGGAGAGAGGGAAGGAGGCATGCTGCCCAGTCTGTGTTCTCAGCTCCTCACACGTGACTTTTTCCCTGAACTTTTCTGTAAGTAGGTTGCATATGTCCTGCCATTTATATAGTGACACTTCTGTGTGGATTTCCTAAGAACATCCATATTCTCTTCTGTAGCCAGGGTGTATTTATGGCATGTGAGGATTTAACTGATACAGCTCCGTAGTTATAATCCTCACCCTCACTTAGTCGAGTTTGGATAATGTGTTTTATCCCCCACTCGTTGTCCTCTGGACCGCAGCCCTCCACCCTTACCACAGGCATTCAGTTATGTCTTGCTGTGTTTGCAACACAGCCCCACCCTTTCTCTTGAATTCTCAAGAATTCACGTTACACATTTTAAGAAATGCTGTCCAGTCTCGAGTTGATGAAGGTTCCATAGGATGAGACTCAGGGTGTAAGTTTCTGACTGGAACAGGATGTTCATCGGGAGACCCACAATAGCTGTCTGACCTTTATTAGTGGTTAATTTTGGTCATCTGCTTCAAGTATGGGCCGGCTTCTCACCCCGTAGTTAGTGTTTTTACCCCTGGAATGAGTAAGCTGTCTGTGGTAGACTCTTGAAGGCCGCCGTGTGGGTATCTGGACCGTCGTCAGACCTCACCCCTAGCTTTTGATGGATAGTGATGATTCTCGTCTGAAGCAGATGGTTGTGAAATTATGATTTTCCCCTCAATTCCACCACTTAGAATGTTGACACTCAGCATTCTAAGAAATCACCTCTCTTTACCCCAGTGCTTATACATCATTATTTATGTATGACCTGTCGGGACGCCTGTCAGACCCAACCACAGAACTAGTTTTCCCTGGTCATGGGGACTTCCTCTCTGTTCCAAGTTACTGTAGAATGACATCTCCCCTCCCCAGCTGTAGAATTAGCCTTTTGTGCAAGGAACCCTGGCTCCCTTTTTAGTGGTAAATGCTGTTTCTTTCTCTCTTTCTTTCTTTCTTTCTTTCTTTCTTTCTCTCTCTCTCTCTCTCTCTCTCTCTTCTTTCTTTTTTTTCCCTCTCTTATTTCAGTTCTTTGATTGAACTCAGGGGCCACAGGGCCACTTTCCTGACACAGGAAATGACCCTTGGAATCTAAGACTTGGGTCTTAGGGGTGTTGGTATTGGGGTGTCATCGCTGGCAGGCCCTTTGTGGATGCAGCTGATGGTATGTAGATATTTTAAAAGTCACAACTGCATAGCTACCTGAGTCCTTGCCTTTCTGGACTCTTAAATTTGCCTTTCTCCTCTTCCGCAGTGAGAACCCTGACTCTTAGTGTTCTCAGTCTATGTATTCTGTTGCATAACGGTATAATTTTTATAGCCAAATTTCAACAGGTTTTTTTTTTTTTTTTTTTTTTTTTTTTTTTTCAGTTTATGATTTATTTATTGTATTTGTATGTGTTTGTGCCTGCACGAGTTTAGAGTCAACACTTTTGTGCAGTACCTGTGGCAGCCAGAGGGCATCAGTCTCCTGTATTTGGAGTTACAGGTGATTGTGAACCACCTGGTGTAGGTGCTGGGAACTGAACCTGGGTACTCAGCACAAGCAGTAAGTGTGTCAACCTTTAAGTCGGTTCTCTAGACTCAAGTCAGGATTCCTACCTACACAGAGATTATGAGATTAGAAACTACCCAAAGGTTTTTGGGATTAGATTTTTTAATTGTTACTGCTCCCCACCCCCTTTCATAGTAATACTCTTTAGAAATCTAGTTGGTTTCATTTGTTTCTTCTTAAATTAGTTTCCCCCTTCCCATTTTGTTCCAAAGGTCAAAACCATAGAAAGGGGTTGGTGTGGTGGTGTAAACTTTAGATCCCAACACTAGAGGGGCAGAGGAAGCAGGGCCAGCCTGGTCTACATAGCAAGTTCCAGACCTCATCTTTCCACCACATTCCTCAGCAGTCTTTGTAGGGAACACGTTTCCATATTTTCTTACGCATTCTTTCTGAGTTTCTCTAATAACATAATTTTTCCTCCTCTGCCTGACACATAGGGCAGTATGCTGTAGATACCTTTTTGCGGGTGGCTTTAAATGTTCACACCATCATCATCATCTAAAAATCAGTATGCTGTCTATCGAGGATACAGCTTTTCTTTCTTCTCAGCTCTCTGTGCCCTGGGGTGTGTGTAGACCACAGTTTATTCAGCCGGTCTCTCGGGTCTGCTCTGTCTCACTACTCAGTGCTGTGTGGTAGGCATCAGGATAACTGAGTGAGCATCTTACTTTCTATTTCAGGGTGGCCTTGCTATTTTCTGGTCCTTTGTGACCAGGTGTAGATTTTTAACCCCTCCTCACTTTTCCTAAGAAACCCGATGAAGTCCTGCTTGGCAATGCTTTCTCGCTTCAGGAACAATTGATTTGATCTTTTTACCGCCCCGAGCCCTCCAGAGCTCAAACAAGTGGTGTTTCTCTCTGCCATGCCTTCCTTCTCTAGTTTCTGCAAGTAGGTGCCAGTGTTCGAAAGAGAGAGGTCATACACAGAGTTCACCAGGCTTCCCAGACTGTTTAATGGTACCCTAAATTGCTCTGACTTTTTAATGAACTTTTTGGGGGAAGACTTTCAAGTCTATAAAACATTGCCAGAACGGCTGTAAACAGGCTGTACCCAGTCACTACGATGGCACGGTGTGTGCAGGTGGATGGTTTGTAGAGCTGTTTAAGAATAAGTCATATCATGACCTTTTGTTTGAATAAGTATGTATCTCCTAAAAAATATGATATTCTTCTTGCCTACTTAGGATAAAACAATAAAATGTAGGATACAGTGTTGGGTAGGTGCCATCATTCCAATGAAACCTAATGTCAAATGTGTCCTCACAGGTGGCGGGGCTGACCCGGTAGCCTGTGTTGTGAGCCCTGCGTGGCATGTTCTTTCCTCTGGTTCGAGGTAGCCCATTCCAGTTGTTGGTGTTGGTGCTCTGTCATTTGGAGACTTATTTTATTTTGTTTTCTGAGACAGAGTTTCTCCGTGTAGCTTTGGAGCCTTTCCTGGAACTCGCTTTGGGGACCAGGCTGGCCTTGAAACTCACAGAGATCCGCCTGCCTCTGCCTCCCGAGTGCTGGGATTACAGGCGTGCGCCACCACCGCCCGGCTATTTTTTATTTTTTTAGTAGTGCTAGGGAACTGAACCTAGAATCTTTTGAACTAAGTGCACACTCCACCATGGAGTTACACTCCCAGCCTTCATATTTTTTGAGCATGAATTTATTTTATTTACTTATTAGCTTGTGTATATGTGTGGGAGAGAGGCGGTGTATATGCCTTCGTGTGTGCGGCAGCCAGAAGGTTCTCTTGAGAGTCTGCCAGTATCTCACTCATCTTCCTCCTTCCCCTATGGGTGTAGACACAGTTATTTAGAGGGCAGTTTGGAGGGCTCATCGTGGCAGTTTGGTAAAACATTAGTACCTTCCGGATTAGGGCTATGGCCCCTTCAGCCTGAACTAACGGTACCAGAAATGAATTCCCTCGGCCTTCAGTCCAATGAGAAAGCAAAGTGATGGATGACTTTCATACCAGACTTGGCCTATCCACCTGACCAGTCAGTCTTGCTACACATGGAGTCCCCCACTGAGTTGGTGGTGGTTCTCCACAGCAGCCTGGGTAGCACCTTCTGCCACCATTGAGGGCTGGCCAGGAGAGAGGAAGTTCTACTAGCCCATTTCTACCTTGATGTCTCTATGTCCAGCAATGAGGGTATATGATGTCTTATGTCTGTCCACCTTACTTTTTTTTTCTGACCTGAGGATCGAACCCAGGGCCTTGCGCTTGCTAGGCAAGCGCTCTACCATTGAGCTAAATCCACAATCCCCCACCTTACTTTTTGAGGCCACTCACTGAGTCAGGATCTTGGACTCTAGACTAGTTGGCCCGCAGACCCCAGGGATCGCCATTGTCTTAGCCTCCCCAGTGCTGGGATTATAGGCATCACATCCACTGTTTTCAGTGGGCGCTGGGGGTCAGGATTCAAGTCCTCATGATAGTTCAGCAAGCATTTTACCGACTGAGCATTCTTCCTGGCCTACGTTTTATGATTTGCATGTATGCACGGTGTATGTGCATCTATGGAGTGTGTGTGTGTGTGTGTGTGTGTGTGTGTGTGTGTGTGTGTGTGTTGCAGGCATGTGGAGACTTAGTGTTGATTTCAGTTGTTTTCCTTTATTACTCTACTGTATTCATTAAGGCAGGGTCTCATGCTAACCCTGAGCTCACTGATTCTAACTACTTGGGCTAGCCAGCTTGCATAGACATCCATTGGCTCTGCCTCCCAGTAGGCAGCCACCATGCTTTCTTGGTTGTATGAACTTAGGACCTTATTTGCATGGTAACTGCTTTATCCACTGGGGCATCTCCCCTTTATTTTAAATGTATTTATTTATTATTATTTACTGAAGCACGGTCTTATGTGGACCAGCCTGGCCTGGATCTCAGTGTGTAGCTGAGGATGACCTTGAATTGATCCTCCTGCATTTGCCCAAGTTCAGGATGATAGGTGTGTACTACCACATCAGATAATCATGACCTGTTTGCAGCATCTGAGATGTGAGATTTTCATGTACCTTTAAACTGTCTGATTATTTCGTTATAATTAGGGTCAGAGACAGATTGAGCAGTTTTGGTGTATGAGTTCATGTGTTCTCGGATTATATGGCACAGGTTATCAATGGCGTTGCTATTACCAGAACTTTGCTCACATGGCTAAGTGCCCACTGTTGGTATTTCCACCTTGGACTTACCATTTTTTGCCATTGTAATTAAGTAACTTGGGAGGAAAATTTGAGTGTTGTATACCACTTTCCTCACTTATTTTGTAAGCATCCACTAAGAATTGCCAAGTTCTTGTATCACTGGGAAGGCCACACCATGAAATACTCCTGTCTTTCTCCAGGGTTGGCATTGTGTGTTGGGGATCCACTCTCTCCCCGTGAATTCTTTTCTAGGATGCACTAAGATGTCTCAAAATTCAGTCAGCGGATATTATCCATATTGTTGCTGCTACTTTTAATCATCACCAAAATGCCATTCTCCTAAATTTGGACAGTGGCAGCTTCTAGAGGCTTGCTCCTGTGTCTCTTTGACATTTCCTGTTTTTTTTTCTTTTAAAGTGTCTTCTCTGTTTCTGGCGTAAAAAAGATGATGCATGCTTGTTTTGTGTCTTCCTTGTTCCGGCCCCGGAACTGGAAGGAACTGTTTGTGTCTTTTAGAGACGAGCGGCATTTCAAATCTGGATTCCAGGTGTGTTGGTGCTCATGTATGGTTCTGTTTGTCCTTTGAGCAAACTGAAGTAAGAGACAGACAGCCTCATACTTCATGTATCAGGGTTATGTGTGTTTACCTGCATGCATGTGTGTGCATGCATGCATGCACGCCCTGGAGACTGCAGGCAGGGCCCCGCCCATACACAAGCTTGAGCGGCCTCTCCCTGGGTCTGTGCCTGTATTTTGAGCCCAGCATCTTAGGGCTTTGTCTCCCATCTTCTCAAAGCATGATTGTGTTTACTCACTTTGAAATCCTAAATAAACTCTTGTTCCTGGAAAATTGTTCTCATATATGTATTGTTGCTGTGTGAATTTTACCTCTTTTTGTTTTGTTTTTTTGAAATGAGGTCCCTGTAGCTTACTTAGGCTGGCTTAGGACTCCGGTGTAGTCCAGGTTGTCCTAGAGCTTATTTAGGCATGAGATACCTACTGCACCTGGATTTTACCATTATTTATTTTTATGAGGTGGTTTTTTTTTTTTCCCTCCTTTGTGTACCACTTGCATACCTCTCGTGCCCATGGAGACTAGAAGAGGGTTTCAGATCCCCTGGAACTGGAGTTGCAGACTGTTGTGAGTCATGATATGGGTGTTGGGAATTGAACCTGGGTCCTTGGGAAGAGTAGCAAGTGCTCTTACCCACTGAGCCATCTCTCCAGTCCCTTTACCAGGTTTTTTGTTTTTTAATGTTTGCAGTTATGGTTATTTGCTTTTTAAAGATGGAATGTCATGTAACCCAGGCTGGCCTTATTATGTAGTCACGTGACCTTGAACTTGATACTCTTGTCTCCCAGCCTCTTAAACTGGGATTAAAGGTATGTGCCACCCTACCTAATTTATGCAATGCTGGGGATTGGAATCAGGGACTCTGGCAACTAGGCAATGGTTATACCTGTGGAGCTGTTCCCAGCCCTTGTATGGTGTTTATTTGAGATTGTGGTCTGTACTTTTTTTTAGCCATCTTTGTTGGAGTTTTTAAAGGTCACATTTATACTATTTCATGTAGAGTAGTGCTTCTCAACCTTCCTAATGCTGAGACCCTTTAATACAGTTCCTCAGTTTGTGGAGACCCCCAACCATAAAATTATTTCATTGCTACTTCATAACTGTAATTTTGCTACTCCTTTGAATAGTAATGCAAATATCTGATATGCAACCTTCCAAGCAGTCGAGACCCACAGAACTGCTGATATAGAGAATTGACTATAGAGAATAACATTTGGGAGGCTAAGGGAGGATCAAGGCTGGCATGGGATGGATAGTAAGTCCTAAATCATTCCTAGCTAAACAGCCTCTCACCTTAACCCTCTCAGATTGACCTCAAAACAAACAAACAACAAAGTTGAGAAAGATACGATGTTACATTGTGTACCCCAATATATTGTGAACCCTAATAAACTTATCTAGGGATCAAAGGACAGAGTCAGCCACTAGATTAGACATAGAAGCCAGACAGTGGTGACACGCACCTTTAATCCTATCACTTGGGAGGCAGAGAACTGTCTGGATCTCTGAGTTCAAGGCCACACTGCGAACAGAGCCAGGCAGTGGTAGCACACACCTTTAATCCCAGCACTTGAGATCTCTTTGCTTGAGAAGGACATAGGCCTTTAATCTCAGGAAGTGATGGCAAGAAGCAGAAAGTATATAAGGCGTGAGGACCAGGAACTAGAGGCTTTTAAGCAGTTCAACTGAGACCCTTTAGGGTGAGAACTCAGAGACTTTCAGTCTGAGGACTTGTGGAAACAGGATCGGATGAGGAGTTAGCGAGGTGAGGTTGGCTGTGGCTTGTTCTGTTTCTCTGATCTTTCAGCATTCACCCCAATATCTGACTCTGGGTTTTAAATTATAAGGCCCTTTAAGATTCGTGTTACAGAAAGATGCTATCTTATTTCCTGAGAAATTTGATGAGATTACTATTGCTATTTTTGTTTTTGTTTGGTATTGTTGTGTTGGGAACAGTCTCTAGGAGGCCATTTTGGCTGCATTTGGATTACTTTCTCCTCCCCATCACCACCACCCACTCTCTTTTGCAGTGTTGAAGATTAAACCCAGGGCTACATGCATGCAGGAGGATCTCTTTGTCAGCAGCCCCTGCCTCAGCCCTGGCCCCTAGATTTGTTTCTTCCTGTGTCAATTTTAATAATGTGCATCTAAAAGAATTTGTTGCATGGAAGTTGTGGCATTTGCTGATGGTAACCTCATGAGCCTCTTCTTTGAATGTTCATTTATTCCTAATAACGATAATTTACCTTCTTTTTGCCGTCTGTTCAGCAAGTTGCTTACCAATTTTGTAGACTAGTCACTTGATTTCACTGGTTTTTGTCTGTTGTCCTTTGAAAAAATTATTTATTGAGACATGTTCTTACTGTATCTCCTGTGCTGGCCTTTAACCCTTGACCCTCTCTCCTTCCTTGCTTTGGGAGTGAGGGGATCACCATGCCCAGTGTCAGTTTTTATTGAATTGGCTTTTTGTTCATATGTATTTATGTGGTTAGTACATCTTTCTCTAACATATTAAGTGTGGCTCCTTTTCCTAAATGATAGAAATATTGAATGCCTTCTTTTCACCTTTATCTATTTGGTGGTGGTAGGAGATGGGCACGGTGCCCGTGTGGAGGTCAGCAGAGAACTTGTGGAATGTTCTCTCTTCCACCGTGTGGTTTACAGGGATTGTACTCAGGTCCGTAGGTTTGGCAGCAAATACCCACACCCACCGAGCCATCCACCAGCGGCCCCAGACAGAAATATTTACAACTATACTTTTCACTGTGAGTTGCGCTGTGCACACTTCGTGTGTTGTGTTTTCTCTATCACTTGGAGTACTTTCTCATATCTCCTGTGGTTTGATCCATGTGTAATTACAGCAGGGCTGTTTCTTTCCTTCCCGTGATTTGGCATTTCCCCACGTCTTGCTATTGCTGCTGTGGTTTGAGGGTATCTTCTGCGGGATTCCAATCCTTGTCGATTTGGGGCTTGGTAAATAGAGCATTTATGCTTGAAGGACTTGTGTGTTCTGCTGGATGTAGTTCTTCCTCTTGTCCTGTCTTCCAGATGACCTTGACTGTGCAGAGGTTTTCTACCTCAGCTGGGACTGTAGTCACAAGGCACAAGCTGGGTACAGCTTCTCTGCTCTATAAATTGGCCGGTTTTTTTGCTGTTCAGGTTTTATATATCATTATAATGCCTTCTCTACCAAATACCAGAAGGTCTCTGTGAATTTGTTTATTGTTTCAGTTTGTCATTTTTGCTCCCTGTGTCCTGAAGCCATGTTAAGCTCCGTTACACATCTGTAATTTTGTATCATAATCAGCTGACCTTGTCATTATGAAATGTCTTTCTTAAATATGAAAAGATTCATTTCCTTGAGGATCGCTCAGTGGCTAAGATCGATTTCCCAGCACCCACATCTGCTGTAACTCCAGCTCCAGAGGACCTGCTGCTGTCTTCTGGACTCTTTAGGGATCCACATACGCCCTCACCCCATACATATACATATGCATACAGACACACACACACACACACACACACACACACACACACACACACACACTTAAGAAGATTGAAATCAAGACTCCTTCTCGCGGAGCTTACCATGTGATGTGCTGTAGTTATCTTCCTTATGACTGGAGATTACAAGTCCTCCCTCCCATCCTTCCTTTCCCCTTGAAAGGCTCAACAGGGCCTCTCTGTCTGTAAGCCTTGTGCCCATGGAGTGAATACCCAGCCCATTTTCTTTCTTTCTTTTTTTACTTATAACCCACCTTTACCTTTATCTGTATATTTGAAGTGTCTGGAGGTTTGATTCCGCCCCCCCCCCCCCCCCATGTATTTAGGATCCTCAATGTCTTTGACTGTGGATTAAAACTTTTTAAATTTATTTTTAGAACATCTTAGTCTTGTTATATTTCTATAATCTCTCGTTTTTAAACTCTTCCCTCCACTTTGAATACTAAATTTATGATAATTACCTTAAGTAGAATGTGTATTTCTTTCAGTATATGCTTGTTTTTTGTGACACAATTCTATTTCTAATAATAAAAGGATTATGTGTTAGCCACTTATGGTGGCCCATCACAGAAAGATAGAAAAGCCTTCTTGGAACTGGTCATTTGAGTTCCAGGCCAGCCAGGGCTACACAATGAGACCCTGTCAGTGTCTGTCTGTCTGTCTGTCTGTCTGTCTGTCTCTCTCTCTCTCACACACACACACACACACACACACACACACACACACACACACACACGACCCTAATAGATGTTTATGATAATAATTTCTGGAAGGGAGAAAAACATAAAGATATAAATTGAAATCACTTAGAATGCTCCTTCTATGTAAATCTGTTCTGTGGTTGTTGTTTGGGTTTTTGTTTTTGAAACAGGAAGGGTCTCACTCTGCTAGGTCAGCCTGGCCTTGAACTTGAAATCTGTGTCTGCCTCTTCCTCAGAGTGCTGGAATTAAAAGCCTGTACCACTGTACCTGGTTTCCTTTCATAGAAATTTGAGCATGTGGTTACAGTTTTTCTGAATGCTTGTTACTGAAATGTTAAGCTCTTACAGCAGTGATTATTCTGGTGAAAGTCACAGTATTGAATTTGCCATCAGTGCGCACATCAGCCTGTGATCTGTAAAATGTTTGTTAGTGCATTATTTTTACACATGTGTGTATGTGTACCTACAAGAGTTTGTGTGTACGACGTGTGTGCAGTTGCCTGTGGAAGGCGGAAGAGGGCATCGGGGCCCCTGCAGCTGGAGTTGCAGACATTGGGAGCCACCTGATGGAGTGTGGGGAGCTGAACCCGGCACCTTCAGAGCAGCCAGCTGTCTCCTGCCCTGGTCTGAGACTCTTGGGTGTTTGCGAACTCCATACCTGCTCAACACTTGCCTGTCCTTGCTGTTAGCCATTGTGAGCCACATTCTGCTTTCTAAGAGTGTGAGCGTGTTAGATGCTTCATGTGAGTGGAATCCTGAAGTACTGGGCTCTTTGTGACCGGCTTATCTCAGGCACCTTCCGAGGCATTTGTTACAGCAGCTGCAGCTGACTCGTCACCTCGAGCCCCATGGCTTTGAAACAGGCCTTAGGTGTCAGTTCCGGTGCAGCTGACTCACCAGAGGATTGCTCTCAGCGATTGTTTTACTCTGCCCCTTGTATGCCCCTGCCTCAGAGATGGAGCCGCGCATGTTCCTGCCCCCTTACCTAGTACACTTGATTGTTGCTGGTCTGGGACTCAGAGCTGGGCTTAAAAGCATGTGCCATCATGCCTGTCCCTTTCCTTTTTATTGTTGTTATTATATTATTATTATTATTATTATTATTGGTTTTTCAAGACAGGGTTACTCTGTGTAGTTTTGGTGCCTGTCCTGGATCTCGCTCTGTAGAGACCAGGCTGGCCTCGAACTCACAGAGATCCGCATGGCTCTGCCTCCCGAGTGCGGGGATTAAAGCTGTGTGTGCCGCCCAGCTATTATTGGTCTTTGGTTTTGGTTTTGGTTTTTTGAGACTTTTGTAACCCTGGCTGTCCTGGAACCTGCTAGTAGACCAGGCCGGCTTAGAACTCAGAGATCTGCCTGCCTCTGCCTCCCGAGTGCTGGGACTAAAGGAGTGTGCCGCCACATCCGACTTCCCTTTTGTTTTGAGGCAGGGTCTTGATCAGTTACTCCAGCTGGCCTTGAACCTGTGGCAGTCCTTTCTCAGCCTTGGTATCCCGCTAGCTGTTGGCCTCTCTTAAGGTTCATTTTGCCTCTTCTATGGTAATTTGATTTACTCTCCCAGAACATTCCCATCTCGTGTGCTGTGTTTTTCAGTTCTGGAATTTCCTTGGGTTCTCTTAGTCTCTGCACTTTTCTCTAATTTCTGTAGCATACACGGGCTTTTGTTGAACATACTTGCTTCCTAATTATAATCATGTGGCCGTCTTGCGTCAGCATCTGTTGACTGCACTGTTCTTCCCCTTCTTCGGTAAGCCTCGTCATTTGCTGTTGAACACAGGGCATCCTGCCTACAGGACACGGGAAAGCAGGGTGAACAGCTTTGCTTTTTCCTCTGGAGGGCCTGTCTCCTCTTCACGAAGCGCAGGAGGACCATGCTGCTTCTTAGTTAATGGCTGATGTCTGTTGTCCTAGCAGCGTGGAGCTTGCTGGTTGGGATGCGGCTTTGGTCTCAGATGCCACCGTTCAGTTGGCGTCATTCACCTGGGACTGGTGAACACTTAGTTATTTCGTAAGACCCAGTGGTCTGTTCCTGTGAGGTTATAGTCTTGGATCCAGTCCGCTCCTCCACACAGCTGATTGCTGCTTGTAAATAAAGCGTATGTCTGGGAAGCTCCCAATTGTGTTGACCTGCCGTGAGAGGCACGGGGTGGGGGGTAGGGGGGGGGGGGGGGGGGGAGATGTACTGCTCTCCTGGCTGTTAATGCCTCCGTTTTTCCCTGTGGGCTTCAACCCAGGAGTCTGCAAATGCCGATCTTCTTGGCTGCAGGAGTAGAGGGCATGCTCGCCCTAAATTCCCATCTTCAGAAACAGGTTTCTCTCCAGTCATCTTCAGTTATATTAGACTAATCTTGTAGTCCTCGAATCTTCTCAAGAGCCGAGCTTTCTTTTGTAGCTTACTCTCTCCTTCCTTCTGTCCTTCTGGTGTCTAGATCTTAGACTTCTGCTTCGCCTTTAAATTACACATTTTTGCCATTGTTAAGTTAACGTCACAGCAGAGTGTACAGGCACACTCCTTTAATCCCATTACTCAGGAGGCAGAGGCAGGACGATCTCTGTGAGTCCATGGCCAGCCTGGTCTACAGAGTGAGTTCCAGGACAGCCAGGACTGTTTCATAGAGAAATCCTATCTCAAAAAATCCAAAAAAAAAAAAAAAAAAAAAAAAGGCAAACAACAACAAAAAAGTTAATGCCAATTGCCAAAAAGAAGTATGGATACAAATGGAGTATCTTATAAAATTCTAAGTAGAATTTTGTCCCAATTGCCATGGTTCTGTGAAATCCCAACAGATAAAGATTTAGGATTTCAATATATAATGAGTGCTGTTACTTACATCGTACCAGTGTTGGTGTGCATATGGCGATTTAGAAAAAGACTCTTGTGTTGCATGGACGGATTATAGAAAGGCATCCTTGACCGCTCCACTCCGGGACCTCGCACAGCTGTGCACAGTACATCTGAGCTGGGAAGATGAGAGAATTATAAAACATTGCCAAGTATGAAATTCGTATACGGCTACTGTAAACACACATTTTTTCCTGTTTATAAAAATGAGCTGGATTTGTGTTACTGCTTTTGTTTTCTTTATGTAATCATAACATATCATAGGAAAATCTATGACTGAGAAGTTCCTAGAAAATCCAGGGGCCCATAAGAGATTCCCTGAGGATAATAATGCTTAAGCGTGCGCTGGTCTCTCTTTGTAGCAAGTACTGAAAATGTTGGTTGAAAGCCGGGCCGTGGTGGCACACGCCTTTAATCCCAGCACTTGGGAGGCAGAGCCAGGCGGATCTTTGTGAGTTCGAGGCCAGCCTGGGCTACCAAGTGAGTTCCAGGAAAAGGCGCAAAGCTACACAGAGAAACCCTGTCTCGAAAAACCAAAAAAAAAAAAAAAGAAAAGAAAAGAAAAGAAAAAGAAAATGTTGGTTGAATGTTAAAACGTACGCACCAAGTAACAGTAAACCTCTCCACTTAATGGAAGTGGTTGACCTGCTATTTCAGGAGCAGATGCTCCTTGTGAAGCCGGGTACCAGAAGCAGAGCATTGACCACCGCCTGGTTTCTGTTGTGCAGGCATACTCCAACACCCAGATGGTACAGTTCTGAAGCAGCTCCAGCCGCCGCCACGGGGCCCGAGAGAGCTGGAATTTTATACCACGGTAAGTGACGCAGGAGGCTTTGCCCTTCAGTTCTCTGCTGTGACTCAGAGCGAGAAACATGCTTGACAGCGTGCTCTGGGTCCCAGAGTAACAGACAAGCTCCATGCTTTGTGGAGACGGTTTATCTTCCAGCAACGTAGTATTTTCTGTTCTGGTTCACGTTCTAGAGATTCTTATTCTGACTCACTGAATTGATTTCAATCGACTGGTCATGACCCACCATTTGAAAAACACTTAACAGAGAGTTTGTCGCTCTCAGAAATGCTAAGTTGGTGTTTTCATTACGGCTTCTTAGAGTCGTGTTTGTTTTGCTTTGTGAGGCAGGGTCTCACTGTGTATCACAGGCTGGCTGAGGACTCACAGTTCCTGCCTCAGCCTGCCCAGTGCTGTGTGCCTCCATGCTCCGCCTCTTCCAGTCCTCAGTGTTTCTCTGCACTGTGGGAGAAGGGCTCATTACTAATACCTCATTCATCATATGACCCAGAATATTTTTTCAGTGTGTTCACAGTGTTCTGTGACTACCAATTATTTCTTAACTTCAAAACCTTCCTTTCTTTCTTTCTTTGTTTGTTTCTTTCTTTCCTTCTTTCTTTTCTTTCTTTCTTTCTTTCTTTCTTTTCTTTGCACTGGTGTTTTTGCTGTATGTATGACTGTGTGAGGATGTCAGATCTTGAGTTACAGACAGTTGTGAGCTGCCATGTGGGTGCTGGGACTTGAACCCAGGTCCTCTGGAAGAGCAGTCAGTGCTCTTAACCACTGAGCCATCTCTCCAGCCCCAACTTCAAAATGTTTTAACCACGTGGCTCCACCTTCCCTGCCCACCAGCCACAGGTTCGCTTTTTCCCCCCACATGCTTGCTGGCTTCTGTGTGTCTTCTCGGGTAATTTTGTTCAGATATTTCTCCCATTTTGCAGTTGAAGTGTGTATAAAACATCCAGTTACATCCTTACATTGTGGATACAAGCCCTGACCAAACACAACCACTTGTAGGTGTTCCCCGCCATTCTGTGTTGTCTTTTCTCTGTCTTGGCAGTGTTCTCTCAAACATAAAGCCATGCATTTCGATGAGGCCCAGCTTATATCTGTGTTTCTCCGGTTGCTGTTTTGAGAAAGGGTCTTATTCTATAGCTTAGGAATTTACTGCAAAGCCCAGGACGGCCTCGAGCTCTCAGCCGCCTGCCTCAGTCTCCCCCAGTGCTGCGGTTACAGGTGTGCATCACACCACCACACCCAACTCTAATTGGTTCTGTTTGGGCTTGAATTGATTTTCCTGGCTCTGATAAGAGAGCGCGGAAGGTGCCTCCACCCCACTGGGAGCTCCTTTTCCCTCTCTCGTTACCCGCTGTTCTGTCCCGTGTTGTCTCTGACCCTCCAAAATTGCTCTTCCATGGTGTGCTCACTCACTAGGACCGCCATAACAAAGTAACACAAGTTGTTTGGCTTGAAGTACAGAAGCAAAGTTTAGTTTTTCACACTTAGCCTCCTGGTCAGGCTGTAGTCAGGAGTTTCTTCTGAAGGCCTCTTCCTCTCCTGCTCCCACACCGTCTCCTGAGATCTCCTTCTGTGGGGTTTGTGTCTTAATGTGCTTCCTGAGCACACCCTCAGCATGACGAACCCTGGTTTCAACCCCGATGGTCATGCATGCTGTCTCCCGGTGTGTTCACATCTGAGGCACTGGGGTCGGGTCACACAGGTAAATCGTGGTGGCTCATAGCTCACCCTGTAAACGATCCTTTCCCAAGAAGTGAAAATTTGTTTCCTTTCCTCCTGAGAGGCTTGAAGATTTGGAGTCAGGGCACTGTGTTCCAATCTTCAGTTTAGCCTGTGTGTGGTGTGAGTGGTGTGTTCACACTCTTGTGCAGATGAAACATGGTTCCCTCACTCAGTAGTTTCTCGTTGATTTCTGGTAGAAAGACGATAATTTATTTTCTTTCCCCTTTCTCTCAGATATGAAGTTCAGCTTCTGGTAAATAAAATTCTATCTTATACATTTCTTAAAAGTTTATTGTAGTTTCATTTTAACCTGTGTGGTGTGCTCACTCATAAAATTGTGTGTCGTTTAGACATATATTAAAGCTGGCCCTCAGAGTTTAAAATGAATAAAACTTGTTTCGTAGATATAAAATAGATAATATGTAAACTATTTAATGTAGTGAGAAAACCAGGCAAGTGTTACAGGTGGTTCAAGGGCTGGTAAGATAGCTCAGCCAGTGTGGAGCTTGCCTTGCCTCCAAGCCTGATAACCTGAATTTGGTTGGGCACTACGTGGTGGAAGGAAAGAACTGATGTCCTTAAGTTGTCTTCTACACACACACACACACACACACACACACACACACACACACACATTAAATGAACAAATGTAAAAAATACAAATAAAAGTGACACACGCCTTTAATCCCAGCACTCGGGAGGCAGAGCCAGGTGGATCTCTGTGAGTTCCAGGCCAACCTGGTCTACAGAGGGATACCCAGGACAGGCACTAAAACTACACAGAAATACCCTATCTCAAAGATAGGTAGATAGATAGATAGATAGATAGATAGATAGATAGATAATACAAATACAAATACAAATGGCTCAAAAAGTTAGCCTAGTTGTCCCCCCCCCACCAGAATTTACTTGTCTGTGTCCATAGAATTACTTTGAATTTGGGGTCAGTTATGTATAACTCACATAGTGGCAGATAGTTGAAAGACATTGCCAGGCAGGACGTAAGTCTTCTCCATGGGTCACCAGAACCACCGGTGTGCTGTAAGTAGCCGGTTATTATTACAAAGCCATGCCAGATGAATTTACCAATCTGTTCTGCGTGGTCCTCCTGAGGGGTCGAGGAACCCTGACGAACGCTGCCCTCTCTGTTCAGGTTTACGCTGCTGACTGCGCTGATGCTGTTCTCCTGGAGCTGCGGAAACACCTGCCCAAGTACTACGGCGTCTGGTCCCCTCCCACTGCACCAAACGGTAATGCATGCTACGTACGTCTCGAGGCTCAGTTCCCAAGCTCGGGTGCGTGTCAAGGCTGTAAAACATGGAACGAGTGTGGTTTCCTTTCCTCCCTTCACTAAACAAAACTCACTGCTACTTTCACTTTTTTTTAATCACCATTTTCTTGATTGACATGTTACACATGAACTGATAAATCTGTTACAATTGCATGAGTATACATCTTAGTACTGTACTCATTTACAGATGTTTGTTTCTTATCTAAAGAATAAAACAGTAAGAACCCACACAGAAGTGCCTCCCCAGCATAGCTCTGTCTCCCGCCTTACTCCCAACCTGCAGGCTTTTGGGAAACCCTGGGAAGTGCCACAGAGGAGAAATGAGATCTTGTGCATCTGTCTTGGAGTCTGGTGACGGGTTCAGTTAACCAAAGCTGCAGGCTTTGCTGATGTGGGTTTTGAAACACATTGTAACACTTTTTGAGCTTTGGTTCCTAACTTAGTGTGTGTCAGGTGTCACTCCTGGGGTGTCTTAGGCTCCCCTCTGTGGGAATTCCTAGCTGAATAGTGGTCATTCTAGGGCTGTGTGAGGTTTTTAAGAACCACTTGTACTTTATAGTTTAGAGAAAGCAAGTGAGCTGAGGCTCTGTGGTCTTCAGGGTGAGTGCCGCTTACTGAAATGCTCAGGACTAGAAGTATTTGGGAATATTTGCGTAGACAGAGGTGTCTTGGTGATAGACCCCAGGCCCAGGCTTGAGACCCACTTTTGTGGAAACTGAAGGCAGTTTTGATGGCATTTGTGCTGTGCCTAGTTTAGACTCTAATCTAACCTGTGAGGCCAGCACGGAATTTTCCATTTCCATGTTGGTGCTCACAAACTTTCAGAGTGTGGCCCAGATTGGATTTCAGATGTTTGGATTAGCAATGTTGGATTCATTGAGTCCATCTTTTTTTCTGTCTGTCTGTCTGTCTTAAAGGTCTTAGTCCCAAATATATGTAGATGTTTGTAATTGAGAATAGCATTCTGAGCAACTACTCCACACACAGACCATTGTAGCTGCCCTTGGGTCTTTTGTAGTCCTGGTTGACCTGCCCCTGCTGCCCGGATGCCGAGATTAAAGGCGTATGCCGCCACGTCCACGGGTCCTCATTCTCCGTGTTCTGCCCTACTCGTGGTTGTAAACACACTTCGCATTGTAGTGTCTTCCCTCCCCCCCTTTGCTGTGAGCGGCACTTGTCAGAAGTGCCATTCATGAGACCAGAGAAGGAAGCTTGCTTATCCGGGTGCCAGTGAGCTGTGCTGACAGTGGCAGCCTGACGCAGAACAGTCTGTGCTGAGGACAGTGTGGGTGGAGGGCTGGGTAATGAGATACTCGGCTGAACAAGGTTCTTGGAAAGGTCTGGAGAGATAGCTCAGAGGTTAAGAGCGCCGGCTATTCTTGGATTCAGTTCCCAGCACCCAGGTGGCTCATAATGATCTATAACTCCAGGAGATCTGATACCTCTTCTGGTTTTGCAGGCATCTGCACACACCTGGTGCCTTATACATACATGCAGATAAAACAGTCATACATAGACTAAAAAGAAATTCTCTGGAGAACTGGGCATGATAGTTATGTTTAGATGAACATAAACATGTGTAATATGTATATATAGTCAGCACTTTTCTTTTTCTTTAAGACAGGGACTTTCTACATAGCTTTGGCTATCTAGGAATTCACTCTGCAGACAAGGCATCCTGGAACTCCTTGAGAGAGAGATCCACCTGCCTCTGCCTCTAGAGTGCTGGGATTGAAGGTGTCCCCTGCCATCATTGTTTTCCATCGTCTCTAAGCTGTGGATATAGCATATTAGAAAGGATATATAGCATCAGAAAAGCAGTTCTCACATCTGGTGCAGCATTTTTTCTGTCTTCGGTTGAAACTAATCCATAAGACTTTCTTTAGCAGGAGCAAAGTCGGGAGGCACGGGTGTGGTTGGCAGCGGCGTGAGCAGGTGTGTCTGTGTGGGAACGGAGGAAATTGGGAAAATACATCGTGACAGCCGAGCACCTGCAAGGGCCTGAACGAGCCTGGCGATCAGATTACATTTTGCTGCCTTAGCTCTTTTTAGCCTGAGATAAAATCAATATGTAATAAATAGATGTTCTTGTTAATGTTTAACTGTGGGCCAAGGTTTAGGATTAGCTTCAGGGTGGAGGGTATCTGTTATCAAGTGCCTGATTGAGTTGTGATTATGCCTTTTTATTTTGTGGTTATTACGTTGTGTTTGTCTTACTGGGAACGGAAAAAGTTTGCTCCAGGGAATCAGCCTGCATTTGTGTTTATTCTGGGCGCTGCAGTTCAGCTTGCACGCACGGTGACCTAGCATGGGTTTTAGTACCTGTCAGTCATGCTCATGTTTAATACTTAATGTATCCTTGCAATCCAGTTCTAGTGCTCCGTGAGTACCAGGTGGCTCCAGGTACTGTTTGGATAAAGTGTTACTTCTCTTCCTCAGGATCAGCTCTGGAAGGCAAGGCTTAAATGCTGTTGCCTGTCTGTCTCAGAGCAGTGTCTTTCCATGGGAGGTACTTCTGGAACTGTACTGACACATCCTTAGCATTAGGGACCATGATGCCTCTGTCTCATGGTGGGCCCGCACTGGACTCTCTAATCTTATATGCCCTTCAGGTACAGGGACATGCTAGGATGACGCAGGCTAACACATGGTGGCGCTGACATTTGTTTCTGCATATGACCCTAGCCCTTCCTCTCCCTCTTTGTTCCCACCAAAGGGATCACTCACTTCTCACAAAGGAAATTATGTGTTTTGGCGTGAGCTGAAGATCCAGAGAACTGTCCTAAGCAGGTTACCTCTGAAATCCCAGTTCCAGGCTGGGTCAGATGTTTGCCTGTTGCGGTGACTGTGGTTGGGGGCTGGGTTCCCGTGACAGGAGCATTTCTGAGGTCTGCACCATGACACACAGTGACGTTTGTGACACATCTCTCTCTGCTGGGGACCAGCCCCACATCCGCACTTCCTACATGTCAGGCATCTCTTCCTCTTCCCATTCAGTGCACAGCTTACTGACGGTTGCAATTGACCCATGGGAAAACAGTGGGTCCAGAGGGGCCTCCACGAGGAGACATCTTTTGTTTTGGTTTGCAGTGGCCTCAGCAGACGACAGTCCTGTAGACATACCTTTGATCTTTACATAACCGAGTTCAAGACTGACCTGCTTGGACTTGAGCTTTTATTCTACTTACACCACTGGAAGAATTTGCCAGTAACATCTTTTCAAGTGAACCAGTATTCAGGCTTACAGACAAGACAGCGGTCAGTCTCACAGGCTGGCACTCGCGCTGTGGCCCACTTTCTTATTTCTCTCTCTCAAATGCTTGTGCTAAGCCGCTCGCTACACCGCACCCAGTTCTCCCCTAAGAACACTCCTGGTCCTTTCTTTTTGTGTGACAAGTGCTGGCCTGGTAGCCACGCTGCCCAGGCTGGTCTGTGCTCTACAGTGCTCCTGCTTCAGCCTCCTGAGTGCTGAGATGGCAGGCACGTATCCCCATCCCCAGAGGCCTAGAATTCTGCATGCCTAAAGCAGGTTTTGATGTTTAGTTTTTACAGCTTTGAAGAAAAGGTAAAAAAGAGAGTCTTAGCTGCACAGTATTTCACCCTGTAGTCTTAGCACTGGGCAGGCTGAAGTGGGGAGTGCTGTGAGTTCAAGGCCAGCCTGGGAAGATCCTGTCTCAAAACATCAAAAAAGAAGGGAAGGGGGTGACATTCTGATTATTCTGATCTCTCTCTCTCTCTCTCTCTCTCTCTCTCTCTCTCTCTCTCTCTCTCTCTGTGTGTGTGTGTGTGTGTGTGTGTGTGTGTAACAGAGTCGCAGGGTATGGAAAGGAAAACACCTACTCAGTCCTCAGAAAGCTTTAACTCATTTTCGTGTTGAATGTTAGTGATCTAGTAGTGATATAATTCCAAGCATAGACACACAAAACCAGGTAAGTTAAGGAAACATGCACTTGGCTGTTTGAGCTAAACATCAAACCGTGCATTTGGGCCCTACTTACTGAGGAAATGACTTAGCTTGTTGTAGTGTAAGGCGGACTGGGTCCACAGTGTCCAGTGCATTGGGAATGGAGGAGAAAAGCCACACCCATGTTTTGTAGGAATTCACTGTATGGGAGGAGAAGAAAGAACAAAGAGAGATTTCTTTTTCTTTCTTTCTTTCTTTTTTTTTTTTTTCAGAGCTGAGGACCGAACCCAGGGCCTTACGCTTGCCAGCTCTACCACTGAGCTAAATCCCCAACCCCCAAAGAGAGATTTCTAAGTTAGGTTTGCAGGTCAATGTCTAAATTATCAAGGGAGACCCTCATTTGACACATAGAAAACAGCTTTCCATTGAGATGTGTGCAGCCCCCCCCCCACCTGACAGTACACACTCATACCCCCGCCTTACCTCAATATGACTCGGATGTCATCTCCAAGTTAATGATGATGTTGCTCTGATGCTGGGTATCTCCCTGGTAAAGGCCTTTCGTCTCCACTGTGCTTGGGGTGTGAACCTTGACATTTGACACTCTCCAGCAGTACAGTAAGGGAAAGCTATCCTCTCCTGGAAAGATTCCCCATCCTGGGGTTGCCTTTTCAAACACAGAAGCTTGGCTATGTCCAGCTGAGGCTTGCCCACTTGTCCTTTGCTGTTTGGGCCTGTGCTGTGGCTGTGTCCAGGCCTGTTGTCGAGGTGCCTGGGCAGCTTGTTTCAGGTTCAGGCTCCTAGACTGCTTGACTGCTCTTCCCAGCTGCTGTCCCGTTGACACAGTGCTAACCTGCCTGCTCCGCTTGATCAAGGGATAACGTTTGCCTCTTTGCCCTCATCCTCTGCAGGTTTATCCCTGTTAAGTCTGAGGGCCTTGAAAGTTTTCAAGGCCTGAGTTGTTCTCATTTGGTTCCACATGAACATCTTTGTTGTAGTTTGCCAGTCTGGGTGGGACAGGAAAGAGGGACATTAGTTAGTGCACAGGGCTTCTCTTACTCTGGTGCCCTTTACCTGGGTTAGAGGAAACATAAACTTTCTCCAACCTTACGATGTGTGTGCACACATACATTTTGCATGCATGCACATGTATGAGCCATGGCACACATGTAGCAATCAGAGGACAACCCTGGGTGTTGGCTGTCACCTTCCACCTTGTTTAGGACAGGATCTCCTATTGGCTGCTGCCTACGCCAGATGGCCAGCCTGCGAGTTCCTCAGGATCTTACTTACCTCTGCCTCCCATCTCCCTGTAGGACGGCTTGGCCTGCAGGTTATTTGTCTAGCTTTACATGAGTTCTGGGGGTGCTAACTCACTTCACTCCTGGTGCTTGTACACACTGTACCCACTCATCCATCTCCTCAGCCCCGAGAACGAAAACATGACTCAGGATTTCATTGAGAATTTTGGCAGGATTGTTTTCCTTAGGAGGAGGGAGAATTATTTCTTCTTTCTCTCTTTGCTTTTGGGTCCTTGCTTTCAAGGTCAACCGCCAGAAGGGGCTTTTGTGGTGAGACAGCCAGTCTTCTGTGGGCAGATTTGGGGTGGGGGGGATGATAGGAGGGTGGGGCCTGAAGTGAGTGACAGGCAGAGCAACAGTGCTTTTGAAAGTGGCGGGAGGGAATTTGGTGATATCATTTGGATTCGGTCCCCAGCTTACTGATGTCACATGAACAAATTACAAAAATTTTTAAATACGAAGAAATCTCCTTCTGGGCCTGGGTGGCATTGTGTTCCTAGGGGATGGAATTCCTTCCCGTAGCTTTGTAATGCTGCACATTCGCTTTGCTCCAGTGACGTCAGCGGTCACACATGGGAGGCAGTTCTCTGATGTTTATGCTTGTTCATGAATCTGTTGACTCTAGATTTACCTTGAGTCTGTTCTCTGCCAGCATTTCCTCTTTGTTTTTCTCTGGAGGTTTTTTTGAGTGATTTCATTGCCTGTGGTTAATTACGGTTTTCCTCTAATAACAGATGTATACCTAAAACTGGAAGATGTGACTCATAAGTTTAATAAGCCCTGTATAATGGATGTGAAGATAGGGCGGAAGAGCTATGACCCCTTTGCCTCATCAGAGAAAATCCAGCAGCAGGTCAGCAAGTACCCTCTGATGGAGGAGATCGGGTTCCTGGTGCTCGGCATGAGGGTAAGAGTGGTTTTGGTGAGGTGTGTGTGCTTCCCTTACACACCACTCGTAGGACTGCAGGTGCTACCTCAGTGCTGGTAGAGAAGAATGAGGGCCCTGTGCTGGTGGGTCATCCATGAGGCCTGTGAGCTCCGAGGGCAGGGGTTTTATCTGTCTCTCGCTGGTCTGTGGTCTGTGACACTGGTCCCGAAACCTAGTAGGTAATTAATACACAATGACCAGACCCAAAGATGGTAATGCTGGTGATTTTCTTTTAAAGACATTTTAAGCTTAAGTGCACAATAGATATTTAAAGCTACATATTCATTGTAGCTTCCCTATAAGAAAAGAACTATTTTATACTTTTTGTCTTTTTTCGAAACAGGGTATCACTATATGGCCCTGACTGCTCTGTAACTTGGTTTTTTGACCAGGCTGGCCTTGAACTCAGAGATTCACCTGCCTCTGCCTCCCAAGTGCTGTGGAAAAGAACTATTTTATAAATAGCAAAAGAGCCCACATTATTTCATATTTTTATTTAAAACAGTTTTTATTTGCACATAGTTCTATGACTTAGCATTTAAATGTTTTTATTTTAGCTGATACATAAGAATCTCATATTTATGCTTTGATATGTGCACATTCTGTTCACCTCAGAATAGATACGGGGTTGGCGTCATCTGGTGGCTGGGGCTGCTTGGGTCTCTCGTGGTCTGGACCTTTTGTCCATATGCCATCTGGCAGGAGGTTAACTTGAGCGTCTTTGCCCTGGGACCACATTCTGAGGGGCCAGAGCAGAAGCCTCAGAGGCGGGAAAGACTTGCTGTCATTCTGTAGGGCTGTCACATGGTCGCTTCCCACCCCCGGTGGCGCAACCAGAATGCGTATGATGGGAAGGAAGGATCATTGAAACCACAGCTGGGAAGTAATGGTGTCACGTGATCCTCTAAACCAGTAGTGTGTCTAGATCTAGATGTGCCTGACAATTGCAGCTTGCGAGCTCGTTCAAGTGACGGATGAGCTTCCTTCCGGGCGTTCGGAGGAGGCTTTATGGGAGATTACTTACCGTGCCGGTGACGACAGCAGAGTTCGACCCCGTGTTGGACTTGATGTCTTGATCAGTAAAGCCGAAGAACTAACTGTTCAAGCGGTTTTTCATTTCAGAAAACGATAACAAACACGAGCCTGTTTGTAAGAAAAGACAAAAAGGGGCCTGCAGAATGGCTCACTGGGTAAAGGAGCTTGCTGTGAAAGCGTGACAACTTGTTCGGTCCCCAGGGCTCACGTACAGAGCTCTCTTCTGGCCCCACGCGTGCTCTGTGGTCTTCTTTTCTTACCTTCTCTCAGGAGTCTAAAAGGAGCTTTCTTTCTCCTCTGTCCCCTGCCTTTCCTTCCCTCCCAGCTCCCCAAAACCTTCCACTATTGATTCTCTGGTTATTCTTCACCTTCTGCCTGTTGCGGGCTTTTGCTGTTGTTTGTTTTAAGAAACCCCGTGTTTACCATGGTGAGTTGTAGACTGAGCTGTCTCCCCTTGAAAACCAAAGCAGTTCCTTTCCTGTGTAAAGTCATTTCATTGCTGTGACATAGCTCTCTCGTTAGTCACAAAATGTCTGCGTCTTGCTCTTTTTCCTGTTTCACATATCCGGAGGTCTCAGTGGCTCGTACTAGCATACTATAATCGAATACGCTCCTTTTGATGGCTCCGTGATTGCTCTTACCCATCGTGTTACCATCGTGAGCCATGGGTCCGCCTCGCTCTGCCGCTGTGCAGTGTGTCCTGGCACAGTCTGAGGTGGAGTGCTGGCTTATGTGAGTCTACAGCTTTGATGGCTGAGGCAGTCGGCATTGTGTTGAGCATCAGGCTTCCGGTGGGCGAGCTTTGCTCCTGGCCAGGCACTTGGCAGTGTCTTAGACCAGCGGTCCTCAACCTTCCTAAAGCTGCAACCCTTTAGTACAGTTTCTCATGTTGTGGTGACCCTCAACCATAAAATTATTTTCATGGCTACTTCTTTTTTTGTTTTGTTTTTTGAGACACAGTTTCTCTCTGTAGACCAGGCTGGGGCACAGAGATCCTCCTGTCTCTGCCTCCCCTAAACTGGTTCCACACCACACCCCCCACCTGACTCTAGAATTCAACTTTAGATGGAAATAATAATAAAAGACATTGTGGCAAGAACACATTTTTTGGAAGCTTTTTTTTTTTTTCTTAAAATATTTATTATGTATACAGTATCCTGCCTGCATATATTCCTGTAGGCCAGAAGAGGGCATCAGATCTCAGATGGTTGTGAGCCACCATGTGGTTGCTGGGAATTGAACTCAGGACCTCTGGAAGAACAGCTAGTGCTCTTAACCTCTGAGCCATCTCTCCAGCCTTTGTTTTTGTTTTTTGAAGACTGGCATCTTTGTTGTGTGGGTGAGCTCACCTCGAACTTTGATCCTCTTGCCTCTATCTCAGACTAAGTGCTGATATTACAGGCGTGTGCAACCACACCTGCTTTTTATTGGTTGTGGAGAGTGAGCCCGGGGCTGTTTGCATGCAGGAAAGGGGGGTTGGGGGGTATCCCTGTGTTGTATTCAGCTCCTCTCCACTTGAACTTCTTTTTCTGTGGCAGAGTTTCATGTAGTCCATTGCTTTAAACTTGCTGTGTAGCCAAGGGTAACCTTGAACTCCTGACCTGCCGCTTCTGCTTCCCAAGTGTTGAGGCATATATGTTGCTAAGCTCAGCTAAGCTTGCAATATTAAGAAATGCTGTCATCTTGGCCCTGTAAATTTGTGAATAATTTTTGATGGATTGAAATAGGTAATTCTGTCATATTGAAAATCTGTTACCCTTAGCAGCTTTTCAGAAGTGGGGTGCCTGAATGCTAGGTGCTCTTTCAGCCTGTTTGTGTGGCGATGATTCCCTTCACGTCTCGTTGGGGGATCATGTAACTAGTGGTGAAATCACCCCACACGGCCAAGGGCGCCCATATTACTGTTTGACTGCTCACTGCTCTTTTATTTTGACAGGTGTATCATGTTCCTTCTGACAGCTACGAGACACAAAACCAGCACTATGGAAGAAGCTTAACAAAAGAGTCGCTAAAGGAAGGTGAGCACCGACAGTGAATGCTTTGTTATGGCAGTCAGCCAGATGGCTCTGATCATATTTGTTGTAATTCTCCTGGGGAATAACGATTCAACTCGTAAACTTTAGGAAAAAAGAAGCCGCAATAGACAGAAGTAGGTTTGCCATCACCCCTGGACCCTAGTGTACCCAAGTGTGGGTTCTGAGTGCCCCTTCCTTTTACGCTTTGGTTAGTGTCCTCACTAGTCAGCTTGCCGGCCCGCTCACTTCCCACTGCTGTGATAAGGTCCGCCCAGGAAGAAGCCTTTATTCTGGTCCAGTTTCAGTATGTGGATTCTTTGCATTAGGCACATCATTGGAGGAGCCGTGGGGAGCAAATGTGCTCTCTTCTCTGGTGACCAGGAGGCAGGGAGGCCACTCATGACCTGTGTACTATTAGCCCACCTCTCAAAATCCTCCGGCTACCTCGTGTCATGTATTCAACATGGGGTCTCAGAACTATCACGGAGCTGTCCCTTAGCTGTGTGCACTCCTGAAGTACAGACAGCTGAACACCATTGCCCACCTCAGCACCACAGCTTTTCAGTCATTGTCTCCTGGGCTGGGTGGCTCATACCTTTAATCCCAGCAGTTATGGGATTAAATTATAGATTAACAAAATGTACTGAGTATAAATTGTATTTAAAGTGCTTACTGTGCAGGAGACTTTAAGGTGTAGTTTCGTGTGGAGTGTCTTTTTATAGCTTCCCATGTGTAGCTTTGACGCTTCTAAGGTTATTGATGAATAAGCAGGTGGTATTGGCTTTATAAACCATTAATATACGTGCTTCTGTAAAATTCTGATGATCTGGACATTACAAAAGGACATCTGTCTTTTAAAAATAATTTTGCATTAGGTGATTGTGGTGGTTTAAAAGAAAATGGCCCCTAAAGGGAGTGGCACTATTAGGAAGTGTGGCCTTGTTGGAGTAGGTATGGTCTTGTTGGAGGAAACGTGTCATTTTTGAGGCGGGCTTTTAAGTCTCATATATGCTCAAGCCACACCCAGTGAGTCAGTTCACTTCCTGTTGCCTTTGGGTCAAGATGTTGGACTCTCAGCTCCAGCACTATGTCTGCCTGCCACCATACTCATAGCCGCCATGCACCCTGCCATGATGATAATAGTCTAAACCTCTGGAACTGTAAGCCACCATCTCAATTAAATGTTTTCCTTTATAAGAATTGCTGCCGGGTGGTGGTGGCGCTCGCCTGTAATCCCAGCACTCAGGAGGCAGAGGCAGATGGATCTCTGTGAGTTCGAGGCCATCCTGGTCTACAGAGCGAGTTCCAGGACAGCCTCCAGAGAAACCCTGTCTTGAAAAACTAAACAAACAAACAAACAAAAAAGAATTGCCATGGTCATGGTATCTCTTCACAGCAATAGAGACCCTAAGACAGTGATTCTTAGCTCTATGAAAAGTTGACTTGTAATGTAGAGCTTGTGGGAACATACAAGTGTTACATACAGAAAACACATCTTCAGTATGGTTAATGGTTAGTTACTGTTTTGACATACTTAACCAAAGCAGGCTAGTACTTAATTTGACTATTTAAAAAATATATAGTTTTTTTTTTCCCCCTCTTTGGGCTGTAGTTTGGTCCTATCTGATTTCCTTCCTTCCTTCCTTCCTTCCTTCCTTCCTTCCTTTTCTTTTTTTAATTGAAAATAGGTTTTGGTTTTTTTAATTCAATGTATTCTTTTTTTTTTTTTTTTGTTTTTTGAGACAGGGTTTCTCTGTGTAGCTTTGCACCTTTCCTGGAACTCACTTGGTAGTCCAGGCTGGCCTTGAACTCACAGAGATCCACCTGGCTCTGCCTCCCGAGTGCTGGGATTAAAGGTGTGCGCCATCACTGCCCAGCTTCATTCAATATATTCTGATTATGACTTCCCCTCCCCCAACTCTCCCTTGATCCTCCCCACTTTCCCACCCACCCAAATTCACACCTTTTCTTTTTCTCATTAGGATACAAACAAGCATCTGAAATAAATAATAATAGACTGGTGGTGGTAGTGGCGCACACCTTTAATTCTAGCACTCCGGAGGCAGAGGCAGGGGGAAATCTCTGAGTTCAGGGCCAGCCTGGTCTATATAGAGTGAGTTCCAGGACAGCCAGGGCTACATAGAGAAACCCCATCTCAAAAGAAGAAAAAAAGAAAGGAAGGAAGGAAGGAAGGAAGGAAGGAAGGAAGGAAGGAAGGAAGGAAGGAAAGGAAGCAATAAAGTAAAATTAGATAAAATGCCACCGCGTTTGTTTTGTGTTGGCCATCTACTGCTAGACGTAGGGCCTGGCCTGAAGAGTTCTTTGTATATCTAGTGAGACTGAGTTTTCTTTTGAGAACAGTTATCATTTGGAGATATCGTTTGCATTAGAGATGGGGGCTTATGTCCACTTCCCCTCTCAGCCCTGGAACCCTCATCAGGCCCAGACTTGTACAGTCCCTGTGTATGTTGCCACAGTGTCTGTGAGTTCATATGTGTGCTGGTCCTGCTGTATTTAGAAGGCTTTTTTGTTTTTGTTTTTGTTTTTGTTTTTTTTTTTTTGCGACTACCATCCCCACCGACACTTACATTCTTTCCTCCTCCTCTTCCACAGAGTTCCCTGATACATGAGGGGAGGGGATTGATGGAGACCTCCCATTTGGGACTGAGTGTCCCCAGGTCTTTCACTCTCTGCACATTGTCTGCCTGTGGGGCTGCTGTAGGATGATCTGTATGTTAAATGTATTGCTCTGATTGGTTAATAAATAAAGCACTGATTGGCCAGTAGCCAGGCAGGAACTATAGGCAGGACAAGGAAAGAGGAGAATCCTGGGAAGTAAAAGGCTGAGGCAGAGAGACACTGCCAGCCAGCCACCATGACAAGCGAGATGTAAGGTACCGATAAGCCACGAGCCACGTGGCAACTTGTAGACTAATAGAAATGGGTTGATTTAAGATATAAGAACTAGATAACAAGAAGCCTGCTGTGGCCATATAGTTTGTAAGCAATATAAGTCTCTGTGTGTTTACTCGGTGGGGTCTGAGCGGCTGTGGGACTGACAGGTGAGAGAGATTTGTTCTGACCATCGGCCAGGCAGGACTGGAGAAAACTCCAGCTACATGAGTCTCTGTTTTTATTCCCATCTACTGCAGGAGAAAACATCTCTGATGATGGCTGAGAGAGACACTGATACGTGGGTATAGCAAAATGTTGCTAGGTTTCATTTTACTGCTTCAATTCTTTAGCAGAACAGTAGTATTTGGTTTTCCCCTACATGCCTGGCCTATCTAGTCTTCCATTTTTGGTCACTTGAGCAGTGCTGGGGATGGGTTCCATCTCATGGATTGGGCCTCCCTAACTCAAATCCGATGTTAGTTGGTTAGTCCCATATCTTTATGCCACTACTACAGTAGTGCATCTTGCAGGGAGACCACACTTATAGATCGAAGGGTTTGTACTGGGTTGGTATTTACCATCACCTTTGGTAGTGTACAGAGTACCTTTCTATACCATGAGCACTAGTCATTAAGGATGAAGGCTCTAGGTAGGGACCAGCTTGACTTCTCCATGGTCAATGACTTGTGTAGGTCTTTAGCATCAGTTTATGGGTAGCAACCAATAACTTTGGCAACCATCCTGGTTGCTTGGGGGTTCCCATGGGGCTCCCTTTGGTCAGCAACTCCATTAGATGTAAACCATTCCTTCAACCGGATGCTTCATTTAGTGACAAGAGATGACCATCTGGGGCTCCATCTCCCCATTATTTGGCGATTCCATTTAGATCACCTTCATAATATGTATATATTTTAGGAAGCTTCTGTTGTACTAGGTTTCCATGCAACCCTTCAAATGGCCCTTAATTTTAGCTGTTGCTTCCCGTATTCCCTCCCTCACCCTCTTTCCTCCTCCCCATTTGATTCTTCTGTTCCACTCACCCGACTTAGTCAGTGTTCTATTGCTGCGAAGAGACACCATGACCATGGCAGCTCTTATGAAGAAAGCATTTAGTTGGGACTCGCTAACAGTTTCAGAGGTTTGGTCCATGACCGTGAGGGTGAGGAGCATGGCAGTATGCAGGCAGACATGGTAGCTGAAAGTTCTACCTCCAGATCTGAAGGCATCAGGAAGAGAGTGCCAGGGGCCTGGCTCGGACTGTTGAAACCTCAAAGCCCACCCCCAGTGACACACTTCCTCCAACAGAGCTGCACCTACTCTAACAAGGCCACACCTCCTAATCCTTTCAATTAGTACCACGCCCTGATAACCAAGCATTCAAATCTATGAACCCATGGAGGCCATTCTCATTCAAAGCACTACACCCCCAATCCATAACTATCCTCCTTCCCCTACCTAGGATGATCCAAAGTCCTTCCTAGTCCTGTACACCTAACTAACCTCTGTGGTTATATGGGTTGCAGCCTGCTTATGAAAGCCTTAACAGCTAACATCTACATATAAATGAATGCACACCATATTTATCTTTTGCATCTGGGTTACCTCACTGAAGATGATTTTTCCCCCTAACTCTATCCATTCGCCTGCAAATTTAATGATTTTATTTTTTGTTCAAACAGCTGAGTAATACTCAGTTATGTAATTTACCACATTTTCTTTATCCATTCATCTGTTGACAGACCTTTAGGTTGTTTCCAATTGCTGGCTGTTATGAATTGAGCAGCAATGAACATGATTGAGCAAATGTCTCTCTAGTAGGATGAAGCATTCTTTGGGTATATGGCCAAGAGTGGTCTAGCGGGATCTTGGGTAGGTCCATTCCCAGCTTCCTGAGGAAACACCACACTGATTTCCATAGTGGCTGTAACTGCTTACACTCCCACCAGCAATGGATGCATGTTCTCCTTCTCCCACACCCTCGACAGCACGAGCTGTTGCTTGTTCTATTGATCTTGGCATTTTGACTGATGTAGGATGAAGTCTCAAAGTAGTTTTGATTTTTATTTTCCTGATGATTGGCTTCCTTTCTTAAGTTTGTGCCTCTTAGTTGGGGGGAACAAGTTACATAAAAGCAAGTTGCCAAACCTGTAAAATCCCAAGTATGATTCAATACATTAAAGTGTAGCCCTTTTTTTTTTTTTTAAGGTTTATTTTTTATTTTATATGTATGGATTTTCTTCCTGTGTATATATAACTGTACCTTGTGGATGTCTGCCTTTTGCCCATGGAGGCCAGAAGAGGGATCAGATTCCCTGGGACTGGAGTTATAGATGCTTGGGAGCCCCATGTGGGTACTGGGACTTGAACCTGAGTCCTCTAAAGAGCAGCCAGTGTTCTTGTGGTATACTAACCATTTGTTCAGCCCCATTAAGTTGTAGTTTAAAAATAGGGTTAATAATCTCCTTCCCCATCTCCCTCAGTCCCTCTCTCCTTTTCCAGCGTACACTAGGCAGGGGCTCTATCACAATATACATCCCTAACCATCTCCTTGATTTTTATTTTGAGTCTGAGACTAGCCAGGTCCCCCAGGCTAGCCTGTGCTCACTGTGGCCCAGGCAGGCCTTGAACATGTAATCTTCCTGCCTCAGCCATCTGCATTGCTGGCACAGGCCTGCACCCCAGGCCTTAGAGCTCCTTTTCAATACCAATGTCAGTTATATCAAGAGTAGAGTTCTTTATCAGAGCCTTGTGGTCTGTGTTTCTATGTGTCAGTCACTGTGGAGTTAATCATTTGATTAGCTAGAAGGAAGGCATGCTGTGACCAAGTGAAGAATTTTATCTGCTATGAGCTCACTCTCCAAGTGACAGGGTCAAACCGTGCTGCTAACTCTGATGTATTTCCTTTATAGGTGTCTCCAAGTTTTTCCACAATGGCTTCTGTTTAAGAAAAGACGCGGTTGCTGCTAGTATTCAGAAGGTTGAGAAGATTCTCCAATGGTTTGAAAATCAGAAGCAGCTTAACTTTTATGCCAGCTCATTACTGTTTGTTTATGAAGGTTCATCTCAGCCAGCTACTACAAAATCAAATGATAGAACTTTGGCAGGGAAGTTTCTCTCCAAAGGCCACCTGTCGGACGCAGACGTGCTGGAGCGGAATAACAACTTTCACCTGTTCAGCTCCCCGATGGCCAATGGGACATCAGTCGGCAAAAGCTTATCCAAGGTGTACGCCAGGCACAGAAAGCTGTACGCAAAAAAGCACCACAGTCAGACTTCACTGAAAGTGGAGACTCTGGAGCAAGACAACGGGTGGAAAAGCGTGTCCCAGGAACACTTAAATGGAAACGTACTCTCCCAACTGGAAAAGGTGTTCTGTCACCTTCCTGCAGGGCGCCCGGAGATCACAGATGTGGAAGTGCGGATGATAGACTTCGCCCATGTGTTCCCCAGCAACACAGTCGATGAGGGGTATGTTTACGGTCTGAAGCATCTAGTTGCTGTCCTCCGGAGTATTTTAGACAGTTGAGTCTCCCCGCAGTCTGTGAAGGAGCGGCCCGATCACCGTGGAGAGCCCCAGGCATCAGCTGTGCCCCTGTAATGCTCTGTAAAAAAAAAAAAGTTTGTATTGTGAGTCAATGTTTTATTTGTCTTTATACTTTTGGTAGAAGGTTAACTTTTTTATATTCTTACTCAGGAATACTAATTTGTTCATTAGAAAACTATGAAGAATAAAGAAACAGGAATGTCGAGCAGGGATTGTGTGGGACAGGGAGTAAACAGCTGTAACACATTTGCAAACCATTACTCAGCCATTCAGAGTTCATGTAGCTTTCCATAGCCAGTCACCATGGAATCTCTGTCCACTCAACCTTGCCGGTGAGCTGTATCTAAATTATGACGTTGTCAGACCACCTCAAGATCTAGAAAGTGCAGGTTGTGTTCATCAGGACCAGTGTGCTCGAGCTCCCTAAAACTGGAGAACATTTGACACAGAGATGAGGTTGTGTGGGTTTCATGTTAAAAGCAGAGAGCACAGCTGGGTGGTGGTGGCTCATGCCTTTAATCCCAGCACCTGGGAGGTAGAGGCAGGTGTATCTCTGAGTTCGAGGCTAACCTGGGCTACAGAGTGAGTGCCAGGAAAGGTGCCAGAGCTACACAGAGAAACAGTCTCGAAAAACAAAACAACAAATAAACAAACAAAAAGCAGAGAGCAGTGGATGAAAGGTGCTTAACCGGGCGTGGTCCACCCTCGGGGTCCTCTGCAGTTCCTTCTCTGTGCTCCGTGCTGTGCCTCATGGGAAAGGTGAGTGAGGCACATGGCTGGCAACAGTCTTGGAATTAAATAGCACAAATTTTTCCTCCCTAGGGTCAGGAGAAGAGAGGTTATTTGTAAAGAACAAATTACTTTTTTTTTCCCCTCAAGGATTTCATTTTTGGAAAAGTCTTCATTTACTCTCTTGTGAAAAGTACGATGCTTTTTATTACCATTCTGAGGCTTTGGAAAGGCACATGGTGAAAACTTAGTTTTGTTTCTTCTTTAAATAATTTTTGAGACCCTTTGCCATTTAAAAAAATCCATTTTTTAAAAAATCTATCCCCATTTACTTTCAAGCCTTAACATGAACACATTTCTCAGAATCTGGTTAAGTAGTGACAGAATGCCATACCTGGTGTAGATCGGAATCCTCTGTGGGATTCCCGCCCGTGGCATTGAACAGAGACATCATAGTTTAATTTCACTCAGAGTAAGGGCAGGCAACTTTTCCTTGAAGAAATAGATTTATAAGTGTTGTGTTTATTTTTACAGCTACCGCCTTTTTCAAATAAACTAATTATTTATCAGTAAAATATTTTTAAAATTGAAATTATTAAACTCTTAAATCCTTTCGCTGTCAGTGATGTAGTGGCTTGCACTTTGACTCACTGGTGTGTTAAAATAATTGAACAGCTTCACGTTTCTGAAAAATATTTTTGAGTTGTGACTTTACCTTTTTTTAAAACCCCCGTTTTCCTTCAGAATTACAAATTAAACTGTTATACCCTAGAACCATTTTCTTGAATGTAGAGGGAATGCTAAGTTTTATCTTAGTCTCCTGACCCCATCACAGGGTAGTTTGCAAATGCCCACGCCCAAACATGAGCCAGGAATAAATGGGTCATTAACCAGTGTGCCTCCGGCATGTGCGTTTCGTGAGTTTTCACTTAGGAGGCTCCAAGTCTCCCCCACAAGGACTCTATGTTCTCTGCCCAAGTGTGTACTGGCTAGAGATGGTTTTGTTTCTTTCATTTTGTGGGAGTGAGTTTCAAGTGATAATTCTTAGAAAACTTTGAGTTTTACCTTTTTTCTTACAATATTGGCTTTTGTTCCTGGGTGTGATTCAGTAACTCTCAGGCTCATCTGGTGAACACTATTTTGAATCTTAAGAGGCAGTTTGGGGTGATATCAGGCTATATGCGATGAATAAGTCAACTTAAGTACTCAGAGCTTTGGGCACACTGTTGCTCAGTAAAGTCCTTCATCTACAGCTGTTTGAAGCATTTTGGAAGCCAGCATCCTGCCTTTCTGATGACTTGGTTTTGTCTGAATAAAAAAGGAAGCGATTCTTATCTCTGCTTTTCAGGGAAGGGATTAATACTCAACTCTTCTTGTTTACATTTTAACACTGTTGCCCACTTTATGTTACTTTTTGATTATGCTTTTGATGACGTGATCAACGTGCTTATGTAACCAACCTGTGGCGTTTTCTGGTCTGTCCTGTCTTGTAAGATGATGCTGAGATTTGCCACTTTGGGGATGAGGCATCATCCATCACTAGCCAAGCATATGTGAACACACAGGTATTTAAGAACTACACAAATGAGGAGACCGCTTGGACTGATGGAAATGCTAGCCCCGCCCCCAACATGATTTTCATGTATATCTTATGGGATGCATTCTCATGGAAAGGACTTTTAAGAAATTGTGGATGTGCATACGTTTCTCAAATAAAAGTTTAAATTGTAAAATAGTTTTATAATAAAGTATTTACATTAATTATTTTAATATGGATGGAAGTTGCATAAATTATAATTGTTAAATATTTAAATCGTCTTTGGAGAGAGTTTGAAAATGTGTGTAAGTGGCTCTAATAGCTGTTAAATTAGTACGGGATGCTCTGCTTTGTGTGACTGAAGGGGGCTTGTGCGCCCGGCCTGTCCACACTACAGGTTGCTGCTGTGGCCCCGCAGGCTGCTCAACTGACTAAGAACTATTTTCTGAATGTTGATGTCCTGTAATTTAGTGGTTTGTGATCTCTGTGGCAATGCTCTTCCCACCAGGCCTAGGAACTATCAAGTTTTGAGGGAAAATGAATTTCCATAATTCAGTTGCAGTCTTCTCGTTGAGTTTTGAATTTGGGATGTGTAGGCAGGAGGGAGTTGCTGACCTGTGTAATGACGGGCGCTGAGATGGGCCTTTGAATGGTTGACTGTTAGTACCACTCCACTTGAGGCCAGATGTTTAAACAGCTGTTCACGCCGCTGTCCTCATCTTCCAGACCCTTGACCTTGAGTTTTGTATATTTGTAGCTGCAGTTGTCTTGTCTCTTCCCCCTAAAATGGTTTAATTGCCCAGAAACATCGAGTCCTTTTTAGAATGCCATTACCCTTAGGGTGGTTCACTCAGATTCCTTTACCAAGCATGCACCATGTCAAGCATTTTCAACTTCTCTTGAGTGTACATCTGTGAACCAGTCAAGACTAACCACTTCCAGCATTCTAGCAGTGGAGTGGTTGCTAGGGACTCTATCCCAGAGATCTACAGACACCTGCATTTAATAAGCTGTTAAGGACAGTGTTTGGGTAAAGATTAAGTGGTAAGTATGGAGTTAACAAATAAGGCAGATAGTTTTTGACTTTTGGACTGAGACCAAGTGAAAGTGAGGTGAGATCAGATGTGCAGAATTGTCACCTCCAGTTGACTGGGTGGCAATTATAGACAAGGTAAAACAACTTTCAATTCCACTTTTGCTTGTAAAGGTATGTTTAGCTTCACCTCTAGAACAATATCAGCATGGCTTCACTGCGGTCAGCCCTTACTAGTACGAATGTTTCTGACCTCAGATTTAAATCACCAGTATTTCAGATTTGTCAGTGGATATGAAGTTACGCCTTCACTTCAGAGTAGTCACATGACAACATAAAATACTGATATTTGGAGAAGGAGTCCACATCTTTGCTGGCAATACTGAAAGTCTTCCAACTCGTTTTGCTAGCTTCTATTAAGAGTTGCCACGGTTCATGCCATTAAGTCAGTAGAAAGTTGGAGGGTTGTTTGTTTTTGTTTTAAATTTTTAAAAATATATCATTGAGGTTAAACTTTGGCCTAGTGTCCACTTACAGGATTAACAGTTTCATTATTGAAGGTCGGTTTGTGATCCCCTGTAGAGAAGGGGAAAGGCACACACAGACACTTTGCTGTGGGATCTTTACTTGAAGATGTACAAAATCATGGAAAATTGCACCCCAGTTATGTCCACGGTAACTACAGGCAACAGTGCCAGCCCCCACCCCCATACTTGATGAATGAATGTATTGCTGTACTTGGGTGTAAATGTTCTAAATGTGTCCGGTTTTCTTTTCAGTGTTTGTAATTTGTACATTGACAGGATATTCTTGGAGTGCAGGGGTCATCACTGTTTCTAGAATCATTTAATGTGATATACCAATTTTTATAAGTGATATTTAGATAATTCTAATAACTGTATATCCGACAACTTATTAAAATGTTTTGCATTGGAGTTTCTTTCGTTAATTACCACATTTGAACAAACCAATGGTGTAAAAGACACTCAGCAAATGTTTGGGTACGTGGCATAGACGTGATGTCATCGGGAGGGATTCACAGATGACGGAGCTGAGAGAAGCTTGCTCACTGAATGAGGGGGAGTAGAATCGATTGTATGAATGCTTTTTTTTTTCTATCATACAAACTAAAATCTTGAGGAAATTGGTGCTGCCATAAAAATGTTATGGGTGGTGTATTGTTTTGTGAGGCAGACTCATTATGTAGACCAAGCTGGCCTCAAACTCAGAGATCTCCCTGCCTCTGCCTTCAGGGTGCTGAGATTAGGGATATTGGACACCACGCATGGCTTGAAAATACTGTGATTTTTAAAAGTATTTAAAAGATTTTGAAAAGACTTGTGTATATTTAAATTTTGTGGCTTGGTCTCCTACTGAGTGGCCATGGGATTTTCATTCATTAAGAGGAGTTAGAGATATTGATCTGCTTGAGTTTTTGATTTAGAAAAATTATGTGTGTGGAGTGCATGTGCTCTTGGAAGCCAGCGGTGTCTTGGATTCCCTGGGAGCTGGAGTTACAGGCAGTTGTGAACCAGTCCACATGTGCCGGGAACTGAACTAAGGCTCCCTGCCTCTTGTAGACTGCTCAGCATCTTTCCACGTTCAGTCTTGTATGGTGCTTATGAACACATGCTGTGATTCATTTGAACACCAGAGGATAACTTGATCGAGGGAGATAATGATGGGATCTGGGGGGCTTTTGAGGCAAGTGCTTTTACCCTCGGAGCTACCTTGCCCATCCACAGTTGACTTTTAAGCAAAGTTATCACATAGCCCAGGCTGACCTTGGAACTTTCTATACAGATGAAGCTGGCCTTGAATTCCTGATCCCCCTACCTTCACCTCCACAGTTCTGAGATGATGATGATGTGCCAACATACCTGTCTTGAGATTTAAAAAATAGAGTCCCATAAGTCTTTCTCAAGATGTGTGCTCTCTAGTACTGAAGAAAGGCAAGTGATGAGGCTAAGCTGCTTCATGAGAACTGTACAGGGAACCAGTGCTGATGGCATAGAGAGGACATGGCCCTTCCTTGTCAGTTCATACCAAGTTAATACTCAGGGAGCCATGATGCCCTCACATCTGCCAAATTAAGTCAATACTTTTTCTTTGTAGGTTTTTGTTTTGTGTTTTGTTTTTCGAGACAGGGTTTCTCTGTGTAGTTTTGGATCCTGTCCTGGATCTTGCTCTGTAGACCAGGCTGGCCTCGAACTCACAGAGATCCGCCTGGCTCTGCCTCCCGAGTGCTGGGATTAAAGGCATGCGCCACGATCACCCAGCAATACTTTAGTTTGACTGGCTGCTCAAGTCCTGAAGAGATCAGAATGTCACGCCATAGTCCCTGCATCATAGGCTAAGTACCAAGACTAACTGCTGAAGTGAACCAAAAGTGAAGTCAGTGGGTTTGCTGAGAAAATGCTAAGTCTGGCCTCCGGGGCGTCTGTAGTACTGCTGGTTGTGGGATTGCACTTGTATGCAGCAAGACTTGAACATTACCCCCTGGGTGTGGAGATTGCAGGACCAGGTGGGCTACTTGGCCAGAGCTGGTACAAAGGAAAAAGAAATAGGCAAGGAAGTTGAGGTAGGAGGGTCGCCACAAGTTTAAGCCTGGCCGGGGCCATAGAGTAACAACCCTATCCCCTATCTCAAACAAAAATTAACAACAAAATGGATTTGAGATGTGAGAGGATGCAGCCACAAGTGGTTCAGTGCTGGCCCTTCGCAGTTGAGAAGGTAGGATTGTTAGCTTTGTCCAGACCTCAACTCCACTTCTGCTGTAGGTTTGGCATCCTGGAATGACAGACTAGACTCGCCATTTTTTTTTTTATTATTATTGGTGCATTGGCCTTTGCGCTATGCTTGCTGATAGCTTTGCCAGTTCTGGAGCATGTTCTGTGTGAACCACAGCACCCTGCACATCCAAACGCGGCCCAGCTGTTTTCGCTGGAAATTACCATGATCTCTGAGTTACACCCGCAGTCCTTACAATTGTTATTGGAGGGCCTTGGAGTGGGGGGCGTGGCATGGTGAATAAGAGTACTATGTAAGCAATAAGGTGCTGGAATTCCTAGCACCAGTGTAAAAATAAAAACCAGCCACAGCCTCAGGCGCTTGTAATCCTAGCATTGCAGGTAGAGACAGGCAGATCCTGTCTCTTATCAACCTGCCTACCTGAAAAACTGGACTTTGAGGTCAGTGATAGAACCTGCGTGGAGGCAGTAAGTCAGAGAACAATAGACACCACCTCCCTGCTCTAGCCTCTGAAAGGGCAAGCATCCAACACCCCCACCCCATATACACAAAACTATCGCATGTTAACAAAACTGACTAAATCTCTTAGGATCTTTTCCCCTGCAGTTCTGGGAGTTGAACTGCACCCCACCTGTGCCAATAAAAACTGACAAAAATGAATCACTTATTTTGGAAACAATTGCAGTTTGTAACATAAATTGCTATTAATAGAAAACCTGGAGCCAGATACTAGGGTGAATGCTGAAAGTTCAGAGAAACAGAACAAAGCCAGCCATGTTCTTACCTCTATGAAATCCTCAGCCTCAAGAGAGTGAGTTCCTGTCTCCTCATGCCTTATATACCTTTTTCTTCCCTGTCATCTTACTTCCCCGGGATTAAAGGTATATGAGTTTCCCAGTACTGGGATTAAAGGTATGTGCCACCACTGCCTGGCCGTTTCCAGTGTGGCCTTCAACTCAGAGATCCAAGCAGATCTCTGCCTCCCAAGTGATAGGATTAAGGGTGTGTGCCACCACTGTCTGGCCTCTATGTCTAGTCTAGTGGCTGACTCTTGTCCTCTGATTCCCAGATAAGCTTTATTGGGGTATACAATATATCACCACAGCAGTTTGTGTGCCAGGTATCAAGTCAGTTCTGAACAGTGTCACATAGGGCAATGTGGGCCAGGATTCCTATTGAGACTTTCTCCCCCCCCCCCCCCACCATTTGGGAAGGCAGGTGATTGGGCAGAAATGGCAAGCTAGTTAGGGCTCTCCCTGCTGAGCCATGTTAAAAGTCTACAGATAACTGACCAGTTATTTATCCAGATCTGGAACATTCTGTGGCTTAACCATTAGCTGTAGTTGTGTCTTCACAGGATAGGCACAAGGAAGGTGTCGGTTATAAGGACCTCACCATGCAGTGTGAGGACCATAAACCTAGATGGAACAGGCGTACAACTCATGGGTTTGGATGCCTTTCAGAGAAACCCTTCACATCTGTAACACTGCGACAGTGCCTTGTGGCCCTCATCGGCTTCAGTTGGCATATTTTTACTCCCTGTAGCAACTGGCTCCAACTCATTGAGGCTAAGTCAGAGGAGAGAACAATTCAGGTAATTGGTCGGCCTGGCCACTCCAGCAGTAATTGGCATTGTGCTCACCCCAGTGTAATTGGCTTAACTCTGGAGCGTGGCTTAAGCAGAGTGGGTGGATCTGCTCCTGTGGGCTCCACTTCAGTCTCTCCATTAGGAGACGGAGGACAGTTGACTCTGCACTCTGGGGTTTGGGGCAATGAACTCAGGACATTCTCTGCAAAGGCTAGCCTGGGGTTCAAGAGAAATGGGTGTATGCAAACAGGTTGCAAACTACCATTTGGGTTGTCTAGGTTGCCAACCCAGTCCCCATGGATGGTACTGGAGAGGGGCTCTGATGTTGGAGGCCACAGCACAATCAGCCACAGACTTCATCCTCATACCACTTATCAGCCGAGGCCAGAGTTGTCTTCTCATGGTCCTTTTTTCATTGGGCAGCCCTATCTTATATACTGGATACTTATAAATACACTTAAAAATATCCTTTTTGCCTCTTACCCAGATTCCTATTTGTTACCCACCCTCCTCAATCTTCTTCTTCCTCTTTCTCTTCTTCTTCCTCTCCTCTTCCTTCTTCTTTTTTTCCCCAAGACACAGTTTCTCTGTAGTCTTGGTGCCTGTCCTGGATCTTGCTCTGTAGATGAGGCTGGTCTCGAACTCACAGAGATCCACCTGGCTCTGCCTCCCAAGTGCTGGGATTAAAGGCGTGTGCCACCACCACCGCCCGGCCCCTCCTCAATTTTAAAGAGTGTTATCGTATGCATCTTATTCATGAACTTCCTCAGTGATGGCAAGTGACAGCTGATGGTTTTTCCCCCTACGTGTACAGAAACTTAAGAGTTCATGACAGGGGCTGGAGAGATGGCTCAGTGGTTAAGAGCACTAACTGTTCTTCCAGAGGACCCAGGTTCAATTCCCACCACCCACATGGCAACTCACAGCTGTCTGGTAACTCCAGTTCCAGGAGACCCGACACCCTTACACAAACATACATGCAGGCAAAACACCAATGCACATAAGGAAGAAAGTTTGTGACAATGATTTTTGTTCTATATTTAGCACAATGTTAGCTCACAAAGTGGCTGTTGAACTAACTTTTCTTCTGAAAGACCAGTTTCAATTTAGGTGAGAGAGCTGCTTGCCTCTAATGCAGTATTTGAGCTCCAACATGTTTTCTGCTTATAATTATCCCCCCCCCCCCCCATGTGCTCCTCATGCATTCCCCCTAGAGGAGGTGCTGCAGCAAACATTTCTGTTTTGTGTTGCAAGGATGAATACCTCGCCTAGGAACTGTATAAAGACAGGTCCATTGGGCGCTCAGTTTTGGAGGCAGAAAGGTGACCCCATCTGCTTAACTTTAGGACAAAGTGTTCTGTCTGCATCATGGCATGGAGCCTGCGGTTGTGGTTGGGACTTGCCAAAGAAAGATCATGTGGAACATGGGAAGCAAGAGTTAATTCAGGGGCCTTGCTCAATCACTATAATATCCTCCCTCTGCTCAGAACCAATACACTCCAGGCAATCGTAATTAGTCTATTCTAAGGGTGGGGTCCCCATGACCTAAGTCCCTCTATCTAGGTCCCAGCTGTGAAAGGTCGCAGCATCTGGCATGGTTGTACAGGGCTGGGCTTCTAGCACTCAGACCTCCATAGTGTTCAGTCTGCCTACTGTGCTTTGAGTCTGTTTTGCTGGCCTAGCAACAGGACTGTGTCTTCTCAGACAAATGATGATGCACTGGTTAATGTTTTGTCAACATGGCACAGGCTAAAGCCATCTGAGAGGTAGGAACCTCGGTTGAGGAAATGCCACTATGAGGTTGGCCTTTAGACAAGGCTGTGGGGGCATTTTCTTGATTCATGATTGATGTGAGAGGGCCCACCCCATTTTGGGTGGTGCCACTCCTGGGCTGTGTAAGAAAGGTTGAGCAAGCCATGGGAGCAAGCCACTAAGCAGCACTCTTATGGCCTCTACCTCAGTCCCTGTCTCCAGGTGCCTGCCTCGAGTACCAGCTCTGACTTCCCTGAAATATAGACTACAGCCTGTGAGCCGAAATGAACTCTTGGGTTGCTTTTAGTCATGGTGTTTATGACAACAGAAAGCTAACCAGGACCTAGGACAGTATGCAACACTCTGGGTGTAACTCATCTAGTCACGGGGCTTAATCTTGGTTTCTAGATTGCAGCCTTTCCTCAGACCTCCCGATCTGAGGAGGAGGATGGACAGATGGGTGCTCAGTAGCTGCGAATGCACCGCGTGGCTTCTGTAGGATAACTCTTATTCCGTTGTGTTTGTAGAGACCTCGCTTCTACAAAAGGGCTGTCGAGTGTTTGCTTCTTTGCAACGTGGCATTATCTTTTCGAAGTAAAGCCGAAAATAGCAACTAACTAATGGAGAACCTCCCCTCTACCTCGGCTTCAAACAACTGAAGTATATTTTTCAAGTATCCTTCAAGGTGTCCTTAACTTGTTGACAGTAGTCCTTTCAAAAGCCATTGCCCATTTCTTGGTATTTTCACAAGGGTTGTGGGTAAGTGGCGGCTGTTTGACCCATATGCAAATAGCGTAGGGTGGCCTGACTCCTTAGTCCCTTTCTTTGAAAGAACAGAAAGGTGTCCGTGAAGATGGGGCCATCCTCACTGTAGTTACCTATTCATGTTCCCATGCCCAATATGGTACCTTGTGTACTTACTTCCCTTGCCAGCGGTTTTCCTGGTGAGTTCCATGTGCACAGGTGTCTTTTCCCAGCACCCTAACCACTAAGTCTCCCGTCCCTTCCCTTCAATTCCAACCACTGCTCTCATCTCCCCGTCAGCCTCTCATCTGAGCAGGGATGCCCTACATGTTACAATGTTACTGAGTCCCCTACTCTATCTGCTGTGGTTTCTGCTTCTCTCCTGTAGGTGAAACACCCCTCCCACCACCCACGCTCCCCCCCCCCCCACTCCCGCAGGCAAGAAGAAGAACCTAGATGGCAAAGCCAGGTCCTGGTGGAACTATGAAACCCCAAGGCACAGCTGACCTGACCTCAGCAGCTAGATAGGACGTGGCATCATTAGTCACCCCCACCAGACCCAGCCAAACACTCAGTTGTCCTATGGGTCATATTCCCCTGATTGCTGCTATTTTCTTAGGGGAAAAAAAAGGGTTGGTCGGGTAAATTAAGAGAAGATGAAGGGGCCTGGTGATATGGTTCTGTGTAGAGATGGTGGCACGTATGTATGGGCTCCTTCCCAGAACCCAGAGACTGCTGTCCTTTGAAGCCATAAACTTCAAGGGCTGCTGCTGGACAGCTGTGTTTGCTCCGAACATTTTCAGCTCCAAGGCACAAGTTTCAAGTTGGTGGAAAACTGGAGATAACCAAGGTTTGGCTTTCCAAAGATATTGATCATTTTTCTTGTGGGTGAAGGGTTAGGCCAGGACTGAGAGGCCACAAATTGGCCCCAAGGGCAAGGTGGCCCCAGAAAGCATTGCCCTAAATGTCACAGCTCCATTCCCACCTAACCACTAGGATAAGACTGCTGTGACGGAGCGAGCCTCTCAGAGCTGACCCCAGCAGGTGCCCCAACCAGACATTAGGACCAATTGCATACTGGGAAATTGCAGGCACAGTGATTCACCCTAAGAGGACTGCTCATGCTAAGCAGGTTATCTATTTGTAAGACACACATTCTGTTCCTATAGAAACAAAGTTCAAAGGACAGACAAGAGCTGCTGGAAAGGGAAGTGTTTTCTTCTACAAATGTTAAAGATCCTTCCCCAGTCTCCATTCCTAGCTGCTCACTGCATTTATTGCAAAGGAAAGATCAGAATTTTGTGTTCAAATTCAGAGCTGGTCACACACTTGAATACCCTCCCTTTATTGAGATAGACACAAATCCCTAAACCAGACAAGCGCAAGGTATCTTGCTCATAGGCTATCCTTATTTTCAGTTTGCTGGTTTATATATACATATATGAAAATAATTGATTTCATTTAGCAGTTAACCTGTGAGCTTAGTGGTGGCTAAATATTAGCTAATTGATAATGAGTCCTTACTCAGTTCCAACACCCAAGAGGCTTCAAGCCATTGACCAATTAGCAAGGAAGTACGTAAACTAGCGTACTCAGAGTATAATTCAACTACGCTAGAACACTAAGCGTTTCACACCTACTTAGAAAAACTACTCCGGTTCCTTCCCGGCAATCCCCAGCTCACGTCATATCAACAGTATTTTTCCATCGGTCTCTGTGGCACAATTTGCAGGGAGGGTACTTTTCACTTCCGTTTTTCATACACTCCCGATCGATTTCACTGGCAAATCTCCTGGGTTTGTTCGAACTTCCAGCTCCTGCCTTCCCATCAGTGCTTTCAGAGTGACCACCATAGCTTGCTTTCCTCTCAGCTCCACCGGAGGCTGCTCAGTGGAGCCCTGCTTACTCCAGCGCTTCCCTCCCATGGCCCCAACTTCACCCCGCTCAGCAGCAAGAATTGACTAAAATGCCAACCACGAGCATGCTCAGAATCCTCCGGGTGATTTCTCCTTGCACTTGGGTAGACTCTGAAACTCTCACCATCTCTTCGAGAATCTTCTCTTTCCACGTCTGTGACTACCTCTCTTATCTCATTTCCTGCCACTCCTATCATGCTTGGCACCCTCCTGACAAGCCAGCCACCTGCAATCCTTTTATTGCAGCCTGTCATTTGCACTGAGCTTCTTCCCCAGGAACTGTGACTGTCACACCCTCTCTGAGTTCTGTAAGCTCTAGGTGAGTCATGGTCAGGAAGGTTTTCCCTGGGCAAAACCAGCCGGTGACTCCTTCCTCAGGGACTCTACAGTCGGATTCTGATGGATGGGCCTCCGGAACTTTATGTGATCCTTAGCTTTAATGGCCAAGGTCCCACAACCTAGAGTCATCTGGGAAGAGAGGCTCAAGGAGGAATTGTTTGGAATGGGTTGGCCTGTGGAAATGTCTGTGGGGTGTTGTCTTCACTGCACTGCTTTAACTGATGTGGAAAGACTTGGCCTGAAAGCGTGTGGCACCATTCCTAGGTTTGGGGCCCAGGACTGTATAAGAGAAAGCTAGCTGAATGCTAAACATGCATGTATTCCTTCTCTCTCTCTCTGCTCTTGGCTGTGGAGATGATGTGACTAGCTGCCTTGATTTCCCTGCAGTGATGGGCTGGAATTGAGAGCGAAAATAAACCTGTTTCCCCCACAAGCTGCTTTTTGTTAAGGTGGTTTTGTTTTTTTTTTTCACAGCAGAAGGGAATCAGGGCGCTGCCATTCTGTTGTTTGTTGCTTCTATACCTCTACTGGGGCTCAGAAAATGATACCTCAAAGTTTGGGGCTGCAGTATGCTGAGTTCTGAAGAACTGAAGGCTTTGGAGGGGCCCAGGGGCAAGTCCCTTTATGCTCTCCTGCTCTTCGGGTCCTGCTCCACTATGGAACAGTCCTTAAAGAGAGGAGTGGGGATTAAGAAATAATAGAGGGGCTGGAGAGATGGCTCAGCGGTTAAGAGCACTGGCTGTTCTTCCAGAGGTGCTGAGTTCAATTCCCAGCAACCACATGGTGGCTCACAACCATCTGTAGTGAGATCTGGCGCCCTCTTCTGTCCTGAAAGGACACATGCAGGCAGAACACTGTATACATAATAAATAAATAAATCTTAAAAAAAAAAAAAAAAAGCTGGGCATTGGTGGCACACACCTTTAATCCCAGCACTCGGGAGGCAGAGCTAGGTGGATCTCTGTGAGTTCGAGGCCAGCCTGGGCTACCAATTGAGTTCCAGGAAAGGCACAAAGCTACACAGAGAAACCCTGTCTTGAAAAACAAAACAAAACAAAACAACACAAAAAAAAGAAATAATAGATATGAAACATAGAGAAGTTAACATAAAAGAAAAAGACAGAGACACAGAATAGCATTGGGAGGGCTCTGGGTCAACACCATAGTCGCCCCCGAGTTTATTCCTCATGGGCTTTTTATACACCAGCAAGAGGGGAGGCAAAAGACCTCCCCTTCTGAAGGACAAAGTACAGGCAAGTGTAAACACTTCCTTAATTCTCAAAACATCTAGTAGCCATGCCTTACGGCAAAGAATTCTGAAATTAGGCCTTGAAGTATAAGACACTTTTGGCCAAAGTTTCCTATTATGCAACCTTGTAAAGCAAAACAAGCTTGAACTCTCTGACCCTGAGTCAAGATGGACTAAGGCCACACTATGGAGTCTCCATGGGTCCCCACACCTGCTTCTCTTTCTTCCCTGGGACACACCAGAACTTTTCTCCTTCAAAGGCAGTCATAAAACCGAAACTGGTATAATGGCCATCAAAAAAATTCCGTGACCTACCCTTGTCTGATGAAAATATGACTATCTAGAAGTCTTGGGTCAGGTTCAGTTTATCTTCCAGTTAAAGAATTAAAAGACAGGAAATAAGTTACAGTCACAGCAAACAAACAGGTTTTAGTAAAAGCGAAAGTGCATGTAGTTCACATACCTCCTCTGCACACTTTCCACAGACTTCTCACGCGTGGGAAGGGGATCCCGAAACAGAAATACATTTTCCTTTTAGAAGGCTGGGGCTTTAATCTGGTTTTGGTGGCCTGGAGTGGGTCTCCTCCCCTCATTTTGGATTGGTCAACTTAAGAAGCAACAGCAGCTGATAGGTCCACAGCTACAAGCAGGACGGAGTTAAGGTAACTCTGGGCAAGTCAGCCTCAAGGGGGCGCTGCCACCTGCGCTTCTGCTGCTGGTAGAGCCCACCAGGCCTTAGCATGATGGAGTTTGCTGTGATCCCTTTCCCTCTCTTTCTGCCTGCCAGGGTGCATCTCTGCCTTCACTATGCCACAGACCCTCATTCCATTAGGGGTGGAAAGATCATAAAGAAGAGCCCAGGATGGCTTTTCCTGGGGTTCCCCTCCTCGGTCTACTGCAGTCAGCTCAAGTCCTGTTACTTCTTTCACATTGCTGCACAGCCAACCATCCATCCTTCATCCAATTCCACCCGCCTACAAAGAACCGCTTTCCCTTTGGTCTTGGGGTCTTCACTTCTGAAGACTCCCATGTCATGTAGGACTTTTCGGTTCTGGTTTTCTCTTGACCTATTGCTTGTGACAGAATTAGTGACCGTGGCTTTTGTGGAGGGGGAAGAATGACTGATACCTGTAAACACGCTTGGCCCCCAGTAGATGCTGAGTGAGAGGAAGCGGGATGAATGAGTGTGACAGCTGTTCTTGGTTGTCAACATCTGGAATGAATGCCCCGAAATGGAGGGCACACCTGTGAGGGGTTTTTGCTTAATCTGAAGTTAGGAAGATCCACTTCTAATCTGGATCTTTGAGGTAGGAAGACAGCCTTTAATCTGATCTTGAGTCAGGAAGACACACTGCTGTAGTTTAAACATGGCAGGAAGGAGTCACGCCATACAACAGGGCCCACTTGGGAGGTTTATTGAGGGGAGGAGGAAAGGGTTCAAAAATTGGTCCCTGGGACTAAAGCAAAGAAAAAGAAAGAGATAGGAGGTGGGCAAGGCCTGCCTTTTATAAGGAAATGTAGCAAATGCACACAGGGGGTACTCTTAGTGGCTGCAGCTGAGGATGTATCCTATCAGGACCATAAAGGTAGGCCAGTACAGATGCCTAAATGCTAACACACACCAAAGAAACTCGGGGAGGAAGGGGTTTATTTGGCTTACACTTCCTTATCACTGATCATCATTAAAGGAAGTCAGGACAGGAACTCAAACGGGGCAGGAACCTGCAGGCAGGAGCTGATGCAGAGGCCATGGAGGGGTGCTGCTTACTGGCTTGCTCCTAATGACTTGCTCAGCCTGTTTTCTTATAGAACCTGGAACCACTAGCCTGGGTATGGCACCACTCACAATAAGCTGGGCCCTCCCCCAGCCCATTAATTAAGAAAATGCCCTGCAGGCTTGCCTACAGCCTGATCTTATGGGGGCAATTTCTTAGTTGAGGTTCCCTCCTCTCAGATGACTTGAACTGGTGTCAAGGTGACCTAAAACTAGTCAGCACAAATGTCCACTGAAGACCAGCTGAGACATGCAGCCTCGTGGACTGAGCAACTACTGGATTCTCCAACTTCCCCTTCACAGCCAGCCATGGTTAGGTTAGCTGGCCTGCAGCCTGTGAGCAGCTCTAATAAATACCCTTCCTATACATAGAGAGACTCATTCTCTAAGTTCCATTACTCTAGAGAACCCTGACTAATACAATGAGGGATGTCTTTTCATCACCAAAATTCAGGGAATGAGAACTCCCAATCCCGTTGCTCAGTAACTTCAGGGCACGGGAGGAATAAAAACACGAACACAGGTTGGGTGGCCTACTGCTTTGTTTTAGTTCTCTTTTCCCCTCCCCTCCCCTCCCCTCTCCCCTCTCCTTCCTTCTCCCCTCTCCTCCCCTCTCCTCCCCTCTCCTCCCCTCCTCTCCCTTCCCCTCTTTTCCTTGTTTTGAGACTGGGCACTGCTGGGAATTGAACTCAAATCCTTGCACATGCTAAACACATGCTCTACCAGTAAACTACAACCGAGAGCCCGTGTGTGTGTGTGTGTGTGTGATGTATGTGAGTGTGGGTGTGTGTATGGCATGGCTTGCATATGAAGCTCACAGGATAACTTCTCAGAGTTGGTTCTCTCCTACTATGGGTTCCAGGGATTGAATGCAGGTCCTCAGGCTTGGTGGCAAGTGCTTTTACCCACGTAGCCATTGTGCTATCCCTGGGGCTTTGTTTTAGAGGTTCCAAGAGAAGGGTTAGGGATACAGTTTGTGTGGTTCTCTATTTTGATTGGTAGTTTTCAGGTTTTGTAACCCCTTTCCTACTGTGCCTGTTCCTTCCCATGACGCATCTAATTTTAGTCTTATGCATGCCCAGTTATGCATAGGACTAGGGTGGTAAGTAGAGGATTGTTGTATTATTTTAAGGTGTGTTACTTTTGTTCATGTTGCATTTGTTTAACTCTGTGAAGCTGTGATACTGTGCTTGTCTAAAACACCTGGTGCTCTAATAAAGAACTGAATGGCCAATAGTAAGGCAGGAGAAAAGGTGGGCGGGGCTGGCAGGCTGAGAGAATATATAGAGGGGGAAATCTGGGAGGAAGAAGTAGGAGCCAGAGAAAGAGGACGACTCCAGGGGTCAGCCATCCAGCTACACAGCAAGCCACAGAGTAAGAGTAAGATTTACAGAAGTTAGAGAACAGGAAAAGCCCAGAGGCAAAAGGTAGATGGGATAATTTAAGTTAAGGAAAGCTGGCAAAAAATAAGCCAATCTAAGGCCAGACATTCATAATTAGGAATAAACCTCTGTGTGTGATTTATTTGGGAGCTGGGTCGTGGCCCCCCCAAAAGAGAAAAAAACAACAGAACTATCCCTAAATAGTTCACTTGAGGACACTTTGCCTTATTGCACATGTACTCCAAACCTGTTCAGGCCCGATTGGCCTTTTGTCCATAGTTTCTGAGCATAACTAGAATATGCTCGGATGGACTCTTGAGTTTGATAGTTGCTAAGGGGAAGGGGGATTTACTCTATTGTTCAAAGGTTTGTGTGTGTGTGTGTGTGTGTGTGTGTGTGTGTGTGTGTAACTCCATGCAGGTGGGAGTCCTAGGCTGCTAGCATGTTGCCAGGCACATTGTTCAGAGAGATATATGTGAGGTTCTTGGGCTGCCAAGTGCATTGTTTGCAGAGGAATGTGTGCATAGCCCACACCGAGCAGAGTCCCAGGTGGCTCAGCTGTTTGCGGAGTGCTACGCTGCTGCGCTTGTGGTGTCAGGTATTTTTCAGTACCTGGAGGTTTAGAGACTTGTTACTGGACACATCCTTGGTGTTAACATTGAAGCTGCACCCACAGCAGTGGAACTCATCCCAGGCGCTGCTCTTCTACACATAAGTCCTTTCTCAGGCATATCACAGCTCTTTCTGAGCCCAGAGGACCCTATGCTGCTACGTTTGCAAAGGCCCCTTTAACCAGCCGTACCATAAAAATGAACAAGTGTGAAAGACATGGAAGGCACAGAACACCTAGAAGGCACTCATGTGCCTGAGGCCATGATGAAGGCATGACTGTCAGCCCAGCTCTTGGGAGGCTGAGGCAGGAGGATGGTGAATTCAAGAGCAGCCGGGGTTACATTGTAAGATCCTGTCTCAAAAATGAAAATAAGCCCTGTGTGCTGGCTTCTGCTTGTCATCCCAGCACTCAAAAGGTTGAGGCAGGAGGCTTGCCATGATTTTGAGACTAACCTTGGTTACACAGTGAATTTTAGAGTCAGATTCTTTCTAAACAAAACACCCCCCCCCCAAAAAAAAAGTAAAGAAAAAGTGTTTATAACAGGAGAGCTGAAATAAGGAGGCAGATAGTGCATGTTCTGTCTCAGATGGTATTGCAACAATGGGAATCTCAGATCTTCTGTCCTGTGTATGTGTACAAGTGACTTGAGCTGGCTTGACACAATGTCAACTTGACACAAGCTAGGGTCAGAGGAGAGGAGAAGGGAGGGGAGGGGAGGGTAGAGGGAGGGAGAGGAGAAGGTCCCTCAACTGAGAAAATATCTTTATAAGATTGGGATGCAGGCAAGCCTGTAGGGATTTTCTTAATTATTGATTGATGTGTGAGGGCCCAGCCCATGGTGGGTGGTGCCATCCCAGGGCTGGTGGTCCTAGGTTTTGTAAGAAAGCAGGCTGAAAGGGTCATGATGAGCAAGCCAATAAGCAGCATTCCTCAATGGCCTCTGCATCTGCTTCCCCGCCCCACCTCCTTCCTGCCTTGTTTGAGTTTCTGTCGTGATGTCCTTTGATGATGAACAATGATATGAAAGTGTAAGTCAAATAAACCCTTTCCTCTTGTCTTAAACTTTTTATTGGGGTAAAGACACACCATGATCATGGCAACTCTTATAAGGAAAACATTTAATTGATGGGGCTCACGTACAGTTTCAGAGGTTCAGTCCATTATCATCATGGTGGGGAGTGGTGGCATGCAGGCAGACGCAGGTGGTAGGGAACTGTAATTGAAAGTCCTACATCTTAGCTGGGCGGTGGTGGCGCACGCCTTTAATCCCAGCACTTGGGAGGCAGAGCCAGGCAGATCTCTGAGTTCGAGGCCAGCCTGGGCTACCAAGTGAGTTCCAGGAAAGGCACAAAGCTACACAGTGAAACTCTGTCTGGAAAAACCAAACCAAACCAAACCAAACCAAACCAAACCAAACCAAACCCAAAAAACAAAAACAAAACCAAACCAAAACCAAAACCAAAAAACCCCAAACAAACAAAAAAACCCAAACAGAAAAAGAAAGTCCTACATCTTGCAGGCAACAGGAAGTTGACTGACTCACTGGGTGGTATCCTGAGCATAGGAAACCTCAAAGCCCACCACCACAATGACACCCTTTTTCCATCAAGGATATATCCACTCCCACAAAGCCATACCTCCTAATAGTGTCACTTCCTAGGAGATTATGTGGGCTAATTACATTCAAACTACCACACCTTCCCAAGTTGCTTTGGTCATGGTATTTCATCATAGCAATAGTAACCTAACTAGGACATGACTGATAGACTAGTCTTGAGTTGGCTACAGATTGTAGATGGAAGTTTTCCTATGTCCCACCTGGTCCCAAGTAAACAGAGGCTTATTTTAATGACAAACCGTATGGCCTATGGCTCAGGCTTCTTGCTAGCTAGCTCTTTCATCTTAAATTGACCCATTTCCGTTAATCTATGTGTTGCCTTGTGGCCGTGGCATTTCTGGTCTGCTAGCATCTTATTGTTCCTTAGGTGGCAGCAGGCTGGCATCTCTTCTGACTCCACCCTCTTTGTCTCCCTGTCTTCAGTTGGAATGTACCGCCTAACCTTATTCTGCCTCGCCACTGGCCAAACATCTTTATTTATCAACCAATGAGAGCAACACATATTCACAGTGTATAGAAAGACCATCCCACAGCAATAGATAGCTTACCAAGTGAGTGAAATTCCAAATATGCCTCCATGAGTAATGAATTTCAATTGCACACACACACACACACACACACTCACACACATTCACACACACATATGCACACACACACACACACACACCCATGAACATGTGCACATGTACACATACAGATGCACATACACAGATACACACTGGCATGCACATGCACACATATACAGACTTACACACATTTTTCTTGGACATTCTGTCTCTATGCTCAGAGACGTTTGAAGTACTTTCCAAGAATTCTGTGAGATCCTGGGGGATTGACTTCAAGGGAAACAAACCCAGCTTCTTCCTCAGCCCTGGATCCTGTCTGCCTCTGCTTTCTGCCCTACACAACACTGGTGGTTGGTTGGGATGGGACTCAGTTTCCTTTTCTTGAATGCCCCTGAACAACTTGTACAGGACTTAAGGGAAGCCATGAGAATGATAAGCTTGGTAATACAAACAAAATAAAACAGAAGGTTAAAACAGTGTGTTCCTTAAATAGTTCCCCCCCCCCACCACCACACTCCTGCCCGCCCTGGGAGGGTTTTTTCATTGTTATGATACCCAAGTCTTTATTAAAAACAACAGGCTTGGATGAGAGAGGGTAATGGGGGTGGAAATGACTGGAATTCATTATATGCATATATGAAAAGGTGAGAGGATAAAAATAAGAATATAAAAACCCACCAGGCTCTAAGGGGCTCATCGGACTTTCTCCCACCTTCCTCAATGGCTTCTGTAAGCAGAGCAGAAGGCTAGAGAATGGAGTCTTGACAGCCTGTCCTTGACAGGTACAGGGGCTATTATAGTTTCATTCATTTATCATCCATCCATCGACTCACTCACCCATCCATCCATCCATCCATCCATCCATCCATCCATCCACCCACCCACCCACCCACCCATCCACCCACCCATCCATCCATCCACCCATCCACCCACCCATCCATCCACCCACCCACCCACCCACCCACCCACCCATCCATCCATCCACCCACCCATCCATCCACCCATCCATCCATCCACCCACCCATCCACCCACCCACCCACCCATCCATCCATCCACCCATCCATCCACCCACCCATCCATCCATCCATCCATCCATCCATCCATCCATCCATCCATCTACCCATCCATCCATCCACCCATCCATCCATCCATGCATCCATGCATCCACCCACCCATCCATCCATCCGTCCGTCCATCCGTCCATCCGTCCATCCGTCAGTCCGTCCGTCCATCCGTCCATCCATCCGTCCACCCACCCACCCATCTATCCACCCTCCCTTCCTTCCATTCACTCATTTAAGACAAGCTCTCACTATGCAGCCAGGTTGGTCTTGAACTTGTTATCCTCCTGTTGCTGCAACAAAATACTCGAGAGAAGCTGCTTGAGGGAGGAGAGCTGTATTGGGGCTCTGCTGTCTCAAATGACAGCCCATTGCGTGGGAAGGAAAGAGGAGCAGCACGTGGTTGGTTGGTCCTTGGCAGTGGGAGTTGAGGCGGCTGCCTGTTCACACCTGTGGGAAGCAGAGAAAGCAGGCTGGAGACAGAGGAGAGATCCTCTTCAAAGCCTCGCTCCTCAGCCTGCACAACCCGCAGATGAGTGCCGCAAGCTGGGGGCAGAGGTTGGAGTCCTAACGCTAGGCATTCGTGATTTCATTTAATTCCATCCCAGCTCTCTAAGAGGAAGTTTGCTTCTTGAGGCTGGTCTCAAACTCATCCTGTAGAGGCAAGGATGACCCTGAACTCCCAAGTCTCTGGCGTCTACCTCCCAAATGCTGGAATTACAGATATGTTTGACCAAGGGTGACTATTTTGAATATCCCCCATTGAACAAATGAGAAAGGAGTTCAGGAGGAGGTCATCATAGTTTGTTTCTAGTAAGAATGTTAATAGTAAGAATCAGCCAGAGGGCATTTGTTTTTATGTATTATGATTACTGTTTTCACATCTCAGTTTACATCACCGCCAAAAGGATCCTTTTTCTGAAGGAGCTCAACCTAGATTTAAGATTTGCTTATCTCAGCTCTCTGGACTATTTGATCTCTAGATTAGAAAAAAACAAAAAACAAAAAACTCTGTTTAGTTTTTTTTTTCTTGCTGCCATATAACTAAGTAGAATCTATAATAGAATTAAATGCAGAGAATAACATGTAAATTAAAAAGGTGGGTTTATGGGCTCCTGGAATCCATGGGTCTACACTGAATGGTAGAGGTGAAGAACCGGGGTGGGGTTGTTTTCATCTGGGAGTCCTGCATACCCAAGAAGAGATGTTTTAACGTGTGCTGAACTATACTGGCTAAGAAGTTGAATTTATGACATGATGGTGATTTTCTGATGTTGCCAGGCAGGTCTGAGAGAAGAAAAACTAGATTGTTGGGAGTTTGGTCAGATTTTACAGCTATAAAATGTGAACCTGTCCACAAGCCAGGAACTTTCTTACACACGTATAGCTCTCAAGATTCACCACGGATGGAAAGTTTTTTTTATTCTTGTTTTTTTCTCCATAGCTTTACTGAGATTAATTCAAGACATTTTTAGTAAATTTTTATTTAAATTTATGACCCCCAAATCTTGTTTTAGCTTTCCATCACCTTCAAATTTCCCCCAATTTCATTTTAATCTAGTAAACCTAAAGACGTCTCTCCTTCTCCCGCATCTGAAAAAAAGCACTCTAGTGGCTCCTGGTGGTCATTACGTGAACTGCAACTTGAAAGTTGATACGGAGTTGTTGACATCCTGGTTAAAAAGTTCTACCAGTGTGTGTGTGTGGGGGGGGGGGGGGGGGGAGGGATGCTAACCAGTTTCTAACACTTGTGGTCTATCATTAAGACTCACTTTCAAAATATTCACACGCTCATATAAAATACTTACTTTATAAATCTTCCTAGGTAAAATGTCAAACACCAGTGCTCCTTTACAAGAGAGTTCATTTGGAGCCCAGGATGCCTAGTACTCCTGGTGGATGCGGGGATGTCGTGGCTAGCCTACCCCCTGAAATTAAATGCTTTTATCCCACTTGTGACACCAATTATATTTATAGGGGTTGGTGAAACAGCGCTTGATCCAAAAGCTGGGGAGATATCTATATCTATATCTATATCTATATCTATATCTATATCTATCTATGGCAAAATAATGGAGGGATACATACAGAGTGCTGGTTATCTTTGGGTATTAGAAGAATCAATAAGGCTTTCCTTTTGGGTTAATTTTTCCCTTGTGTATGTTCCTAGGTTACAGGACAAAGTATAATACATTGGACTTTTAATAAGCAACCTAAAATTTCAAAATACTGTAAAAAAAAGTCTTGGAAAAAACATTAATTTCCTATGACTATCATTTCCCTTTCTCGCTCTCTCAGCTCAGGCAGTAACTGCAGCAGGCTGAAGTTCAGGGCACTGGGGGGTCTTGCCTCAGCCTTGAGTGGCTCTTTTCAGGAGACTCCATAAGTTGTCTTAGTTTCATGGCGCTCAAGATTGTAAGATTCATCAATGTATGAGGCGGTGAGTTTTTAAATGGTGAAACACACTTAACACCTGATAATGCTCCTGAAAGCGGTGCTTTATTGCAGAAAGATCATCTGGAGAAACAGTAATTTTAGCAGAGTTATGTAAGTAGGGATGTATAATAATAATAATAATAATAATAATAATAATAATAATAATAATAATAATAGTACAATTTAGATTCCAGCCCTGCCTCTACTCTTTTAAAAGGATTTATTTTTTGTTCTCTCTCTCTCTCTCTCTCTGTATGTACATGAGTGTGGGTGTCTGTAATGGCAGGAAAAAGGCATCAAATCTCCAGGAGCTGGAGTTACATGCAGGTGTGAGCTGCCCTATGTGGGTAGGGTTCTGGTTACTGACCTTGGGTCCTTTGCAAGAACAACTCTCTAGCCCCATGTAATGTGGAAGCAAACCATTTGACTTCCTCCTGAGCTGGGCCAGCTAGTTAACATCCTTGGTAATGTGACAGTAATAAGAATAGTTGTCTTGGGAACTGGATGAATTAGTTGAACATCCCTACCATCCGATAAGTGCTCAACAAATGCTGGGCCTTGCTTGTCCTGTCTTACTATTACCTGTACTTTTGAAAGAGTTGCTTGGTTGAGATCTGTCCTGACTGTGACTACAGGAACAGTCTGATAACATTCCTGCAGTGGGTGCAGACGAAAATGGCAAGGGTGGACTTTCTGTAGAGGATCCTATTTGCTTAGGAGGTCCGGAAATGGACACTGGGACCTCATCAAACTAAAAAGCTTTTGCATAGCTAAAGAAAAACCCATCCAGCGACCAGGAAGCCAACAGGATGGGAGAGAATCTCTGCCAGCTATACATCTGACTGATAGAGGATTAATATCCAGAATAGATAAAGAACTAAAACAAAACGAAACAAAAACAAGCAAAACAAAGAGACAAACAAAAACAGAACAAAGTGAGCTGTTAAAAAATGGGCGTGGAGGCTGAAGAGATGGCTCAGCCATTAAAGGCTAGGCTCACAACCAAAAAAAAAAGGGCTTGCGCAGGGCGGTGGTGGTGCACGTCTTTAATCCCAGCACTTGGGAGGCAGAGCCAGGCAGATCTCTGTGAGATCAAAGCCATCCTGGCTTACAGATCGAGATCCAGGACAGGCACCATAACTACCCGGAGAAACCCTGTCTTGAAAAACAACAACAACAACAACAACATGGGCTTGGAATCTGAACAGAGAGTTCTCAAAAGAAGAAATAAAAATGGCTAAGACACAGGGGCTGGAGAGATGGCTCAGTGGTTAAGAGCACTGACTTCTCTTCCAGAGGACCAGAGTTCAATTCCCAGCACCCACATGGCAGCTCACAAATGTTTGTAACTCCAGTTCTAGGGGACCCTTGCATTGACACACACAGGCAAAACACCAATGCACATAAAATAAAAATAAATAAATAATTTTAAAAAATGGCTAAGACACACGACAAAAATGTAAATGAGAGCGCAAGTCGGAACAACTCTGAGATTTCTTTTCACCCGAGTCTGAGCAGCCACTATCAACTAAATAACCCATGATAACTGCTGCAGGAAGTATGGGGGAAAGGGAACCCTCTCTCGCTGTTGATGAGTTTGCAAACTGCTGCAGCCGCTCTGTAAATCAACGGGGAGAACTCTCAAAAGCCAAAAATGGATCGACCATGTGACTCAGCTGTGCATAGGCCCAAAGGACTCAATACTACTCTAAAGATACTTGCTCAGCCATGTTCCTTGCTGCACTGTGCACCATAGCTAGAAAGCAGAAACAGTCTAAACACCCTTCAATGGATGAATGGATAATGGGAATGTGGTACACACACACACACACAACCTAGTAATACTATTCAGCTATAAAGAAAAAAAGAAATCGTGGACTTTGCAGGTTTATGATCAGATCTGAAATAGATCACACTGAGTGGGGTAACCCAGACCCAGAACGACAGACATCACTGATGCATTTAACTAATTCCTTTATCAATAAAATACCGGGAGTCAGATATTGGGGTAAGAACCTGAATGATTAGAGAAGCTGTGGAGAAGACACCAGTCACTTCCTCCCTCTTCCGTTCCTTCCTCCAAAAAGGGCTGAGATTCTCAGCCCCGCCTTACTACTTCCTGTCTCCTATCTGTCCACAGTCCTCCAAACCTCTATGGCTAATTTTGGTCAGCTAGTGGCTAGCTCCGCCGCCCTCTGACTCAAAGCAAGCTTTATTTTCAGAGTGAAATCAAAATACCACACAGCACATCCCGTGTTCTCTCTCATTGGAGGCTCCTGGCTCCAAATGTCCGGGTATAAGTACATATCCTGGAGTAACTACAGAGACGAGGAAAGCGAAAGAGGAACAAGGGCAGGGAGGTGGCGGGGTAGCAGGGGACAAATGATTTGAAGGAGGAAATGAGAACACAGGAGGACTTTAATGAAGGAGGGGGAGGAAATGCAGAAGAGTGAGAGATGGGGGTTCAGTAGCAGTAGGGGTGCCTGAAAAAGTCATAAGGAGTTTATTATCCAACGAAAAGGAAGTCCCATAACCCCTGGACACACACACACACACACACACACACACACATATATATACACACACACACACACACATATATACACACACACACACACATATATACACACACACACACACACATATATACACACACACACACACACACACACATATATACACACACACACACACACACATATACACACACACACACATATACACACACACACACACACACACATATATATACACACACACACATATATACACACACACACACACATATACACACACACACACACACATATATATACACACACACACACACATATATACACACACACACACATATATACACACACACACATATATACACACACACACACACACATATATACACACACACACACATATATATACACACACACACACACACACATATATATACACACACACACACACACACACATATATAAATGAATTTTTTCATCTGGCTGACAATGCTTCCATAAGAGCCAAAAACCATCTAACAAAACCCCTAACACCAGGGGCTGGAGAGATGGCTCAGAGGTGAAGAGCACTGACTGTTCTTCCAGAGGTCCTGAGTTCGATTCCCAGCAACCACATGGTGGCTCCCAACCATCTGTAATGGGATCTGGCGCCCTCTTCTGTATACATAATAAATAAATAAATCTTAAAAAAAAAAAAATAAAAACCCTAGCACCAGGCATGAGAAGACCTTTTTGAGTTGTTGATCAGAGGTTTTTGTTTTTTTTTTCCCAAGAGACTTCCGAAACATAGGCTATTGATCTCATCCTTAGTTGCTTCCCAGAGGTTGAAAGTAGAATTCTGAAGACATTGTGTACGTCAGACCCAGGACCTGGAGGAGCCAAGCTGGTTTTGTCATGGAAGCCTCCTCTCTGAGGAATAGTTTTCCTGGTAACAGATGGTGCCAAGCTAGCTTCCAAGTGAGGAAAGTAACCAATATTCCCACCCAGCTATGGTGACTTTGAACTAAAACAATGACTAGCCTGGCATGATGAACCCAATGGTGCAATGTGGCATGGATACCACAGTGGTGACCAACAGCTCTCAAATCGGACTTAAGGCCTTCTCAACAGGAGGAAAATGTCTGCTATGGGAATCTAGCCAGCTACTCAGGGCCAGTGAAGTCATGGATCTTGGGGGAGAACATACAACCACCACTCTACTAAACCAGCAGAATTTCTCACCAAGTTCTAAGTATTTATTCTTAGATATCTCACCCCTTTCATCCAATAAACTTCTTCTAACAGATAGAGACCATCATGATAGAAAACCACAACATATCAAAATGCACAGAACAAGTCACCGTGTGGAGCCCAAAGCAATAGATACATCTACAATACAACTAAGACTCATTGATCATAACAGAAGTGTAGGAAGATTGTAAAAGCCAGAGAAGCAGGAAGTTTGCTGTGAGATGGCCTCTCCTAGAACATCAGAGAAGTTACTGCAATGAAGTCCTATCAACGTGACCACCTAAAGAAGACCCTAACAAGGATAATGACAGTAGATATGCTAACATGGTAGGGAGGAAATCTCATGGGTCTTCCTAGACGAAGCACTAGAGGCAGCTAGGGAATGCTGAGATCAGGGGTGGTGTGGGATAGGGTGGGGTAGAGTGGGGAATAGTCTTTCCCAGGGAAGAGCCCCACAGTTGGTTATCCAATACCAAGTTGTCAGCCCTGAAATGATATACATGTAAGTAACATTATATGAACTCAGCATATTGTTTTTGTATGTTTAGGAACATACATATATACATACATAATATATATGTATGTGTAACAATAATTAAAGAGATAGACGTCATGAATTTGAGAGTAGGAAGTGTATGTGGAAATATCAGAGGGAGGAAAATGATGTAATTATATTTTAATTTGAAAAAACAAAACCAAGACAAGGTCAGAACAGCGGCACGAAGCACTGTCCGAGGTGCTGAAACCACAAAGGTCGGCAGGGAGTAACTGTTGGAAAACCTAGCTACTGAAATCGGAAGCATGTGAAGGCACGGACACACGCATGCGTGGTCTCACAAACACGCACAGAAGGAGGGAAGGAGAGGAAGGATGAGGAGAGAGTGAGAGAGAGGAGAGCCAGTGAATCCCTTCCTGACAGGCTCGAAAGCAAGGAGACGTGTGTGCATGTGTGTACTTAAGTGTATGGATGCGTATGTGCACATGTACATTGCGTGCTTGTGTGTAGTACACGTGTACATGTGTGCATACATATGTGTGTTTTGGGGAGGGAGTTTTACATTTCTTTTTTCAGCCTCTCAGTGGTGTACATCACTCTCCTTTGCACTTCATCACTCAGTAGTTAGGACTCATGACTAAGGAACAGGGTCCTTGAGGAAGGGACAGGGTCACGTGCGTCTTCTGAAGACAAAGGACAGTATTGATGTCTTAACTCAGGCTGTCATTGTGAAAAACTGTAGACAAGAAACAAGGGAAGTGTATTTTCTCTGAGTCCAGGGCTCTGCCGGTGTGAGATTAAGGGTGTCAGCATGATCAGGTTCTAGAGAGGACCCACTTTCTTGATTGCAAATGGATTCTTCCTGTGTTCTTACCAGGATGGAGGCAGTGCAGGACCATGGAGGGTTCTTTTCATTTCTTTTTAAAGTATTGATTTATTTATTATGTGTACAGTGTTATGCCTGCATGCCAGAAGAGGGCACCAGATCTCATTATAGATGGTGTGAGCCACCATGTGGTTGCTGGGAATTGAACTCAGGATTTCTGGAAGAGCAGCCAGTGCTTTTAACCTCTGAGCCATCTCTCCAGCCCCATGGAGGTTTCTATAGAGTGAGCTCTCTGGTCTCTTACAGGAACCCTAACCTCACCACAAGGCCTCTTAATTTCCTCCAAAATAATTAAACACTAAAGATAGTTACCATGTGGGGTTTTATTTGTTTGTTTGCCTTTTTTTTTCTCCTGAGATGGGGTTTCTCTGTGTAGCCCTGGCTGTCTTGGAACTTGTTTTGTAGACCAGGCTGGCCTTGAACTCACAGAGATCCACCTGCATCTGCCTCCTGAGTGCTGAAATTAATGGTGTGCACCACCATTTGACTGGCTAACATGTGCTTTTAAAAGGACGATTTGTATAATTCTTTTTTTTTTTTTGGTCATTATTTAACCTTCTAAAACTACTTATGACCTACTTTTCAGGTCCAGACTTTTAAGCAGCAGAGAATTCTTCCCCTCCAATGATCTGTTAGAGCATTTTACAGGGCCTGAGCCTTCCAGAGAATCTGAGGATTGGGCAAGGGTATATCACTTTAGTGTATCCTTCACAAGAGGACACAGGCCACTCTGTCTCTTTGGTAGTATTGGACACACCTCTCTCATCATGAAGCTTTGAAGCCCATTAGGTAGTGTCCACTTCCTAGACCCTCAGCTTGGTGGTCATGAAGCTGAATTCTGCTCAGTGGGGTCTGAGCAGTGGTGATGATGTCTTTGTTCTGATCCTGTCCTTTAAAGTGTGGGGTTTCCATGTCCTTAGCTTTTTACTCTTCTTCGTTGTGTGTGAGTGCAGGTGTTTGCTTGTGGAGGTCAAAGGACAATCTTAATGTTGCCCTCACCTTTACCATGTGTAAGACATGGTCTATTGTTTTGCCATTGTGCACCCCAGAGGATTCACTGGGAAGCTTAGAGATTATACAGAGTGAATATACGTTGTAGCTGGGGAGGGTTGCCATTTCTTTCAGGAGAGTTGGGAAAGGATCAGTACCGGTGGATCTCAGCAGCAAGGCTCTTCATTTTACTCTGCCCACGGGGTAGATTTTGTAAGTACACTGTCATCCTGTCATCTTGGCTTTGATGCTGATTCCTTAACAACAGCACAGGGATCATGCTGCTTAATAACTTCTCAACGTTGTCATGTAAACTACTAGTTACCATAGCGACACGGTCTGATCTGAAGCGATAAATTTCCAACATCATCATTACTCTCCAAGACGTGTCTCTGGTGAATGTCTAACACTATGCAGGTGATGGGTTTGGCATCTCTGGCTCTCTGGCTCCCACTTTGATCACTGTTTAGTGTTATCTTAAGGATTCTCAGATGACATGTTGGAACCATCTGGCTGCTACACCTTTACTGTGGTCACTGTTTACTATTTTCCTAGATTACTGATTCCCTGTTGTTGGTGTCATGATGATAACTAATTTGAATTACAGCTGCTCCATGTTCTGGAATGATGAAGCCAAGCCCACCATTTTCCTTCTGGCTTGTCTTGCATCATATTTATTCAAACTCATATGAAGACTTCCATTTCTCAAGAATCATAGACCACCTAACGAAAACCCATGGCCAGGCAGGAGAAGCCTCTTTTCCTGTTGTTGTTAAGGGGAGCCCAAGAGACAACCTAGGTTTCTGCTGGTGCTCTCGGTTGCCTTCCAGAGGTTAAGGGTGAGTCCCTGTTGCTAAAGACACCACACAGTCCAACTCATGACTCAGGAGGTTTGAGCTGAGTTTGACTGGAAAACCTCCTTTCTGAAGTCTGGCTTTCGTAGTGTCAGAAGGTTCTGTGCAAGCCATGAGGGAGGGAAGCAATCAGTAGTCCTCCATGGCTCTGATGCCTATGAACCACAAGAGTGACCACCTAAAGGTATAATAGTGGCTCTCATATGTAGGCAGTAACCAACAGCTCTCCGGTAGGACATACTCAGCAGGAGGGAAATCATGCCTGGGACTAGAAACATAGCCAAATACTAGTGAGGCAATGGATCTTAGAGTTTAGTTTTATCTTCAGCTCAGATCTATTTTGAGTTCTCTACCGCCACTTTACTAGACCAGCATAACTCCTAACTGCATTCCAAAATTCAGCCTCCCGTCATGAAGCACCTGCCTGCCTTCTGCAAATATACTGGAATCTCACATTACACAATCTGGGCTCCTGCAGACGGACTCTTCTGTGCTCTGTGCTTACTTTGAGGCTTGAATCAGCTCAACTCAGTCTTTGGATATACCCAGATTCCTCTGGTACTAACAGGGCCAAACATTCTAGCATCTGTGAAAGATGTATTCTGCACTTGGAGTTACGGTCTTGATTCCACCAGCTGCTCCATTGTGCTGGGTAGTCTTATGCCAACTTGACACATGCTAGAGTCACTGGAGAGGAGGGAGACTCAGTTGAGAAAATACCTCCATAAGAGAGCTGTAGACAAGCCTGTAGGAAATTCTCTTAATTAGTGGTTGATGGAGGGAGGGCCCACCTCATTGTGGGTGGTTTCAACCCTGGACAGGTGGTCCTGGATTCTATAAGAAAGCAGGCTGAGCAAGACATGAGGATCAAGCCAGTAAGCAGCACTCCTCCATGACCTCTGCATCAATCAGCTCCTGCCTCCAGGTCTCAGCTCTGCTTGAGTTCCTGTCTTTTAGGATGGACTGTGATGTGGGAGTATAAGCCAAATAAACCCTTTGCTCCCCAACTTTCTTTCAGTCATGATGCTTCATCACAGCACTAATAACCCTGACTAAGCAACTATGGTTTATCTTTCTCTCCTTTTTATTTTCTTCTCTCATTTCTGTTAGCCCCCAGCTCATCCATCGCAAGTCCTCAGCTTACAACTCATTTTGCACTCAACTTGTGTACCCTGTTCAATACAATAGGATCCCTGTGGGTTAGGAAACCAGGGGCCATGTTTCTCTGGTGACTTGGTTCAGTTCTCTGTGTTCTGGAAAAGGAAACTTTTTATTTCTCTCTGCCCTCAGGGATGCTTCTTAGTTTGGGTGGGCTGTAGCTTCATCTCTGGTAAATGCATCCATTTGGGTCCAATCAGGAAATGGAAACTACACAGTGGTCTGGACATAGGAAGTAGGACATAAAAGTTATGAAGCTGCTCTCCAAGAGTAACTACAACATATCAGCAAACCTCACAGGTGCCATAGAGCTCAGGGCAAGGTCATACAGATGGATTGGGGAGCAACTGGGGGCAGCTCTTTTGGGAGAAGGTGTGGTTGCAGCCAATGAGTGCCACAGATTTTTGCTGGTCTTCAGCCTCTGGGAAAGCAGCTCCTTTGGACCAGTTAGGTACAGTTAGCTGCATGCTGTGGCTGGCATCTGCGTTTAGAAGGTTTGGGCTGGGTGATGACTGTAAGACAAGGCCAGGACTTCTGGGATGAGGGTTGGTCTTCTGAGCACACAGCTGGGTCTGACCACCAGATGCCCTCATATCCATGACTGAACATGCAGTCACAGGAAATAGTAAGAGAACCCCTTCCTTCTGGGATATTGCTGTTGTGTTCACTGCAAAAGAAGAACGCATAGATAAATTGACCCATTAATGCAAGAACATGAGTTGAATGGCGCCTAACAGTGCGCTTTGGAGCTTTCTTGATTGACAACCGATGTATAAGGTTTCCTTGTCTCTGCTCATAGTATCTGTGGTTAGATGCTCTGTGAGTATTAAAACACACCATGGTTCAAACAGAACAACTGTAGGTATGCTCTATGATGCTGCCACAGTCACGTAATTGAAGACTTCTTGGGGTGTATGCAGGGACTCATTTCCTCTCAAGGATTCCTTCTGTGTAACATTGGTACCTAAGCTGTGGTTGTTTTCTTTGTGGTGAAGGAATGAGAACTTCACTCATCCACTCCTTCCCCTTTCATACCAGCTGTGCTTTGGAGAGCTTCAGGATGAGCCACGTTTTTTCTTGTCTATTGGTCCATTTCTGGCTTTCCCTCTTGGGAGCAGGATATACTAAGCAGCACAAGGTATTTGGCAGTTTCTGTTTTAGTTACTTTTTCTGTGGCTGTGATGAAATCCCACGGCCAAGGCAACTTATAGAAAGGAAGAGTTCATTTGACTTACGGTTGCGGAGTCCATCACGGGAGGAGGTGTGGCAGCACGCATAGTGGCCCGAGAACGAAGCTGAGAGAGCGCACATCCTCAATTGCAAAGCACGAAGCAGAGAAAGTAAAAGCGGGAGGGAGACAAGGTTTTCAACCCTCTAATCCTTCGCCTTAGCAGGGTACTTCCTTGAGCAAGGGCGCACTTCATAAACCGCCCTAGACAGCCCCAACAGCTGGGTACCAAACGTTCAAACGCCTGAATCTACGGGGCATGGGGTGTTCTCATTCAAAGCACCACGGTTTCTTCCTCAATATTTTCTTTGTTATTGTTGTTCTTGCTATTTCTTTCTTTCTTTTTTAAGGATTTATTTACTTGTTATGTTTACAGTGTTCTGTCTGCACATGTCCCTGCAGGCCAGAAGAGGGCACCAGATCTCACTACAGATGGTTGTGAGCCACCATGTGGTTGCTGGGAATTGAACTCAGGACCTTAGGAGGAGCAAGCAGTGCTCTTAACCTCTGAGCCATCTCTCCAGTCCTCTTCCTCAATATTTTCATAAGAAAATAGCAAGTTAGCTCAAGTTTCTTCCCTGTAAATGTGGGGTTTTTCCTCATGGATTCCAGCTCATTTTAGATTAAGGCTGTCACAAAGGTGAGTGGGTTCCTTGCCATCTTTAGAAGGTGTCCAGCAAAAAATTATTTATGTTAAAGTGGAACACATTACACAAAGGAATGTGTTTTTGGTATGTGAGAAGGATACATTTGCAAACTGGTGGAAGAATTTAACATTTAAATGTTAAATGTTGGAAATTACAGTGTCAGACAGATCAGAAAGAGCTGGATGAGACATTCTTGCTGGCACGGCAAACCAGCCTCTCCTTTTTGTGTGGGCAAATCAATATTTTTATGGGTGGAAACACATTTTCTTTGTCGGCCAGTGTATTCTCTTTCCCTTGCTCTTAGGTGAAATTGAATGTTTTCCAACGCTCTGATTAAATTGCATCTTGCTTGAGATGCCACTTGCCAGATCACTTAAGAATATCGATACCTGAGGGGACTGAGGGGAGAAAATATTGATGCATCTGATGGAACGTGAATAAAAAAATGACAGCATCAAATCTTGGTGACCTAATTTTATCTGGATGAGTATTTGGCCTGTGTGTGTGTGTGTGTGTGTGTGTGTGTGTCTGTGCATCACATACATTCAGTGACTGAGGAGGGCTATAAGACAGCATTGGATTCCTGAGACTGGAGTCAGAGATGGTTGGGAGCTGCTATGTATGTGCTGGGACTCAAACCTGGGTCCCCTGGAAAGAGCAGCTAGTGCTCTTAACCATCGATCCATCTCTCCAGCCCCATGATTTGTGTTTTGAGTTAAGGTGTCATGTATCCCAGGAGAAGTTCAAACTCATGATAGAGCCAAGGATGAACTTAAAATCCAGGTTCTCTTGCCTCTACTGACTGAGTGCTGGAATTACAGATGTGTGCTACCCTGTAGGGCTTATGTGTTGGTGGGGATTGAACTCAGAGCTCTGTGTAGGCTAGGCAAGCCCTCTACCCACTGAGCTGTATCCAGCCTTGTGTTTGTTTTGTAAATGAATATTACTTCTTGCAAAAACAACCCTAGAAAGCATTTGAACAGTTTTTTTCTTCTTTTTTTAAGGATCCCTCTTCTGTGTGTTTTAATCCATCGGTTTTGTCTTCATATCCATTTTTATCTTTGATGAGAAAATTTAAAGAAGATTTAGCATATGGATTATAATCAGTTGAGTTGGCAGAGTGAAGCATGATGAGAGAGAATTTACAACTCGGGAGGCTGTCACTGCTGTCTTTCAGCTTCCAGGTCACGTCTTGGGGTCACAGTTGGCTTATCTTTTCTCCTTTTCATGGTCACTTTTCTAATATTCTCTGAAGATTTCCACCAAAAAATCAACCAAACAGGTAAGATTTAGGCTGAAGGCTTCCCCCCACTTTTTATGAAACATTTACATATAGCTTAGGCTGGCCTTCTAATATACAGCCGAAGGTAATTTTGGACTTTTAATCCTCCTGCCTCCACTTCCCAAATGCTGAGACTGTAGACATGTGCCACTCTACCTGGTTTTGGGATGGGATGCAGGCTTCATGTATGCTAGGCAAGCACTCTTCAACTGAGGCACATCCTCAAACCCAAATTGAAAGCTTCAAAATGCACATTTACTTCTCTCTGCAAATCCTACCTGGTTTTGTAAGGGTCAGGTGTCTTTCCTTCTCCTTAGACCTTGGACAGGTGAAGTCTATTGTAGTAGACAAGCGCTTTCCATTTTATTCAAGAATTAAGGAACTCAGTGTCTCCCAGTTGTGTTTTCAAAAACCTGTCTGCCTGTCAACAGGTCTAGCTTTCTAATCCAAGGCTTCCTATGATGGTCATTGGCTCTTTTCAGTCTTAGCAGACCATGGGCTCCCTTCACTGGTTTGTTGCACACACACACATACACACACATGCACACACACACATACACACACATGCACACACACACATACACACACATGCACACACACACATACACATACACACACACACACACACACACACACACACACACACACATGTGCATGCATGATGGGTACAGCATGCAATTGAAGAGCCACTGCTCAAGCTGACCCTACCAGGGACCTGGACAAGGGTCAGAAGTCTGTCCTTACAGTGGTGGACCAGATGGTAGTGTCAGCTCACAGTTAAAGCTTACTGTGTTTTCATAAAATTATTGGCCTGGAGAGCATAATGAAAGAACAAAGACAGGAAATCGGGGTCATTTGTGGCTGTGTATTCCAATGGTCAGTATCTCTTTAAAGAGCCTCCTCCCACCCACCATGTAGCAACAATAAGCTACACTTAAACATGCGATTGAATGCCATTTCAAACAGAGGAAGCACCAATGAATAACACAGACTGGTGAGGAAAAAAAAAAAAAAAGAAACCTGTGCCTTTGAAGATCTGGGCACTTTTCTTTAAATGACATCAAAATTACCTGTCTATTTCTACCTGTGGTGAAATGGAGTTTGCATACGGAACACAGGTTGGGAGTTGAAAATTGGAGCATTTTTTAAAACAGCAATCTTCTTGGAAAAGTTGTTTCTCTTTTGTACCATAATCATTTGAAAGACACTCAGCAAAATTAGCCTGCCCCATGAGCACCGTGACTCAGCCAATGCTTGTCGCCATTAAAAGTGATGGTTGTACAGAGTCTGGTGGCAGGCTTATTATGTAGCTACTCTGGAGGGTGAGGCAGGAGGATGGCAAATTCCTGCTCTGTCAGGGTTATAGTATAGGTAAGTTCAAGCACAGCTTGGGAAGCTTTCATGAGAAATCAAGTTTCTGTCTCAATATGAACAGTAGGGCTGGAGAGATGGCTCAGAGGGCGAAAACACTTGATCCAAACCCGATGACCTGAGTTCAGTCCCTTGAACCAAGATGGTGTAGGGAAGGAACTGGTTCCTTCCAATTGTCCTCTGACACCTGCACATGCGCGCGCGCGCGCGCGCACGCACACACACACACACACACACACACACACACACACACGCACACACTAATAAAATGTTTTATAAACCTTCTTTAAAATGTAAAAAGAGGACACTGGCTATCCCTCAGTAGAGGAGTGCTCTCCTAGCATGCAAGAGACCTAGGTTTGGTCCCCAGCACCACAAGGAGAAAGTGCAAAAGGGCTTTATGTATGTGCTGTGTGCACATGTGTGTGCATGGGAGGCATCAGGAGGCTCAGCCCTCCAACCACAGAGGCCAGAGACTCTGACGCCATCAGGGGAGATGCCCGAGGGAAGGCCTTTTCCTCCGGTTCCCTGAGCACCTTGTAATTTAGTATTCCTAACCAACGCATCTTCCTTCGCTTCATCCCCTAGAACGCTGACACCGCAGAGAGCTTAGTTGGGGTGCATCCGTGAGCCTCGTCTTCCATAAAATTCTTGCCAGATTCTGCGTCCCAGTTTCCTTTTCCTTTGGGGCCCTGTTGTCTGTTCCTTTCTAATTAAGGGCGGATGGAGCGGGAACCCCTTCCACTTGTGTTTTGGTTGTGGGCTAGGCGGGCTGCAATAAGAGTTTTAGAACAGCGAGTGCGTCAGCGAGGTCAGGGGATCCTGATGGAAACTAATTAATGAGCATATTGGTTTCTGAAACTTCCAGTGCTTGTAGCTGAACATTTTCTCAGTGCGGGGGGGTGGGGCTGCAATTGGGATGCTGTGTGTCACTCTGCCACCGAGGTCCCTCTCCATCCATCTCTGGAGGAAGTGAGTCCCATCGTCATCTACTGTATGTGTTGCAAGGCAATGGCTTAGCAAGAACAGCCATTCACTGCTCACAATTGTGGGGGCTGAAAGTCAAGATCTAAGCCCTGGCAGATGTGGTATCTAGTCAGCCCACCTTTTTTGGTGCACAGGTGGCTTTTGCTTTCTTGTTCTCAATTGGTGAATATGGTGAGCCCCCTTCCCCCCTCCGCCAGGACTTTGCTTATAAGGCTACTGATCCCACCCACGAAGTCTCTGCATCGCCTCCAGACTCCCCACATTAGATATTCAATTTCAGTGTATTAACCTGGGGACACAACACTGAGGTTATTTCAAGGCGCTATGTCTTTTTAGTGGACATCCTTGGGGACTGCATTTAGGAGGAGTCAGAATGGAAAGCTGCTACTTTTAATGGGGCCAAGGAAGGACTACAGCCTACTCAAATCCCTCGCAGTGTAGAGACACGAGTCAGAGGGCCAAGAAGTGAGGCCAGAAGCCAGCCCTTCAGGAGTGTGCATGCTATACAAGCAGAAGCATATTGGGGCACAACTTCCGGTGGGGAGCAAGCCTGCTTGGGAGAAAGCCACAGCTGAGCTCAGAGGATGGGAGCATGCCCGCTGGAGGTCAGCCAGGTCAAACCGTCCTTCTCTTGTGTGGAAGTAAGTGAAGGGAAGCAGATGGCTGAGAGACCCTTCCCCCTGACAAGGTACAATGCAAGATGCAAATGTCTGGCAAGTTGATGCGGCCATGGAGAGAAAGAAAAGGGAGGATTCCTGTTTCTGAAGCAGAAAGTCTAAGACCTGATGGACTGTCAAAATGACTGTGAGTTAAAAAAAAAAAATTGGGCCTCACCAGAATCAGACTGGGATGTGTTAAGGGAAGCCTGAGCTTTTAAAATTAGAGTATGGGACAACTCGTCTGAGAGACACACACCTAACTCCAGGAGTCATCTCCTCAGAGGTTCGGCAATGACTTTACCTGGCACAAATGTGCTGTCTGTTGGGAGAAAATAGTTGAACACACAAGATTAAAATAAACAAATAGTACAAGGATGAACACCTGAGAAAATAGTCACCAGCTGAGATTGACTTTTTAATGAACTCGTCTTAAATTTCTGGATGCATTATGTTGCAGTTGTGGGAGCCAGCATCCAGATGTGCTGTCCCTCACACATTGTGGTTACTCTCCAGACTGTTCAGTCACCGAAAGAGCTGTGGCGACAGAGCTGTGAGGCATCTGCATAGCACAGATGTGGCAGTTGGGCTAGCCCTGCCTATGCTGGTGGCAGACCTCGGATTGTTTTGTTCTCACCGTGGCAGCGAGCCAGGCTTCCAGGAACCAGTGGTTGGGAGTGTTCATACTACAGGGCAAGAACGGGGTGTTTATGAGGTAGAGTGCATTTAGCTTTCTGAATTAGGTTTAAATGGAGTCGCATTGATTTTTGTTTGTTACTATTAGGCAGAGGCTAATCTGACTTCCCAAGGGAGAGCTATGATGTCACATGTTAGGGCAACTCAGCATGCTGGGATGGAGCCGGAGCCTGGAGTGTGGAGCTGGGTGTTCTAGCTTAAAGGTTGATTGCTGGTTGGCAGTGCATTACGCAAATGGTGTCCCTTTATCAGGTCACATGATCTGTATTCTGCGTGTGGCTTGATCATTCTTCACGACATTTCTTTTCTTAAAAATGTATTTATTTGTATTTTATGTACATTTGTGTTTTGCCCACATGTATGTCTGTGTGAGGGTATCAGAGTCCCCGGAACAGGAATTACAAACAATTGTGAGCTGCCATGTGGGTGCTGGGAATTGAACCCGAATCTTCTGGCAGAAGAGCCAGTGTTTTTAACCACTGAGCCATCTCTCCAGCCCTCCATGGTATTTATTAGCTTGCCCCAATATCCCTAGGTTTTCTGAAAACTGCTAAATCTAGGTGCTAATTTTTAGAAGAGAGTTCTTCATACAACCATACTCTTACAAGTACAGGCACACTATCCACATCTACATTCAAATTACTCCACTACAGCAATTGCGGTTCAGCTTATAAATTGAGCTCAGATCACAATGACTGTTAAGAGCCAGTTTGGTAGCCAAAGGAGAAATGCTCTTTGTAAGATGGCATTTTCTGAAGAAAGATTTTCTTCCGTAGGATCCCTTGCTTGTCATTGAAGTATGTGTGCTGACATGAAAGTAAGTGAGAGGCAATATTTTATGCGAATCAAGACAGGCTAACAGCACAACACACCACATTTAGAGACAGAAACTGCAGGCTCTGATCTGAACTTGACCATGTTTTAGGTGACCTTTTGAAAACCGTGTAAGGTCACCTAAAAGAAAGCAAACAACATTTACCTTCCAGGGTGGCTTTTATGGGTCAGATACTTCACATAGGAACATGTGCTTTTCTCAGAGAATTCCTTTGAATAGTGTTTGCTTCTTTAGTTTTGTATGCGAGTATGCTTGCACAGCCACTTTGAGCTCAACGTGGGGTCAGGGACTATTCTGGGTGTTACTGGGAATGTAACATGGAAGCACTGATTCAGTGTAGCCTACGTTCTCAAGGACCGTGTCTTAATATTGCGTTGGAAATGAGAGTGGTGTCCCAAAGGAGCCCCAGGACAATGGGAACACATGCTTGCTTCACATCCGCCTGTGAACATTCAAGTGGACCTGAGCATCAATCCAGGCTGGAGGAGTTCTGTGGTCTGAGTCTCCTCTCAGAGATAACATGATGAGGAAGTTCTCCTACAGGAGGCAGGGACCAGAGTGGACTTAGAGAAGTGTGGGGACCATTTGCAAAAGCTAGGAGGACCGGCCAGACCACTGTAGGGCTAAGAATCAAGTAAGTAAAGGAGCAGAGGGGTATAAGTCAGGGCACTAAAAAAAAAAATGTGTGTGTGTGTGTGTGTGTGTGTGTGTGTGTGTGTGTATGCCTGTGAAGGTCAGAGGACAACCTGGAGAACTTGGTTCTCTCTCTCCGTTCACCACGTCTGTTGGAACCTAGGCTATCTGACTTGGTGGCAAACGGCTCTCTCTGCTGAGCCATCCCTTTAGCCCCCAAGCCAGGATATTTTTCTAGTAGGTAGACATGGCTGATCAGGAAGGAAGATGGATGAAAACAAGAATCAGATGGGGTTGAGTGTGCAAGACTAGCTGAGATGGAGGAAGGCTTTGAATGTGCTCTGGGGTCCCCCTTCCCTCCACCCCCACCTTCCGCCCCACCCAGGCCACAGAAGGGAACTTGCTGTGATGATGTAAGGATGTGGGGATGTGAATCAGAGCATGCTAGATGGTTGAGAGGCTTCTGTTAAAATCCTGCTGTGAGGCGACAGGATCTCTGCTGAGTTCTTGTTCACATGCGTGTGTATCATGAAAATGTTTTTATTGAGCTACATGAACACAAATAATCTAATGTTTAAAATATGCTGCTTTGGATCCCTCAAAACCTTTCCTTTTTATACTGTATATAGGCAAGGTGGCTTATGGTACCAGGAACATGTAGACTATGGGGTCCCTATGGTACTGCTAGGTCCCCTACCCCAGTCTGGTGTGCAGGTTGTGAGATAGATGAGTGTATTTAATAGTTGTTGTTGTTGTTATTATTATTATAATAACATTTTTGAAGATGAGAAACTAATATTCTGAGGCCTTAAGCAATTTCCCAGAGGTTGTCTAGAACACACTCAAGTTTAGATTGAGGCTTACAGTTCCCGTCTGAAAATATGCTCCACTGAAAATAGCTCACAGTGAGCTATTTGAACTAGACTGTGATAGTCAGAACAGAGTACCTGTGGGGGAGGCTCTGCTCACTGTACATAATGAGTGCTTAACCGATGCCAGTGAGTTCCCTCTGTGGCCAAGTTCAGTGCCTAGAGGATGAGCCAGGTTCAGGCTGACCTCACAGTGCTGGCTGGATAAATACCGCCCCCATGACCATGACCTTGCTCCTGTAGTCCAGCTCGTCTTGGAGCCTGAGACAGCTGGGTAGTGTAAAGGGTGGAGGTGGGGCTGGGAGGAGGAAAGTACTGTTATCCTTGCGGGCTTCTCTCTGCATCCATCTCCTGGTGACCCTTCTTTAGCACAGGAGTGATGGTGTATGGTCTGCCTCTGGTTGCATTTTTGCTCCTAAAGGCCTTTTACCCTGTGGGTAATAGCTATTCCTCAACAGTTCCTTGTGAAAAATTCAGGCCGTTTTCCATCCGAGGAAACCCAGTCGAGAGATTAAACGTCTTTATCACTGTCACCTCGCTGATGGAGTGACTTGGGCTGGTGAACTGCAAGCACCAGAAAGAAGAAGATATTTTATGGGGACAGGGTGTTCTGATGTTAATGGTGTTTCGTGAATGTGGATTTCTCATACCAGTTACAACAAACCCGTGGTTGTGAATGTGTGGTGTTGGCTGCCAATTTTTGTGGTGTCAGTATTGTGAGAATGAGGGTCAGGCATGGGATCAGAAAATATTGAGTTGATTTTTGATGCTTTTGTTTTAGTTAAGACATAGTCTCACCACCTGTCTTGGACTGTCCTTAAACTTAGGGTCCTCCTGCCTCTGCTTCCTAAATTTGAGGGTGACAGGTGTGTACCATTATGCCTCCTGGATTAATTTCTCTCAGTCTTCAACAAGTGATTAAATTATCCTGATGGGTGCCTAAGTAATGGTGTGAGGGTTTGTGTTTTTATAGATTTAAAACAGAAACAGCTCTCCTTACCCAATCCCTGTATCCTGGTCTTGGGCTATGGGAAAACAGAAATGGTCTTTTCAAATGCCGGAAAGTGTTATTCAGGCTTTGGACACTAGGTGGCAGGCGTGCCCTTGCTAAGATTTCATGAGCAACTTTGCCACCACTGCTTGACAGAGAAGATGGCTCTTTTAATTAGAGTCATTCCCCACACAGGATGTTCACACTTGAAGCAGTCATCTATTTTCAGTCCCCGGGGAGCATGTTTTCACATTATTGATGGCTTGGCTGGGAATGGTTTTGTATAGCCTTTTAATTCATTTCGGTAATGGAACAGAGTCACCAGATCCTGGCCTTCCATTCATCAGCGGTGAAGAGTTGGAAATAGATTAATGTCAAACTCAGAGCTCCGATGTAACAGAAGTTCTGGGGAGGCAGAGGCAGGCAGATCCCTGGAGTTCAATGGCTAGAAAGCCTAGCCTAGTTGATGAGCACCAGACTGAGTGAGAGACCTTGTCTCAAATCATAACATAACATAGAGAATGTCCTAGTAGGCAATAACTCCAATTACCACGGCTGAGAACCAACTGAAAAGAGTCTGTGGATTAATTATCTTTATCAGGTTGATAGGTGGGAATGAATGTGGGGAGTGGCTTGCTTGTTAATTGATGAGGAGGTCCCAGCCCACTGTGGGTGGCACCTTCCCTAGGCAGGTGGCCCTGGTCTTATAAGAAAGCTGGCTGATCATGAGCTGGAAGCTAGCAAGTGAGCAGTGTTCTTTCTGCTCCTGGTTTCTGCTTGAGTGCCTGCCCTGGCTTCTCCCAGTGATGCCCTGTGTCTTGGAAGTGTAAGCCAAACAAGCCCTTCATCCCGTAAGTTGCTTTTGGTCAGAATGTTGCATTCAGCACGGACCTCTGCCTTCCAAACACACACACACACACACACACACACGCACGCACACACGCACGCACGCACGCACGCACGCACGCACGCGTGTGTGCGTATACAATCCTATCTATCTATCTATCTATCTATCTATCTATCTATCTATCTATCACTGCTGGTCTCTCTCTCTCTCTGTCTCTCTGTCTCTCTGTCTCTCTGTCTCTCTGTCTCTCTCTGTCTCTCTGTCTCTCTCTCTCTCTCTCTCTCTCTCTCTCTCTCTCTCTCAGCTTTAACTGGATAGTATAGCAGCCCACAGCTATGGTTACTGGATCACAAAAAGGACTCAGCACCCCCAGAACATGGGGTTCTGTTTATACTAGTATGATATTTATGGCTTGCCACAGGTTCCTCTTGGTGTATTCATGGTTAAAGTGCCACAGTAGTGTGGGTGTCCCCTTCAATGGCTAGCAGTATAATTCTGTGTGGTTTATTAGACTCCCAGAAGCAATCAGCAATGCACTGGGCATGAAGCACCAGGCTGAGTAGTGCTGATAGAAGTTTAGAGTCTTGCATTCTCTGGAGGAGAAAGCTGCACTGTGTGTGTGTGTGTGTGTGTGTGTGTGTGTGTGTGTGTGTGTGTGTAGGAGGGTGGGGGGTGGGGTGGGCGTGGAAGTTCACTGACTTGGCAGAGGAGGAGCATGATGAGTTCATCGGGAGGTTCCTAAAGCACATTTAGTGTGTTTTACAACTTGCCAGAGTGACCCAGGCTTGCTGCTTAGTAAGGGTCACGTTTCCAGTGCCGCTCCTCCTGGTGGGATGGAAGTCACTCTGTGAGTGGCAGGGCCCTGCCGCATTTCTGGGAACGTTGATATCATCCAGGTCCCTGGCAAGACACAGGCTCCTCTCTTCATGGAGGTCACACTGAACTACATCTCCAGGATGCCGTGAGAATAGATGGAAAGCATGCTGTGAATAATCACCCAATCTGAGTCAATCACATCCAAAATTAGTCCTTGTGGTAGGGAAAATTTCTGTTGAACCTTTTATTGTTGTATAAATGGAATACAAAAATAAAGTACAAAAATACATTGATGGATTATAGTTTTCATGTTTAGTATTGTGTTTTAGTTGGCACAGGCTTTCAAACACCTAAACGATTACATTATATTATTCACCTTAAAATGATGAATTTATATTATGTGAATTTCACTTCAATAAAAAAAATCCATAAAAAGCAGACTTTTCTACTGAAAAAAGTCTCCCTGCCTGATATATATCAAGTCTGAGTTATCCATCTAAATCAGCCAGTGGTTTTTTTTTTTTTTTTTTTTTTTTTAGTGTAAGTCATTGGAGCTTTTATCTGCTGTGTTCTATCCAACCTCAGGGAAGCACATTTAGAGTTCTGTATAGAATATAGGATGTGTGATGAGCTGTGAGCTGGTCACATTCAGTGTTGTTCTCTTGTCTCTGTACTTAATCAAGCTTAGAAATATGACTTGGAAACCAATATTTATAGCAATCTTTTTCCAGTTGCTAACTAATGGGAATATTGATCTACAATGCAAAAAGGCAGGACCTTGGAGGGAGACCTTCCCCAGGGCAGCTAAACTGCCTCTCAAGAGGTGAAAGCCTAGGTGTTTTGCACGTATCTGGGGAGGGAGGGTCAGGCTGGAGAGATGAGCTCTGTTATCACACATTCAAAAGTTCCACGAAGCCTGAAGTAAACATGTATTTTTCCAAAGCACAAAGTAATCACAGACATTGTTAGAGTCTGTAATTTTTTTTCTCAGAGGAGAAATCTCATCAATATTCCACTAGAATTTAGTTGTGTGTTTGTGTCTGGTACAGAGGTGCAGTCGTTGGCAACTGTCAATATTTGTGACATTGTGCCTCTGTGATTTTCCTTTACAAAGCCATAAGAACCCGGTGCAGTGCTCAGAATTTTCTTTGGAAAGAATGTTATCCAAGGCTGCTTGGATGCTGTAAGAGAGGCAGTGGGATAGATGTGGAAGGAACAGCTTTGATCTTGGCTGCTGAACTCTTAACAAAAACCATTGGAGGGCACACATCACCCGTCAGAAGAACTTGAGGATGTTCCTGCCTTCTTGGGAAATCATACTTCATCTTATTTACTTAATTATGACCAAAACAAATTTCTTCCCCCTTTTCTTGTTTGTCTGTATGTGTGCAGGCATATGTGTCTTGCATGTATTCGAGTGTGCATGCTGGAGACCAATGCTGCATTCCTCTATTGTGCTGTATTTTTTGAGATACGGTCTCTCACTGAATCCAGAGCTCACTGATTCAGCTAGGACTGGCTGTGTGGGAGCTCACAGAGGTTTCCTAGTGAGATCTGAGCTTGCTTTAACCAGCAGGGCTGCATAAGGGGATGGCTTGACCACGTGCGTGGTTACCAGGTGTTTGGAAGGGTCTGCACTTGGCTGTGCAATGTGCTTTGATCTAGCAAGGGGGTGGTCTTTTGCCTTGCCCCTTGGCATGTTATAAAATGCTCTTTGGAAGAGCTAGAAGAGGCTGGTGGATTTTGATCCAGGTCCTCCTGAAGCTATCCTGTGTTTCTGTCTCTTTTCCTCCCCACTATATTTCTATGTACAAGTTCCTTATGCCTCTTTCCTCTTGTAAAAGGTGGGAGCTGGCCTCCCACATGGCTGACAATCAAACATCAAGGATCTGCCTCTCTCAGTCTTCCCATTGCTGGGATTCCAGAAGTATTCCACCACACCAGACTCTGTGTGGGTGCTGGGGGACTTGAACTTAGGTCCCCATGAATGCATAACAAACCCCTTAACAGCTGAAGCACCTTCCTAGTCCCCTGTCTCCTGTTTCTTTCTTTCTTTTTTTTTTGATTTTCAGTAACTAATCAGATGAACAAATATAAACAAATTAGATAACATAGCCATGTTGTGTTTTCCCGTGATTGATGGGATAAGATGAGTTTCCTGACTTTCAGCCTTCACCCTTAGACTTCTTCCTTGATGAGAGGGGTTTTCAATGATAAATGGGCCAGAACATCTCATTTGACAGGAGGGCTGAAGTATTGGTGCCATGCCATTGAGGTGTCTGATTAATGTGAGCTGCCTTATTTGGTTTTCCAAGAAATAATTTGCATGTATTGTAATGAGGATGGCAGGGGAATGTTCTGGATGCCATGCGATTAGCCCTGCTCATCATGGGTTGATGTGGCACTTCTCTGCATTGATTCTGACCACGTCAGCAGATGGGAATCACCTAATGTGATGGGGAAGTATGGCGATGGGTGATGAACAGCGAGGCCTTCCTTCCCCTTAACTGTTTCATAAATCAGCACATTATGAGAATTCATTCTGAACCCAATTTGGATGTGAGCCAGACAGTTTCTTATCTTTTAAAGTACGTTTTTTGATTTCATCTCACTGCAGGTTTTTACAAAGACGAAAATTGTTCTGCATAGACATTCTGTGTCACTGCCCTCCAACTTTCTCATCTGTTACACCTTGCTGACTTTCACAGCAGAATAAAAGGGGAAGTACAATTATTGTCTTATACAAAGTTTTTTCTATTAAAAATGAAAAGGAAAACCTAGACCGAGGATGGTGTGGATTTCCTGGTTCTTGCATGTGTGAAACTGGAGCGGTTTCTTTGTCACGGAGCATTTAAAAAAAAAACAACAAAAAACAAAAAAAACAACTTAATCCCTGGTACACGACAAACATTTTCTGCTTCTCAACATTTTCCTACGTGGATTCTAAAACTCATTTTGGTTTGAGACACCATTTTGAAGAAGGATTTAGTTTTCTCTGCATGGTTTGTGTTCCCAGCCTTTCCATTTCCTTCACGTCTGTTAGTACGAAGTGATCCTTGAGAGACCCTGCTACAGCCAGGCAGCGTGCATCTGTCCAAGGTCCTGAAGCCCCACTGCTGTCAGAGCCAGGTCTCACTATAGGCAGAGTGTTGGAACCACCCATGGAGCTTCAGTAATGAACCAAAGATGCCTCCGTTTCACCCGGGAAAAATCCGCTTCACATGGTCCTTTGCTTTCATTTCTTAAATTTTATGTATTTATTTTATATTTTGTGTGCACAGATGTTTTGCCTGAGTTTAGTCTGTGCACCTTATGAGAGCAGTACCTCTGGAGGCCAGAAGAGGGCATCGGATCCCCAGGACTGGAATTCCTGAAGGTTTGAGCTACTCTGTGTGCTGAGGATCTAACTCTAGCTTCTGCAGGAGCAGTCCATTCCAGCCCCTTCAGGTGGTGCTTAAAAAAAAAAAAAAATCCCCAGGAGCTTGTAACAAGTGAATGAAATTAAGAGTCACTGCCTGTGGCCACAGCTGTTCTGATATTATTCCAAACCTCTTTGCCCTGGCCATAAGGGTCATTCAAAAAAGTTTCCCCCCTGAGTTGGCAAGATGGCTTGGTGAGTTAAGGCACTTGCAGCAGCCTAAGTTTCTAAGTTTGATCTCTGGGATCTACATGGTGGAAGCAAAGAACTGAATCCTGTACGTTGTCCTCTGACATCCACATGCATGCTGTGGCATGTATGCACACGAGCAGGAACATAAACATGCACGATTGGAAAGTGAAATTTAAAATGTAAAAATGTCTTCTTTGGTATAGGTAGTACATGGCATTTGTTAGTTAAATAACCAGTATAACGATGGCTTTTATTTCATGACACAATACAATGATTTGGGCTAACCTCTGGTATATATTTATATTTTCCCCTTCATTATAATTGCTTTTAATGATACTTAAAATATATTTCTGATATTTCAGAAATCATGGAGTTATCAAGGACCTAATTTCTCAGCTCAACTGATGTAGACTTACTTGAGGAAAACAGGAAGGGGAGAGAGTATAGTTATAGTTAGAGAAACAGCTGTATTCTTAAGCTTGGGAGGAATATGGGGTAAGAGGATATGACCCCAAACCTGGGAGTCACATACCCAACAAGAAGCAAACACCTGGAGGAAGAGCTTGTTTGACCCACGGTTTGAGAGGACACTGGGACAGGTCATGACTGTGGCCACAGGACTAAGGTTGTTCCCCAACACATTAGCAGTCCAGGAAACAAACATGGAACAGGAAATTGGGTCCAGCTATTCAACTTCCCTGTCCCCAGTGATCTACTTCCTCTAGGGAAGCTCTGCCACTACCTACCTAACTACCTAACTACCTACCTAACTAACTAACTAACTAAAACCTCTGGAAACCCCAAGGAAGAAATACCAGCCCCAGGGTTACTTTTCCCCTCTGGTTGGGTAAAATAGGGGATGACAAAAATGGAAGTGGAAACAGGAAGATTCTTCTCCAGCAGAGGGCAGACCTGTCCTCCATCTCCAGCTTCAGGGACTCGAAGGAATAAAAAGAATCCCATGTTTTCTCATAGGAGCCTCAACTCCTGTACACGCACACGCGCGCGCGCACACACACACACACACACACACACACACACACACACACACACACACACACACACACACACAGGGCTGGTCCAGGGGTAGATGCTTTATGTTTAGGAGGAGAATGAGTCTTGAAGGTCAGAAACACGGGAGTCTGGTATCAACTGGCTCCATCCCTGCCTCCGATTCTGTCATGCTGAGACTGGTGCTTTGCTCCTCAGGTTTTTTTTTTTTTAATTTTTTAAAAATTTATTTTATATACTGACCATAGTTTTCTCTTCTTCCTCTCCTCCCATTCCCTTCACATCTCTCATCTACCTTCCCCTCATCCTCTCTTCCTCTCCATTCAGAAAGGGGTAGGCCTCCCAGGGAGGTCAACAAAGCATGGCACACCAAGTTGAGGCAGGACCGAGCTCCTCCCTCTGGATCAGGGCTGGGGAACAGGTTCCCAAAAGCCAGATCAAGTACCAGGGACAGGTCCTGATCCCACTGCTAGGAGCCCCACAAACAGACCAAACTACACAACTGTCATACACGTGCAGAGGGCCTAGGTCAGTCCCATGCAGGGTGCTTGTCAGGGATTTTATGAGTGCCTCAAATGCTGCCCATAACACATTTTAAAGCAGTTCATGAGATCCCTCTGTATGTTAACTGGGAGGCCATCTCTCTATTTCTAACTTTATTGATATTGACATAGATTTATTGGCTCTCTGTCAAGACTATAGACCCTGCAGTCAATTCACCTGAGCATCGATGGGCAAAGTTACTAATAGCTGTTTTTGTTGTTTTTAGTAAGTTGATAAATCTGTCTGGACTTTACGAAACTAATGTTATACTCTGTAGAGTAGTTGTATCTGCTCCATAGAATTGTGGTAAATCCATAGATGCATGCTAAATAAATGATAGTATAATATACATGAAATGGCACTGCTCCCTGCTCAGTATTACGTTTCCTGTCCCTCCTCCTCTGTCACCCCAAACCACATTACTATTTCCACCAAGTACATACAAAAATAGCAGCAATAGAATTATGCCACTTTCATGGACCAACAATTACATGCTAGTCACTTTTAAGGCATTATTTAACTTGGTTTTCAGATGGATACTGTGGTTTGTATATAATTAAGCTTTCATTTGTAAGTAAGATATTTTTGAGGCCCAGGGGATCCAGTCATTTGTCCAAATGACACACCATCCAAAGATGAATCTAGGGTATTGACCAGGCTCGCCTACCTCACAGTGCTCTAAGAAGTGGAGACCCGAGTGCTTGAGTTCTGTTAGCAAGCCAAGTCTTGCATTTTACCTAGCAAATGAAGGTAACTATCAGACGGATTTTCTGTTTTCATTTTGCCTTAGAAAGAGTAAAGTCAGGGCTGGGGTAGAGTGGGTGTGTGATGGCTGAGTGGGTAAATCACTCGCTGTGTAAGCATGAAGCCCCAAGTTTGGACCCCCAGAACCCACATGGATGCCACATGAGTATGGTGGCCAACCTGTAATCCTAGTGCTTAGGAAGGAGAGATGGCTATCCGTAGGTCAATATGACTCGCTCATCTCACAAAGTAAGTGAACTCTGGTTCCAACTGAGAGATCCCGACTCACTGTATAAGCGGGAGAGTGATCAAGAGAGAGACCTGATATGAGCCTCTGGCCTGCATGCCATGCACATATGTCTGTGCGCATGTACACACACACACACACACACACATACACACACACACACACACACACACACACGTAAACATGCATCTACATACATGCACACACATAAACACACAAAAATTAGGTTAAAGTCCCCATTTGTGTATAAATCAAGCTATCTTCCCATCTTCTTTTCTTGGTTTGATTTGCTCTCTGCTCGGGGTTCACTTAAAACCCGGTTACTCCTAAAGCAGCTGCTTTTCCTGGAACTGAAATCACTCCTTTGGCAGAGAAAAATGGTACAAAGTTAGTGGAAACTTAGGCTAAGTGACCCCATTTCCTACCTGTGTTTCTGGTTCTAGCACTTCAACATTTTGCAGACGGCATCAGACGGTCCTGCTGTGACAGAGTGTAGCTGGAGCAGCATGTAACTCATAGTCATACTCCCATCAGGAAGTCTTGGTTAGAACTTAGCATAGACTGTACTCTGTTAGCAAGGACTGCAGGCTATGCCAGAGATTCATCTACAAGCCGATGATTGATGGAATAAACAGAAGACAGACATGCCTTGGCTCTTACTTTGGCAGATGGTAATCAATCTATGCCAGCTTCCTAGAGTAAAGGACCCAGAATCTAGAAATAGAGGAGCCTTTCACACCAAGAGCTTAGCTGTGACACAAAATCTCCTGTACCTCGGGGATCGGGGGAAAGCCACCGTAGGTCAGACTATTCCTCCAAGGGTGGCATTGAAACCCCCTTTTGAAAAAAAAATGTATCAATTGTCAATGGTGGCATTTCCTACCCTATGGGAATTCCTTAGGTCTTCTTCCTTTGGGTGCCTATTTTTTCACTTAAAACCTCTTCTACATCTTTTTTTTTTTTTTTTTTTTTTTTTGACTTACCACACCTTTGAGCTTTGTGGTCCAGGTGGTGTATGTGTTCATCAGGGCAGTCTAACAAAACAATAGACCTAGTCCAGGAAGCAGATGAGCAGTTCTAGTTCCTGATGAGCTCTGTCCTTGTATCTTGCAGATGGCCATTGTGTTCTGTGTCCTCTCATGACTGAAGAGCAACTCTGTAACAAAGAGAAGAGTCCTCTTGCATCCCTTTCTCTTCTAATGATGATAATAGTAAATATTCCTCCCCTAGAACATCATTAAACCTTTTAAAATTCCTACTAATATTATTCAGTATTATAATAACAATTCAGTATTTCTAATAATAATACTCATCATTATGCAGATACTCTTGATCTAACAATATTAGGGGGAACGTAGTCTAGTCTATCACATTGTGGGTTCTCTCTAGGACATGGTAGCCTTCCTTGATGTAACGTTTTTGGATATGAATGGAAGCTCCCAGACTCAAATATAAAAGAGGGCTTTAGGTGAGACTTTCTGTCTCCAGGAGTGTTCCTAGGTGGAGGCAATGGGCTCATTGGGTAAATGGAGGCTTCCTTAATCTAAACCAACCAGTAGGTTGCCAGGGAAGTCATGATAGGCACTTGCCTCTGGCTTGTCTTTGCACTGTAACAAGAACATAGCAGATCAGCATGGGGCCAAGTGAGGCATACGGGTTTTGTTCAATTGTGTCCTGTGGTGCAGGAAGCTGGGTTAGGTTATATGTATTGCATTTCTTTACTATCTCTGCATGAATGTAATATGCTCATGAGAACAGAATCTACTTCTTTGGACCCTTTGCCAAGGATGCTTCTAGAGGAAGTGCTTGGCAACTGAACTATTCCTTTTGTTTTTAATGTCCACAACCGGTGAAACCAATGAAATATGAGTCTCTGGGATCTGGAGGACTGTTGTTCCAAAGAATCTTCCATCGAGTGAAGTTATACACATGATAATTACTGTCCATTGAGTGGCCACTCAAATCTCCCATGAGAAACTGTTGCTTTTCTGTCAATATTGCTGTAATTATTTGTTTTGTGTGTATCTGCCAAACTTGAGTGGTTACCATAAGGAACATTGCTATGTGGCTGGGAAGATGGCCCAGTGGATAAGGACACTTTCTCTGTAAGTATAAGAACCTGACTCCAGAACCCATGTAAAAAGCTGGGCATGATTGCACATACCTGTAACTCCAGCATTGGTGGGCCAGAGACACGTAGATTCTGAAAACTCACTGGCCAGCCACTCTAGTCCAAATTCAGAGTTTCTGGCTCAGTGAGAAACCTTGTCTCAAAATACTCACCTAGACAGCAATAGAGAAAACATTCAGCATCCTCCTCTGGCCTTATCATGTTTAAGAAAGGGTTTACACAGCTGGGCAGTGGTAGCGCTCAACTTTAATCCCAACACTTGGGAGGCAGAGGCAGGTGAATCTCTGTGAGTTCCAGGCCAGCATAGTCTACAGAGAGGATTCCAGGACAGCCAATGCTGTTACACAGAGAGACCCTGTTTGAAAAAAAAAGAAAAGGCTTATAACACATACATACTCATGTGAATGTAACACACACACACACACACACACACACACACACATACACACACACACACACACACACATACAGAAAGAGAGAGAGCATATGACTGCTTATCGATCACCCATCTCTTCTGCCAGAATGAGCACCCCATGAAGATAGCTCAAGCCCCTATTACTATTTGGCAAACACCTAACATTCCATGAATCAAGGACCAAGGCTTTGACACTTAAGCTAGCAGAATGGTTAATTTTGATCGCCATCTTGATTGGATCAAGAAACACCCAAGAGATTAGGTTTGATCATGAGGGCTCTAACCTAATGAATAGCCTAATCCATGGATGAAGTAAGCATCTGAACAGATTCTTGGAAGATGGTGAATTTCCTGCCTCATTGGAGGAAGTAGGCCACTGAGGACCATATCCTGCCCTCACTTCTCCTCATCACTTCCTCTCTCTCTTCTCTCAGTCTCTTGTCTTCCAGGAAGCCTTTCTCTTCTCTTCCACCATAGGCTTCCACTGTCCCACAGTCTTCCAAAACGTGTAGTATTGAACGATAATGAATACAGCCCTCTGAAGCTGGGAGCTGAAGTAATCCCCACCTCCTTTAAGTTGCTTTTGTCAGGGACATGGTCACAGCCTCATGAAAACAACTACTGGAGCTGGCTGCTTGTTCTTCTGAATCAGGAACATCAGCAATGGTGAGTCATCCAACCAGTGTTCCATTCATATCCCATTGAGTCAAAGTAGTTATGTTGGTGGGACTTTTTTCCCCACTTCCTTTACAAAGATGTTTTTATCTCTGAGAAAGATTTCTTTTTTTTATCCCATTTCTTCTTAATTACCTTAATTACCCATCTAGAGTCCAAATTACATCAACCTTCCCTTGTCTGATTAGGGTTTTGCCATCCTTTTGCTCATGTTGGTGTTTTATAGGCTGTTAGAATCCAGGAGCTGAGATCTGGAATAAAACGCCCCTTAAAGAACACTGCGATGGCACAGCTCTGACCATGGTGTTCACACACCGTGAAAGCAATTTCATACTTTATTTCTTTGCCTGCCTTCCGATGCTATCTTCATATTTGAATGAAATGTAAAAATAAGATGATCTCACCTTTCTTCCTCCATCCTGTGGTTTTTTTTCAATCAGAAAAGAATCCCATTTTTAGGAGACTCATTTATCACTATATGCAATGGACTGTCCCATCATGCAGTCCCTCACATTTTCTAAGATGAGGAGCTGTGAAGCCATGAATAAGTATCCCGTGGATCGGTCTCAGTATGTCAGGATATCTGTTTTCTCATCCTGTTAATTTCCCTGAATAAATGCTTAGTTAAAAAATTGCATGTACCACATTTTATTTAAAAGTTTTGATGGTGGAACTCAAGGGGCCATCAATCTACCAGTGAAGTCTTTTTCAGTTTACCAATTACTTTAATTCAATTACGTTTTTGCTAATTGTTTTTGTCCCAATACATTTTCAAGGAATACTGCCAGCAGTTTGCTTGTTATACTCTTAAGAATTGATTGTCTCACTTCTAATTAATAATAATAGCAAGGAAAATGGCTAAGTGAGGCTGTGACTATTGATGGCATGCCAGCGTTCCAGGATGGGAATCAGTTCTTATACAGAAATGCCATTCATTAGCGAGTTAATCTTTATAAACAGCTTTGGAATTCAATGAGCCCTGGGATGAGGCTACAGTTTCACTTGCTGCATAACATGGCTCGAGAGGCTGTTTAATGTGAAGGGTCCCATATCTAACTGGATTTCACCCCAGGGAGGAGCCTGATGGTTATGTGAATGAGGGTTAATGCAGTTAACGGTTCTGTGTGAATCACTTTTCTGTGGCTGTGATAAAATATCCTGACAAAAGCAAGTTCAAGGAGAAGAAGGCTTAATTTAGCACACAGTTGTAGAGGGAAGAGAGTCAATGATGATAAGGAAGGTCTGGCATAGTGGCAGGAGCAGGAAGCAGGCTGCATTCCGGAAGCTGAGAGAGAGAAAACACCCCTCGGGATATCCACCCTCAAAGCTTACCCCTAGGGATATCATCCCTCCAGCAAGCCTTCACTGCCTATAAGTTCTGTTATTTTTCCAAACAGGGCCACCAGCTGGGGAGCCAAGTGTTCAAAATGTGAGCCAGTAGGGGATGGACAGCTTCCTTGCTGCAAATGCTGTTTATTCAGCAACTGTGAAGAAGACCTGACTGAACTAGGTAATAGCATTCAAAACTGCCATGACGTCAGAGACTTGTAATGACTTTTCTGTGAACTTTCCACTCCTCCTGGGGAGGGAGGTTGTCTTGAAAGCAAGCATCACTCATTCAGGTCTCCTCAGGAAAGTGTTCACTTTCAAGTTCTAGAAATGCTATTGGTGATGATGGGAAATGTACTAATTGCTGTGAGTTGTGTTTTGTTTGTTTGTCCACACAGGCTTGCTCTGTAGCTCAGGCCAACCTGGAACTAACCAGGTAGTCCCACTTGGCCTTGAATTCACAGCAATCCTCCTGCCTCAGCCTCCCAAGTGCTGGGATTACAGGTATTAGCCACCACACCTAGCTCATGAATCGAACACTGAAAAAACAATACATATTATGCTATGTACACTTTACCGGAGTAAAAAAAAAAAAACTAGGAAAAAGTCACAGAAAAATAACAGAGTTTATTGTCAAGATGTAAAAACTGGTGACTATTTGGCAAGACTAAACAGGAAAAAGGATTGGAAAGATACAAAAATTCCAGGTCTAGTGGTAAACTGTCATCCTAGCACTCAGAGGAGGCAGAGACAGGAGGATTGCTCTAAGTTTAGGGTCAGCCTTGGTTACATAGTGAGACCCTGTCTCACACAAAAACAAGCAAACAACAATAACCATAGAAAACAGCAAGCAAATAAAGATACAAAAAAATAAAACAAAAACAAAATGAAAGAACCGAGTAATAACTATAGACATGATGAAAATTTTACAATGATATCAAGAAGCTTTGTTTGGGTTCTTATTTGAATGCACTGCCTGTGCCTGATGGAGTGATATTCCCATAATGCAGTGATTGAGACTTAAATAGCAACCTGATGTAGAGGCACACACCTATAATTTGAACCAGAGACGAAGATGGAGAGCTCTAAGCTAGCCTGGGCTACAGAATAAGATCCTATCTTAAAACAAATGAACAACCAACCCTCTTACAACCTTGGTTGGAGGTCATCATTCAGTCTTCCATAAAAGCCCACAGAAACAGGGATATTTGTTCTAAGAATTTGTGTGGGATGGGTGAGAATGAAGTAGAATTACTTAATAATATACAGAGGCACTTTCTTATAAGTGGAGGTAACTGAGCACCAACCACTATTGAAAACTGTTAATGAGTTAATACTTGTATATAGTCACTTTTCTAGTTGCTATGACAAAATGCCCAACAAAGGCACCATAAGGATGGCAGGGTTGATTTTGACTTACAGTTTGATGGTCCAGCTATCATGGGGTGGGGAGAGCTTGAGGCAGCTGGTCATGGTTTTGGAAGCAGAGAGAGATGCATGCTGGGATGATGGTCAACTATCTTTCTCCTTTTATTCAGTTTAGGACCTGGACCATGGATTGGGACTGCCCACATTCCAGGTGTGTCTTCTACCTCAGTTAACTTAATCTATGTAATCCCTCACAGGGATGCCCAGAGTCCGGTCTTCTGGGTGAGTCTAGGTGGTCTACCTTGTCAGGTAGACCCTGACCAGTTGACCATTGTGTTAGCTACCATGCTGCTAATTGTGCTAAGTCCATTGTTGATAAGCATCAAGCATTTTGAAAACAGTTCCTTTAGTAATATAAGCTAACATTTAAAGGAAGTTCTTTTTTCAAGTAAAAATTTTTTAAAATGATGTCTCTATATGTTTGAAAATGATCTAGAGAAAGCAGTGGTGTCAGGGAGTACCACCACAGGGTGATTGTTGGCCTCAGAATCTGGCAGTCCCTTAGAAAAGCTTTATCTTTATTTTCACATTTAAAAAAAAACCTTATTTTTATTAGTTTTTTTGTGAAATGTGTTTTGATCATGTTCACCCCTCCATTCTTCCCATATCCATCCTCTTCCCATTTAACTTGATGTCTTCATTTTTTTTTTTTAAAGCTAGGTAGTGTTGATGCATACCTATCATCTCAGCACTTAGGAAGCAGAGGCTAGCAGATCTTTGAGTTCAAGACCAGCCTGGTCTACAGATTGAGTTCCAGGACACCCAGGGCTATACAGAGAAACTGTGTTTGTATATACCTATCAAGGCCAATTTGTGCTGCCCAAATATTCTTGGATATGTGGCCTTCCACTGGAGCATGATTGACTTACCAAGGGCTGCATTCTTAGCAAAAACTGGCCCTTTCTTTCAGCAGCTAACAGTTGCCAATAGCTCATATGCTGGGGTAGAACATCATACCCAACTCCCCTCTCCATGCTGGGATTTGGTCTGGCTTGGGCTGGTAAAGGTCTTGTTCATGTTATAATGACCACTGTGAATTCTGGTGTGCAGCTGCCCTGCTGTGGCTGGAAGACAGTTTCCTTGTAGTCATCCACTGTCTCTGACTCTCTGGCTCTTACCCTCCTTATGTCCTATCTTCCACAATGATCCCTGAGCCTTTGGAGGAAGGGGTGTGATACAGAGGTAAAATTTCAGGCTGAGCATTCCACAGTCTCTTATTCTCTACACTTTGACCCAGTGTTAATCACCATCTACTGTAACTTCTCGGATGAGGACTGAGAGGATGCACTGATCTCTGAGTGTAACAAGAATCAGTAGGAATCAGCCAGGTGGTGGCAGCGCACACCTGTAATCCCAGCACTCAGGAGGCAGAGGCAGGTGGATCTCTGAGTTCGAGGCCAGCCTGGTCTACAAAGCGAGTTCCAGGACAACCTCCAAAGCTACAGAGAAACCCTGTCTCGAAAAACCAAAAAAAAAAAAACAAAAAACAAAAAACAAAAAACAAAAAAACCAACCCCCCCCAAAAAAAAACCAAAAAAAAAAAAACAACAACAACAAACCCACCACCACCACCACCAACAACAACAAAAACCAAAACCAAACCAAACCAAACCAAACCAAACCAAAAAACCAGTAGGAATCAGTTTAATACTATGCCAATTTATCATCATAATGTAGGTTGGTAACTCCCATGATTGATGTGCCACTATTATGCCAGTAGGGATGTTTTGCCAGGCTGGTCGTTACTTACTTGAAACTTTCAAAATGAATATTAACTAAAACAATGTAATAACAATTACAAACAAGTCCAATTTATATATTTCTGTGCCTTTCAGACACCGTGTCTCCACAGCAATGGAGACTGGGTCACACACAGAATGTCGACATTCAGTTTCATGACTGTGATGGTTGTCTCTTTGGGCACAACTTTCAAAGACAATTTCAAGGGAAAAAGAATTTTCGTCAAGCAGTTACATTTCTGTGATGATTCCCAGTTGGCATACTAATTAGAGGTAAAAATCTTGAAGGGAAGGAACTGCGAAAAGTAGCTGGTCAATTGTGACCAACAATTCCCCTGTGGGAACAGAACGATCAGGGAAGTTGCTCACTAAAGAGCTGGAAATGCCGGAACTGCTGGCCTTATCTTATCCACCATTAGCAAAGGTATTTGGCTTTACTGTAACTTTGCCACATATTCCCGTTGGTGTTTCTTCTGGGTCCCGTGGAAGGCCAGGTGAACGTGCACAGATATCTGTGATCTCATCTCTGGAATACATGGATGTTACCTCATGGCAAACACCGTATGTTAGATGTGTGAAAATTCAGGACCTTGACAAAAGGGGAGAGGCAGGGAGAGGGGGAGTTTCTCCTGATTTCTCCTACTGGAAATTAATGTAAATATAAGATTCCTTACAAGAGAAAGACAAAGCATGATTGTGTGATGAAGTTGATGTTAATGCAGAGCAAAGGTGAGCTGAGGCTGTAGTTCAGTTGGTAGAGTGCTTGCCAAGCATGCCCAGGTTCCTGGTTCTGATCCCTGAAGCTTTATAAATTGTGTACGAGGCATATCCATAATGCCAGCATTGAAGAGGTAGAGACAGGATTAAAAGTCCTCCTGTCATCTTCGGTTATGTAGTGAATTCGAGGCTAGCCTGAGCTGTGTGAGACTCTGTTCACAGTCATCCAACGCCAAGCACTTGTCTAGGCTCTTCCTGGCTTTCTCCCAAGTCTGCCTTGGAATTTTTTTCTGTCTGTCTCCTCGTTCTTCCTTTCTTTTGTAGACACCACAGCATGCTATAAGCTAGAATTCTGATCCAGTGGCTCTGGCGGCCTATGGCTCCCTGCATGTTGCCTGCTTCTGTGTCTAGTGTCTCAGGGCAATAATCATGGTGACTCAGGTTTTCAGAACACTAGACTGCTTGGTGAACACTTCTCTAATGTGTAGTTTGAAACTTCAGCTCACTTTATGAGCGTCTGGTTTCTGTTTAGAAAGAGTGAACGGGAATTCTTTACTGGCAGAGGAACTGTTTTTCATAGTATTTTTCAGGTTGTGTCTGAAATGTCTGAGATTTATTATTTCCAGGAACATAAACACATTAAGAAAGTAGGCAGGTAGGAAGTGAGTGGGGTTCTTATCCTGAGTGATCCAGGTGGCAGCATCATCTTGTTGGATGGGCATCTTTATTCCAAAGACATCTGTTCAGACTAAATATATTAGCTAGTTGCACTTGCATACTGTCCACACTCCAGTGTCTGACATTTTATCTTGGCTACCTTTGAGGACTGTGTAAGACTCTTGTGTGAGATACAGGGAGCATTGGCTTCTAAGTTGTCTATCAGGCTTTGTGATGATCTACCTGTGATCTTTCTATTCGAGTACAGTTCAAGAATAATCACAGTTAAAAAAAAACCATTTATCTATCTATCTGTCTATCTCTCTCTCTCTCTCTCTCTCTCTCTCTCTCTCTATCTATCTTGTGTGTGTGTGTGTGTGTGTGTGTGTGTGTGTGTGTATTCATGCATGTGTGCACTGCTGCACAGGTGTGGAGATCAGAGGACAATCTGCAGGAGTTTGGCTAGGTCCCAGGGATTGAATTTAGGTTTATCAGGGTGGGCTGCAATAGCCTTTATCCATTGAGCCATCTTGATGGCCCCTCGATCACACAGTCTTTAACAGCAAAATCAAAGCCCCAGTGTTCTCTCTCCCTCTCCTGCTTGGCATCGATGCCTAGGCTGAAGAGATGGCTTAAGGTTAAGGTGCCTGCTGTATTTGTGGAGGCCTAGAATTTGGTTTGCTGTGGTCATGTTGGGAAGCTCACAATTGACTGTAACTTTGCTTTCAGGGGACCTGATGCTTTCCAAGGGCACATGCTTCCCAGGTAGAGCTGGACTGCTGGCATATACACTGTACGTGGATATCAAATGATTACAGCCAGAACCAGAGGGAAGTCCAGGGACTCATACAAGCAAGATGAGGGAATGTGGCTAGAATAAGGTGGCCCCATATGAGGAGATGTGCTGAAGGAAGTTACCATGTCATGTTTACAAAGCCAGTTGACCCAGTGGGTCTGTGTTCCCAGTGTAAGTGAAGGTGTCAGGTTGGGTGAGCAGTTTCCTGTTCTGACAGTAGATGGATCAAGGCTATGAGAAAGGGTAGGAAGTGTGTTACAAGTTCACTGTTAGGCTTCCCATTTGAAGTGGGGACGTTTAAGGTTGCAGAGATGGCTCAGCAGTTAAAAGCACTTGCTGCTCTTCCAGAGGACTAGGGTTCAATTCCCAGCACCCACATGGCAGTCGACAACTGGTGACTATCTGTAACTCCAGTTCCAGGAGATCCAACACACAAGGTCCTTAAAACAACAGAATTTTATCTTGTAGCCTGTAGAGTAGGGTCTAGAATGGAGGCAATGGCTGAATCATGGTCCTTCTGAAGCTCCTAGGCTGGGATGTGATGAATAAGGGGATGCTCAGCGCAGTAACATTCAGGACAAGGGAGTGACTGACTAGGCACCTGACACTAATAAGATTTGACACTGTGTCAGCAAAGCCTCCCAGGTGACTGAGACTGGAATCCTCTCTGACTTTATGTTGGGGGTTTTGGATGTTGAGACGCCATCTTCTCTTATTCAGATTAGGATCTATATCTCATGGAACCCTTTGTACAACTCAGAGGACTCTCTAGCTGGGATGTACATACCTCTAACATTTTCTAGAGTGAATATTTCCTCTAGGAACCCCTTCTGTGCTATGACCCAGAGTCCAGTAGAGGCCTTGACCCTCCCTCTCCAAATGTATCCACTTTCTCACTGAATGGAAATGAAGCTGCTATAAGTATCAACACCTCATGAAAGCCAGGGAATATATGTTCACCAAAACCCACTAGCCCCTCAGCATCTCACTCTATTTTATTAGTACCTGCAGTCTTGAATTTGCACACTCTTTAGTTCCTGTGTGATGGGAGTGCTGGGTGTAATGCTGAGTTCTCTTTGTTTCTTCTTGTGCCCTCTCTGGATGTTAATGATCGCTATGATTTCAGTGAGCAGTTCATTAAATATGCACTGGTAAATATGATTTATAATTAAACAAACTGGTCACATTTTATTTATTTAATTAATTATTTATTTTTTAGTTTTTCGAGACAGGGTTTCTCAGTAGCTTTGGAGCCTGTCCTGGACTAGCTCTGTAGACCAGGCTGGCCTCGAACTCACAGAGATCCACCTGCCTCTGCCTCCCAAGTGCTGGGATTACAGGCATGCACCACCACCACCTGGCCATTTTATTTATTTTTAAAACATCTTTGTGTGTGTGTGTGTGTGTGGTGTATGTATGTGTGTGCACCTTTGCATGCCATAGTGTATGTGTGGAGGAGAGGACAACGTGTGGGGGTTGGTTACTAAATTCAATGCTAGTTCATATATCCTCACTTTTATATTTGAAAATTACTTGTTGAGTATCAGAGTAAAACATACATATTCCACGAATACAGAGTTAGTAATTTATAAACACTCATGACTTTCATTTGGACCAGTTCAGGGATAAGCTGACAATGGCATTCTTCAGTTTGTAGTTGGCCCAGCTTTTAACTTGCTGTGATCTGATGAAATATTTTAGCTTTATCCACCTTCTTGTGTTTTCTTTGTTATTCTCTGGCACCCCAGCATCAGCTGGAAGTGAATTAAAGGCCTTAGAAGCTGTGATTCTGCAGCCAGCGTGATATTAGAATAGAATTGATTATCTGGAGGTGTTTGCATATGAAGGGGCCCCCCTACCTATTCATTTCCATTCTAACCCACAAGGGAGGCAGGGGCTTGTTAATACCTTAAAGGATTTGATCTCTCTGCCCATGTAGCTTCTGATGCAAGGATGAAGCCTCAAAAGCCATAAAAGGGAATCATTAATAAAAGCAAGCAGGAAGGAGGTAAAATACACTTCTAAAATATCATATATTATCTTTGGGCAGCGTAAAAATAATAGAAAACACATTCAGACCTACTAAGGAGAGCCTTTATTTGCAAAGGCCCTTGCAGCTGATGAGGCGTGGGGAAGCTGTCACGGTGGAATTCTCTGGCCTTGTATCTGGAAACCTCCTGAGGCACAGGCATGGGAGCTGCTCTTAAAATTGTAATTGTTTGATAGAAGGAGAAAAGCAAGTGGAGAGGAAGAACCAGGTATGGAATCAGCAACCAGCAGGTAATGCGGTGGGCAGCTGAGCTGAAGATGTTCCTCTCGAGGCCAGTTGGTTCTCAACAGGCATTTTCTTTAGGGAGGGTTGTTTTGTTTTTCAGAAGCTTCTATGAGGTGGGCAAAAATTCAGGAGCCCAGGAAGAAGAGAAACTCTGAAACATGGTCAAGTTCATACAGTGTGCATTTGCTTAGGTTGGTTAGTGAGGCAGACAGCTCAGATAATTACTGCTATAGCTAGCAAGAGTGAGTGGGGATGTCTGTGTCTGGCTTGCCTCAGACAGGCAGGGGCGGCCCCTGGAACTTGCTGTCTGACAATCACCAGCACTGAGTCTTTGCAGTAATCTATTTTCTGAGTCAGGAAGGGGTGGGATGATGTTCTTCTGTGTTGTTTAGCCACTTCATGGAATTGAAACACCCCCTTCCTAGAAGGAGGCATTTAGGACGCAGGAAGCTGATATAACTTGCAGGTTCAGGAAGCTCAGAATGTTCCCTATTTCTCCGGTCCCTTCCTAGGATTTCATAGGCAAGTAGGCAATAGCTGGGTGGAGGGGCCTTTCCCTGAGCTACCTGAGAGTTGTGCAGAGACCCTAGATGCAGTTTTTGTGAGCTGTCACCTATGCTGGGGTGGCCCTTGTGTGTGATGCAGCTGCCTTTGAGTCACCCATGTTCCTACTAGTAATCGCTCACCCAAACTCCTGTCAGTGACCCCAATAAACTCATGAGGCCACTAAACTAGATCTGGGTGGGATCATTTGTTTGATCTGTCATTGGTGCTCTGTCTAGAGTGAAAGCCATTTGTTCAGGTCTCCTTAGAAAAGTCACATGATACTCAACCGACTGTTTCTCAGGAGCTCAGGGCTCAGGTAAAGTTCCAAGTTCTCAGCAGATAATGCAGTTCAGACCAGATATGATGTGACATCTCTTCTGAGGGAGATCAGAATATACCAACCACCCCCCACCAAATAGGAAGAATTGTTGAGCTGAAGATAAACTGGGATTAGGAAAGCTGTATTTTGTCTTCTTGCCTAAAAATAGGCACTGGGGAGAGCAACACTTAACCACCAAGAACTACCGTGGACCCATTGGCTTGGAGATGATACTAGGAGCCTAATAAGCTTTGCCAGCCACCTCTTTTACAATTGCCTTTCTTCAAAGTCGCCACCACTAGAGAGTCAGAGTCCTTTTCATTATCTGATCACTTCTCAAAGAACTTACTGTTCTGTGTTTAAGATGCAATGCAAATTGGAATTCAAAGCAACCTCTTAGGGACTGTCTTTGGGTGTGTGTGTGTGTGTGTGTGTGTGTTTTTTTTTTTTTGAAGTAGTATTGAGAACTTTTACTCCAGTTTTTCTTATGTTTATGGAAATGTGACTGGAACATGACATATTGCTTTTATTGCTGTGATGAAACACCATGTCGAAAAACAATTTTGGAGGAAACAGTTTACTTCGGTTTGCAGTTTAAAGTCTGTCATGGAAGGACGTCAGAGCAGGCACTCAAGGCAGGAACCTGGAGGCAGGAACTGAAGCAGAGATCATGCAGGTACACTGCTTCCTGGCTTGCTCCCCATGGCTTACTCAGCCTACTTTCTCATACAATCCAGGACCACCTTCCCAGAGTGGCACCACCCACAGTGGGCTGGACCCTCCCACATCAATCATTAATCAAGAAAATGCCACTTGGGCTTACCTATAGGCCATCTGATGGAAGTATTGTCTTCTCAGATGACCCCAGCTTGGGTCAAGTTGACAAAAAACTAACCAGCACAGGGGCTTATTCCTGCTGAGAGGTGATCACCCCTTTTACATGAAATATGCATGCTAATGTATTTCTGCTTTCTTATGTATTAAATATTTTATACCAGGTGCCTGTCCCAGACAAGAACCTGTGGGGTCCTTTCTCTCCCTAGTTCTTTGTGGTAACTTTAATGTTATAACTTTGTTTGAGAAGTTATGTCATGTTAAAAAAGAAGTTCACCTTCAGTAAAAGAAATACTTTCTGGAATTTATTGGAGGGTTGAAGTGCATTGGGCACAGGGTGCTCCTGTGTGGGTGTTATATGTCACTCAAATGCTCTGTGTTGGGAGTTTGGTCCTCGGTGTGGTGATGTTGAGAAAGGGGAGAACCTTTAATGATGGTGCCTATTGGGGAGGAGTGACTTTGAAGGGTCCAGGAATATAGAAACATAAAATTGTAAACCTAAAAAATAAAAGCTGACAGTCATCAGCTCTAAGGGTTAGCTTCTAACAATGGCTCCCTGCTTACAGCCAGCTCCTCTGTCAACAGCCAGGGGTTAACTTTTAACCTTCTTACCCCTTATAGCCAACAAGTGCCTGATCCAAAGTTAACTGTTAATAGATGTTTCTACGTGACTCCTAGCATGCACCCCATGCCTGATGATGCTTTCCCCCTTACTATAAAAAGGGGGCCAGAACCCGCCTGCCCTCATGGCCACAGCCTCAGAATCCTGAACACTGGCTGTGGTCTCAGCTAGCTGATAAGCTTTTGTGTCCTGAGTTGGTTGATCCTTCCTCCCTCCCTCCTTTCCTCCTTCCCTCCCTTCCTTCTTCCTTGCTTTTCTGCAATAAAGTCTGCTTCTGGTTTAATAGACTTTGCTGCTCTGCCCTCCATTATTGCATGAACCCAGACTCAGCAACTTGGAAGGGATTAAAGTCTTTTCTGTGAGAACTTGGTCAGTTCTTGCCTGGCTCTGTTACCTTTTAGGCATACCTGGCCTGCCTCTTGGGAACCTTGCAGGGTGTGCTTGCTACCATTCAGGCAAATGCTTAGTCAGCCCAGGGTCCTATGGCCATATGTCATTATGTAATGTGTGCGCATGTGCTGTGTGGCTTTGTAAGTCTGTACAAATGTGCTAAGCCCCTACTTCCCGTTCAGAGGTAAGCCTCCATGAACCCCCTCTTTTCACACCCTTTCAATAAACTTCCGGCGTGGGTTTGTTGTACATTCTGGTTCATTCTCGCCGCCGCTAAACTACGACAGTTGCAGCAAACTGTCTGGTTACTAATCCAGATACGACCCCCTTCCTTTCCACATGTGACCCCTGTTGCTGTCCACTAGTCAAGAAACAGCCCTCACCAAATATGACGAGCCCCTAAGACTTCCAGCCTTCAGTGTTGTGAGTGAAATAAACCTGGTTTTCTTAGACAGTGTCAGGAGGTTTGTGAGCAGCAGAGCTCTAGTAATTGATGGGTCAGGATTTGTAATTTTTATTGAGGAAACTAGTAACCTGTGTCATTCTTCAATACAAAGTCCCTAATGTTTCATAGGAGGTGTGAGATGGCATTAAAATACCTTTTAAATGAAACTGCTATAGTTGGGATTTTCAAACAACCTCACAGTGCTCTGAAACCTGCATGATGTGCCTTTCCTAAACAAGAACAGACTCTTTGTCTCTTTCACCCTCTCCATGGTTCTCCCTTGTCTCTGTCGCTAATGTTTTAGGCACTGTAGACAAGCTATCTTCTCTGTAGGCTCAACCAGACTATAAGTAAATCAAGAATCTAGGGGCTGTAGTGATGGCCCAGCAGTTAACAGTATAATCAAGAATCTAAGGGCTTACAGAAGACCCGAGTTCTCGTCCCAGCACCTGTGTCAGAAAGCTCACACAACCTCCTGCAACTCCAGCTCCAGGGGATCCAACGCCCTCTTCTGGCCTCCAAGGGCTCTTTATTAAACCAATCAGAAGGTGCCTTAGGCAGGCAACACAGGACAGAGACACATCATCACACAGGGTGACTGACCAACTATCCCGCAACAGAGTATATCTGAGCAGGTTTCTTTGCCCCCCACTCCCAGCCCTGTGCTCTTCTCTCTGCACCTGCTAGACTGCATCACTCATTTACCCAGCACAGACAATTTTACTCCTTGGCTGTGATTTCCTCAAAAGGAGCCAATACAAAGCTGGCCAAATGAAATACCTCCCCTTCCTCCTCACGAGATCAGGAGATCATGGGTAAGGGAAGAGAAACATGGAGGTTGCCAGAGGTCAGCAAAGACACAGCAGATGGGGGGCGGGTATGTGTGCTGGCCAGGAACGCCTTGTTCTCCAAGGAGGGAGGTGGTGATTACAAGGCTGTGAATACAGAGGGCTTTCTGGCTCGGGCTCTGGAGTCCTGTTTGTCTTTCGGCAGCTGCCGATCTCTAGGTTTGAGCGAAGCAGTAGTGCAGCAGAGGAGACGGCAATGATTCTGTTTTGCTCTTGGGAAGGCCTCCTGCAGATCCAGGCAATATGGCGGTGGGGTGGGGTCACTGGCCGAGATGCTTTTGTAGGTTTTGTTCTGGCTCTGAAGTCATTTCTCTTTGTCACATGAGACACAGAGTCGCTGCCTACAAAAGGCAACAGGAGGAGGCTGCAGAGACAGTTTTAGTGAGCTGTTGTGTCCCTGTGAGAGGACCTGGTAGCCATTTGTAGCCTAGCAAAGGAAGACCTTTGCATGTTAGCAGGGTCACACTGTCTGGTGCAGTTACTGAAGGGTTGGCAGGACAGACTTATATGGAATAGATTTATGGTTAGAAACTTCTTTTGCTGTCTGCAAACAGGGCTGGCCATGATTAATGTTTTAACAGTTTTGGAGAAGCATTCGGAGGCCAGGGAGACTCCCAGTGGTGTGGAAAATTGTTAGTAGCAATTCTACCAAATACAGTGATGTGTAGATAGCCAGTCATAACATTGATGAATAATTTATTTGGTTTGGAACAAACGAGAAATAAAATACCAAGAGAATTAAACTCCTTTTTCATGTGTTTGTGTATTAGTAGGTGTGTCTGTGTGTGTAGGCCATATCAGATGTTTCTTCTATTGCTCTCTAATTTTTTTTTTTTTTTTTTGAGTCAAGGTTTCTCACTGAATATGGAAATCTCTGATTTGTGAGATTGGCCGGTCCGCAAGCTCCAGAGTTCTGCCGGCCTCTGCTCCCTCAACAGTGCTAGGATTAAAGTGTGTGTCACCATGCCCAGCTGTCATTGGGGGATGGGATCTGAGCTCAGGTCCTCGTGTGTAATCAGGAGGCACCCTACCCACAAAGCCAGTTTTCTTCTACCATTGAAAAAGGGTTGATGTTCTTTTCTTACCTTTATGTGTCTTCTGGGGATTGAACTCATGTGTTAGGCTTGTATGGTAAGTGCCTGTACCCAATGAGCCATCTTGAAGGGATGACCCTCTATCACTTTTTTTTTTTTCCTGAGACAGGGTTTCTCTGTGTAGTTTTGCTGCCTGTCCTGGAACTCGCTCTGTAGACCAGGCTGGCCTCGAACGCACAGAGATCCGCCTGCCTCTGTCTCCCGAGTGCTGGGATTAAAGGTGTGCACCACCACAGCCCGGCTCTCTTACCACTTCTTAACTTGAATACATATAGACTGAGAGGGTTTTGCAAAAAACAGTTTGTGGAAGAAAGCCTCCTCCATCTTTCGTTTCCTCAGTGGTCCTGTCTTGTCTAAATGTGGTGTGATATCTTGGCCAGGACGAGGGCAGTGGAACACTCCACAGGGGCCATGTGGATTCAGACAGTTGTGTGTGTGTGTGCGTGTGTGTGTGTAAATATGTGCATGTGTTGTATATGTTCATGTGTGTTTATACCTATCATTCTATGCATTTTAGTCATGTCTTTTTAGATTTGTGTAGATACCACTAAACTCACGATATAAAACTGTCCCAGCTCTAAAAGGCTCTGTGCTGGCCACTTCTATGTCAACATGACACAAGCTGAAGTCATTTGAGAGGAGGGCCACCACAAGATCAGGCTGTAGGCATGCCTGTAGGGTATTTTCTTAATTAGTATTGATGGAAAAGACTCAGCCCTTTGTGAGTGGTGCCATCCCTGGGCTGGTGATCCTGTGTTCTATTAAAAAAAAAAAAAAAAGCAGGCTGAGAATGCCAGAGGGAGCAAGCCAGTAAGCAGCACCCCTCCACAGCCTCTGCATCAGCTCCTGCCTCCAGGTTCCCACCCTGTTTGAGTTCCTGTCCTGACTTCCTTGATGATGAACAGTGATGCGGAAGTGTAAGCCAAATAAACTCTTTTCTTCTGGAGTTGCTTTGGTCGTGGTGTTTCATTACAGCAATGATAACCCTAACTAGGACAGAAATTGGTACCAGGATTGTGGGGGTGTTGCTATGATGGGCCTGACATTGTGTTTTTGGGAGGATTGTGGAAGGACTGTGTCAGAAAAGCTATTAAGTGTTCAAAGCTTGGTGAGCTGTGCTTTGGGAGCGTTGAAAATAAGAATGCTGAGAGCAGACAATGGAGGCCTGGCTTGTGAAGTTTCAGAAAGAATTTTGAGAGTTTCTTAATGGCTCTACCAGGACTGTTTGTTATTTTGAGTTAAGAATCTGTGGTTCTAATTTGCTGGGCCTGAAGAATCAGCTGCCATTAACAAGAGACCTGAACCACTGAAACGGAATCTTTACTTTACTAGGACAGTTGATGCTGGTTAGTTGGGGCTGAAAAAATTGGTAGTGATTAAGATGGAGATCAGCAACACAGGGGTGAAATCTTCTGGGAAGTGTTTCCTCAGCATCTAAACATGTAAGCTGTGTTCCAGAGGTGGCTAAGGTTGTACCTTGTGCTGGCAGCCAAACTTGATCATGTATAAGAGCCTCCCAGGTTGTACTGGTTTTGAAGGCATGAAGGGGTTATGGAGAGCAGCTGAGTCTCGGCACTGTAAGAGGCCAGGAAAGGTCAATGGTGAAGGTGTAGCCTCAGTGGCAGTCAAAGCCCCAGGATTGAAGGGGTCATGGAGAAAGTTGAGGCTTGGCACCAGGAAGAGAGCCTCTGAGAGGCTATTGGTGAAAGTGCAGCCCAATTGTAGGAAGGGACCCCTACATTTTGGAGATGCCAGCACCATGGGAAGACCACCAAGAACAGTAGCATCAATGGAGTGGAGCTGGTCTGACTCTAGAAGACAAGCTGTGTGTGCTGCAGAGGGCAGAGCAGAAGAAGTGACCCAGGCCCTACAGAGGTGCTCAGAAGATTGTGAGTCCTGATTTCCTTTGATGCTTAGTGGTGATTTGGAAGTGTGAGCCAAATAAACCCATTCTTCCCCAAGTTGCTTTGGTCATGGTGTTTTATCATAATAATAGTAACCTGTACTAGGACAGGTTCCTTTAGGCTATTCCTTCAGTGATGTCTGCCTCTCACCCCAGTCCTAACCTTTGGCAAACACTAATATGTTCTTCATTTGTATAATTTTGTCATACGAATATTCCATAAAGGTAACTTTATGTGTGAGACAGAAAAAAGCCAACCAACCAACCAACCAACCAAAAGAATCTCCCCAAACTGAACGAACCCTCACCATAGTGCCTTTCAGAGCTGTCCAAGGTATCGAATGCATCAGTTCTTATCATTGCTGAATAGTCCTACTTGGTGTGTGTCATGGTTTATATACTTCCATTTTTTTTTTTTTTTTAAATTTTAATTTTTTTTTTTTTTGGAATGAGTATTCTGCCTGCATGTATGTCTAGGTACCATGCATGTGCCTGGTACCTGAGGAGGTCAAATTAAAAACTGGAGTTATGAATGATTGTGGGCTGCCATGTGGGTGCTAGAAATTGTACCTGGGTCCTCTGAAAGAACATTGAGCCATCTCTCCAGCCTCTGCTACTGCTTTCTTATATCATCTGTTGGAAGCCATTTGAGTCACTTCTATTTTTGGTCATTGTGGTGGTTTGAATAAAAATGGTCCCATAGACTCACAGGGAGCGGCACTATTAGGAGGTGTAACCTTGTTGGAGCAGGTGTGACCTTATTGAAGGAAGTGTGTCACTAGGGGTGGGCTTTGAAGTTTCAGAAGCTCAGCCAAGGCCTAGTGGCTCACTGTCTTCCTGCTGCCTGTGGATACAGTTGTAAAATTCTTAGTTACCTCTCTAGTACCACGTCTGCCTGTGTGTTGCTCTGCTTCCCATCATGATGATAATGGACTAAACCCCTGAACTGTAAGTCAGCCCCAATTACATGTTTCCTTTTTATAGGAGTTGCCATGGCCATGGTGTCTCTTCATAGCCATAGAAACCTAACTAAGACAGTCATTAAAAAAAGTAGCTTGCTGTAATAGCTGTGGGTTCAGTTATGTGTTTTCATATTATTCTAGATGTTGATATGAAGGCATAATTAACATGGAAATCAGTGGACTCCGAGTAAAGCAGATTACCCTTCCTGGTGTGGGTGGGCCTTGCCTGATAGGTTGAAAGTTTTTAGAGGAAAGACAAGAAATTCATCAGGAAAAAGAATTCTGCTTCTAGACTGCCCCTAGCCTCAAGAACCTGAAGTTACCTCTTTTCCAAATGCCATTGTCTTTGCTGGCTTGTCCTGAAGGGGTTATAATTGCCAGATCCCAGACTACCAATTCCTTAAGGCCTTTTCTCTTTCCCCTACCTATACAGACACACACTGCACTCATTCTGTCACCATTGGTTCTGTTTCCCTGAAAGGCTCTGGGTAAAATGGCTTTGTGTGCCTCTTTTATGTGAACATAGCTTTTATTTTTCTGGGATGGATGCCTAGCAGGGTGATTGCCAGGTCATATGGTAAGTGAATGCCCAGTGTTTAGAAAAGCTGTCCGCTTAGTTACACGGTAGAGTAACTGAACTGCCTCACGCCCACCAGCATGTTACCCTGATGTTTTTTTCTCATCTTTATTAGCATTTAGTATTAACACTATTTTGTGTATGTGTGGGTGTGCAGATGCTTATGTGTCTGTGTAGGTACAAGTTTGCAGAGGCCAGAGGTCAACCTTGGGTGTTATTCTTTAGGAACTGTCTGTCTACTCTGCTTTTTGAGACAGGGTCTCTCACTGGGACATGGGGCTCGCCTATTAGGCTGTGCTTGGTGATTAGAGAGCCTCGGGGGTCTGCCTGTGTCTGCTTCTCCAGCACCAAGATTGTAAACCTGAACCACCATATCTGGGTTTTTATGTGGGTGGTAGGGACCACACTTAGGTCCTCATGCTTAAGCAGAAAGCATTTTATTAACTGAGCAATCTCTACCACCCCAGCACTGTTTTTCTGTTAGCCATTTTGATGGTGCATGGTAATACATCTTGTGGTTTTATTTTGCATTGGTGGTTAATGACCTTGGACACCTTTCAGATGCTTTTTCCTCACCCATGTTCAGTTGGTAGCTGTCTTCCATGTCTTTAGCCCATTCTAATTGGTCTTTAAAAAATTGCTATGTTTTGAGAGTTCTTTTTAAAAAAATAATTAAAAATGTGTTTATTTTATACATATACATATTTTTATATATTTGCCTGCATATATGTCTGTGTACCATATGTGTACAGTGCCTGTGGAGGATCGAAGAGGGCATTGGGTCTCCTGACACTGGGGTTACAGATGGTTGTGAGCTGCCATCCGGGGGCTGGGAGTTAAACCCAGACCCTCGGCAGGAGCAGCCAGTGATCTTAACCATGGAGCCATCTCTATATATTCTAGATATGTTGGCTGATATATGCACATATTTTCTCTTCCTATTTAACTTGTTTCTCAGCTCTTAATAAGAGTCATTTGCCAAGCAAAAGTTTTCAACATCAATGAGCTTCAGCTTACTAATTTTCCCCTTTTTGAGTTGTTCTTTGCAATTGAGTCTAAGACCTTACTAAACCCTGTGCTCAAGATTTTGGCTACCCTCCTTTCTAAAGTTTCTCCAGTTACTGTTCACATTTGATGCCACGGTGTACTGTACATTAACTTTATAACAGGTGTGAGCTTTGGACCCAGGTTCATTTTTCCTGGTGGCATCTAGCTGTCCTAATGTGATTTCTTGAGCAAGCTCATCCTTCTTCTACTGACCTGCCTTCATGCCTGTATTAAAATCAATTTGACATATTTGTGTCATATCGTGACTCTATTTCTAGCTTCTCTCCATTGATCTATTGCCTGTCTCTGCTCTATTACCATGCTCTCCTGCTAACTCTTACTGGGATATAAGCTTTGTCTTGAGTCCCTCAACTTTTTAAACCACATTTTTCCACAGCCAGCCTGGCTTCTTCCCTTCCTCCGTTCTTCTCTCCATTTAAACACCACCACCACCATGACATTTGTAAGTCTTTAGCTTTTCTATATGAACCGTAGGCCAAGCTTTTGTCTAACAGAAAGGTCATGTGTTATGAAGAAGGAAAGCTCCATTTAACCTTATAAAACTTCTACATTCACCATTGTGAGTGTGAGAGAGCTCAGTGGGTAAAGGTGCTTGTTGTCAAGCCTGATGACTTGAGTTCTATTCCTGGGATCCGTAAGATGGAAAAAGAGAACTGATTCCTTCATGCTGTTCTCTGACCTCCATACATGTATCATGGTAAACACACACACACACACACACACACACACACACACACACACACACGCACGCATGCACACCTCAAAGAAATGAAATTATAATACAAAAATAAAAATAAAAGAAACACTCTAATGATTTGACAGAAGATCCTGAGAACTGTTCTGGTTTGATCAGCTGACATTTCTTTCCTATGTGCGATTGTTTTCCAACTCCTCACAGAGTCATTTGCCAAGCGGTTTTTAGTATTGATGAGTTTCAGCTTATTACTTTCCCCTTTTCGAATTGTTCCTTGCAATAAGAGTCTAAGGTCTCACTTAACTCTATGTGCTCAAGAATTTGGCTACACTCCTTTCTAAAGGTCCTCTGACTTTAGTTCATATTTGATGCCATGGTGTATTGGGTTAACCCTCAAAATCATAGGAGCACGTGACCCTGGTATGGGAAGGCCAGCAAGGGTGAGTATGTATATATAGCTTTTGGAGCGGCTCTAACCAAGAACATTTCCCAGTATCAGCTTTCATGTGCCAGGGGCCATGCAGAGGACTTAAACATTCCTACCATCAGTCCCCTCGAAAGTCTGGGTCCTGAGGAAGATGAGACACACCAAGGTTTAGTAACAGGTTCAGTGTCACACTTAACAGATGATAGAGATGTGGTTTTAAGTATAAGCGCAGGAAGCCATAGGTATTCAATTTTTTTTTTTTCAGTTGTATTTTTCTATCACTCTTTGCTCTGGTCTGGTGTGCCCTTCCCATTGCCACTTCATATGTGAAAATATCATCTCAAGGTGGTGATAAGGTGATGTGAGGCCTTGGGGGAGATGGGCTTGGGATTCATGCCCTTATGTAAGAGAACACAGAAAGTTGGCCGCCTCCTTCCATGATTTGAACAGAGAAAGAAGGTATTATCTCTCAGGAGTGGGCCCTCACTAGACCTTGGTGAGGCCTAGATTTTGGAGTTCCCAACCTTCATCACTGTGAGGAATAAAAAGTGGTGCCAACTATTGTTTTAAAGCTCTTTGTTCAAGCAACCCTGATAGCTAAATATACACACTCATACTTGCTGGCCTTCCCATACTGGCGCCATTTGCTCCTATGATGTTGAAGGTTTCTCTGTGTGGTAGTTTGAATGAAAATGGCCCCTATAGACTCATATGTTGGAATACTTGGTCCCTAGTTGGTGGAACTGTTTGGGAAGAACTAGGAGGTGTGGCCTTGGAGGAGGTGTGATACTTGGGGTGGGCTTTGTGGTTTCAACAGCCCATATTATTCCCAGTGTGTTCTCTGCCTCCTCCTCTCTGGGATTGGATGTGTAGTTCTGAGCTGTTCCTGCTGCCACGCCTTTGCTCAGCTGTCAATGGACTCTAACCCTCTGGAACCATATGCCCCGTTAAACACTTTTCTTTTATAAGTTGCCCTGGTCATGGCATTTTATCACAACACTAGAAAGGTAACTAGTAAACCTTATTTGGGCTGCTGGAGAGTTGGTTTTCTCATTGCAGCTTTCTCTTCCAAGAAGTCTTTACCAAGCTCTCCACTCCCCAAGTCCCTGGGCTTATCCATTTGCTCACAGCTCTTGGTGATTCCCTGGTGCTTGCATGGCATTTGCTCCCAGCTGACCATCCCTTCTGTAAAAGGTTTGGGACCAGCGTAATCTTGGGTTAAAAATCTTTTATTGGAACATTTGCATAGGGGGCCATGCTGAGGATAAGACCCAAGTTAAAGACAACACTTGCTTATTTATGTGTCATATTGGTCTGATCCACACAAACTGAAGATAATCCTACACAATATTTTTAGGGCCCTTGCTTTGATAGTGAATATATATATATATATATATATATATATATATATATATAATCATGTGTGGGGTTTCCCAACTTAGTGGTGTCATGTTAGTATTTAGGGCTTTAGATTTTGAACTTCAGTTTTCAGATTAGAGATGTGACCTGTGTTATTGTAATTTACTCATTATTTATATGCCATTATCTAAGAGGTCTTGGAACAGCCCATGAGAGCAGGGGTTACATTTTAGGTATCTGTGTTGTTCCAGAAACAGCATGTTGTCTGAGTATTAGGGATATAGATTTGTTAACTTATAAAGTACCATAGGCAGAAGTTGTGTGATCATGTGATCATGTGTAACCCAGATACACACACAGGTCAGGTAGGTCTCAGGTCAGTATCATGGTCTGATAATAAGCCTGGAGAGAACCATGGGGTCTGTGACTTCGTTGCTTTGTGAAGTGTGATCCTAATTAGTATTAGCACTAAGAACCAGGAGTCAAATATTGGGGTAATAACCTGAAAGATCAGAGAAGCAAAGGAGCAGCCACTAGTGACTTCTTACCCCTCCAGATCCTCAGACCAAAAGGGGGCTGAGATCCTATCTCCACCCACCTTATATTCCTGTCTCCACCTCTTGAGTGTGCTAGGATTAAAGGCATGAGCCTCCCAAGTGCTGGGACTAAAGGTGTGAGTCACCACCGCCTGGCCTCTATGGTTAACTAGTGGCTAGCTCTGCCCTCTGATCTCCAGGCAAGCTTTGTTTGTCAGAACACAAACAAAATATTGTATAACAGCTTTGTTTAGGAATATTCGAATGAATTCTCCGAGAATGCATCATGATATGAGAGTCACAAATCCTGTAGGCAGAATATGTCTATGGAGTGAAGACTCTGTCCTACCCCAAGAGTTTATAAATTCACTGTATTCCTAAGAGAAACCATAAAGGATGGGATAGGGGGGCCTGTTGGTTGTAGAGACCCAGGTTCAGTAGCAAAAGAGATCATTGGGCAAGCCCTGAGATACATTGTTCAGATGTCTCCTTTATTGCACACTGTATTTCATTTGGGTAAAATATTGCCTTTATTTGGCTAATAGATATAGGGATCTATCTGCCTGTCTTTGCCTTCTCTGTGATAGGATTACAAGCATGCACTATGGCATCTGGCCTGTTTTCTTACACATTTTAAAAATAATTTATTTATTTCATATGCATTGGTATTTTGCCTGTATGTATGTCTGTGTGAAGGTGTCAGGTCTCCTGGAACTGGAGTCACAGAGAGTTGTGAACCGCCATGTGGGTGCTAGGAATTGAACGTGGGTCTTCTGGAAGAGCAGTCAGTGTTCTTAACCACTGAAGCATCTCTCCAGTCCCTCTTACACAATTTTCAAAAGGTTTAACTTTTTAATATTTAAGTCTACAGTAAATTAAAAACTACCTGGTTTGAGGTAGGGAGTGATTTTTTCCTATATATTAATTGTTTTATTAGACTGTGTTGGTTAAAATTCTCAAACAAATCAAGCTTAAGTCTCTGACTTAACAGAATGAAGATGGGTTTCTTTTTTTTCTTTTCTTTTTTATTTTTTTGAGCTGAGGATCAAACCCAGAGCCTTGTGCTTGCGAGGCAAGCACTCTACCACTGAGCTAAGGTTTCTTGCTTTTACATGGCCAACAGTGCTGAGTGAGCTGGCTCTATGCTCCATATATCTAGGGCAGAAGGTAAGTTTATAGCCTTACCTTTCAGACTCCACAGCCTCCTGGACCAGAAATGAGAGCATAGGGCAGGGGCATGCCCCCATCTCCTCCCACCCCAGTTCCTCTTATTTTTGATCAAGCTCCTAGAGTTACTTAAGGGGGACTATAGGGGCAGGCTTCGGTGCTTGTATGTGAGGAGCATGGGGCATGATTGAGTTCTGATAACATCAGCCATTGAACACTTTCCCGATCTCTTTGATCTATGACATTCCCTGTATTGGACCATCTAATTTTGTGTCTGTTTGAGCAAGCAATTGTTTCAGAGATGTTTCATCCCATTGTTTTAATTGTCTCTCCTTTGTATAGATTCTAATATTTAGCTTGCATTTCCTACTTATGTTTCTCAATATTCTGTATACTGCATTTTGGAGACAGTCCACTCTCCTCATGGTCATCTCGGTGGTTATAACTATGTGGCTGTTTCTGTATAAACTTCAGGAGCCACATATCAAGCTGCATGAGAAACCCTATTAGATTTGGTCTGAAATTACATTTAATTTATAGATTAATTTGGTACTACGTGACATCTTTAAGATATCAGATGTTGCTATCCATAAATACTGACATTTTAAATCCTTCAACCGAGTTTTATGTTTCTGCTTACAAAATTCAGGCACACCTTCTTGTTAGATTTATTTCTAAGTTTTTTTTTAATTGGTGACTTAAGTAATTTAAATATCGTCTCTAAAATAATGGCTTTTTCTTTGGAGGAGGAACCAAGAGTTTAATTAGAGTTACTTGTAGGAACACAGGCAGCTTACCCACAGCTATATAAATAAGGAAAATGTCTCTTTCTCTGTGAGCCACCATTAATTTCGTACAGATCCCTCAGGGAGGGGTGGGGTCCTCCTTCATCTTCTTCAGTACTTGCCTAAACATCTAAGTGTGGCTTATATACAGAATGGATCTTCATAGCTTCCCTTTTGATTCATGTTATGATCAACAAATGTTCTACAATTTCTTTCTCTGTCTTACCTGAGTCTCCTGAACTCACCATGTAAAAAATTGGACAATGTATACATAAAGATGCTGTTCTTCCCTTTCCAATCCTCACACCCCTTTCTTTCTTCCTTTTGTCTTCCTCTCCTCTGCCCTTTGCCTCCTCCTTTTTCCTTTCCTCCCTCCACCCTTCTCATTACCCCCTTCCCCCCTCCTTTCTCTCCTTCCTTCTGGCTCACTCAGTCCTCTCCTTGGCTTTCTAATACTCTCCCAGACTCAGACAGCACCTTGCCTGGGTTGTTAATTGGTTTGTGGTAGGTGTTTAGTAGATGCCTTTGCCTGGTAGGCCATTCCCGTTTTTTCACACTGTGCTGAATTCTAGCATCAGTAATTGGTGCTAACTTGGTTCCACCAGGATTTGAATTGAAAAGCAATTCTCTGACTCTTAAGTTTTCCTCCACAGTGCTTGCAATTCACTGCTCTTGTGCATGGTCATTCCATCATCCTGAAGTTGGTTCCAGAGAATATTCCCAGTTTGAGGTGCTTTTAATATCAGATCCCTGTCTCAGTGTTTAGATGACACAGCCCTGCTTTTAAACTTTGACCCTCATTTTTTTTTTTCTAACCTGTATTTCAAAATCTTCTTACAAGTGTGGATAAAAGCCTTCCCATTCCTACTGAGTCTTTGGTTGCTGACAATTTGGTTACTCACTACATAGAAGACAGAGCAATGAGTTTGAAGTTGATCCATATATTCCAGACTTAGGACAATGCAATAATTGTCTGTTCATAATATCATCAGGAAATTTTAGCTCATTCCTAAGAGATGACCCCTCTTAATATTCAGAAAACCATTTTGGCTAAAACCAGTTTGTGCTATGGCACAAACTTACAGAGTAAGCCAAGGAGGGCATAAGGAGAGAGCCAATTATTTTTTCTTCTTTTCCAGTTATTGTTTCCTGCTCAAGAGCAACCGAGACCTCCCAGCTTCCCTTTCTCAAGACTTCCTGATTAACGGGCACTTCTCAGAGACAAGGGTGCCCTTCTCCAATTTTGTTTGTCAGCAAAGACTGTAATGACTCCATTGTTTCCATCCTTCTGCCACCACGTGGGCTCTGGCTGTTCTGGAAATGTCAGTACGATTTTTTCATTAGCCAGTTAGCTATTGAAATCCTTCACTAGGAAGAAAAGATGGGTTTTCTCTTATAGAAAGAGTGGAGGCTAAGCAAATCGGAGCTCTGGACCTAATGCACTGTCTCCTTGGAGTTCATGTCCAGATATTTTGGTCTGCAGGGCAGAGGCTTTGCGGGTGCCAAACTCCTTGCTGGTTGGCTGATCCTGTGGGATTTTGTGGGTGATAAGCTGCTGTTGTCATTGGATGCCTGATAGCAGATTCCATTTCTGTATATGAACCGGAGACTCCAGGGCATCTAATCCTGAAGCTTGAGTATTGGAAGCTCTCTGAAAATGGAACCAAATCTCCATGTGTGCATCGCTAAGATTTCAAAGTCCAGTGACTGAAAACTGGAGTGGCCCGGGGCTTCCACACACGTCAGTGCTAGTCTGTAAGGATTTTCTGGAGAGAAGAGGAAAATGACCACAAATTCACCACTCCTTTTTCTGTAGCCACTTTAAAAATGAACTAGGCAGAGACGAGGTAGCATGGAGCAAGCTGACAGTTATCAGCCCTTGCAGCAGACTGACAAATATCTGTACTGTATACTGACAATAGTTTCAGTAATCATTAACTCAGTAGAGATATTTAGGATGCCTTCCCGGCATGTGTGCTCTCATATATGCGCTTAAAAAAAGATTGATTTTTATTTTAAGAGTGTGGGTCGGGGCTGGAGAGATGGCTCAGCCGTTAAAGGCTAGGCTCACAGCCAAAAATATAATAAGAGTGTGGGTGGTTTGACTGCATATGTGTTCTGTGTACCACTTGTATGTAGTACCTTGAAAATGCCAAAGAGGGGGTTAAATCCCCCAGAACTGGAATTACAGAGTCAGGTGCTGGGAATTGAACCTGGGTCCTCTGCAAGAGAAGCCAGTGCTCTTAACCACAGAGCCATCTCTCCAGTCCCTGAGTTATTATTATTATTATTTTTTGAAGATACTAGAAAGTGGAGCACGAACCTTAATTTTTTGAAATGCAAAACATAGTGAAAATGTGAAGTTTTGAGATGGAGTCTTTGCTCTGCAATAGAGATAGCAGAACACAGGATCCATTTACAATATGTGTTTGGGACAGCAAAGTGGGGAGGGAGGGTGAGGAGGGAGGGAGCTGTCTGTGTCACTTGGCATGTGAGTGGCTCCACCACATCTAGAAACTTCAATTGTCACCATTTGGGCAGTTGAGATATGATAGAGGTTTACTGGATACAACTCTGGACATTGGAATACTTGTGTTTTGAGGATTGTGCTTCCAGTTAAAGGAATTAGCAAGGAGAAGGCAGAGTTAATGTCCATATGTCTCTTAACAACCTTCTAAAATGTACTTTTCCATTCTTTGGACAGTCTAGTCATTACCACATTGTACTAACTATTGCGATAATTATTTTTTTTTCAGTTCTGTAACTACCAGTAGGTTCAAACACTTCTGCATACTCAGCCCTGAATCCCCAGTCCCTGTAACACAGGTTACACTTGGAGAATCTGGGGTGGGAGATATTATATATTGTTAGATGCCTCTCCTTCCCCCTCCAGGTATCACCCCTTCATCTTTTGTGCTGCTGGGCCATCTGTCTTTTAAGTTTTTCCTTATAGGAATGATGGCTAAGATTGCTGTAGTGGAGCAAAACCTTGAGCCTTGAAGTTCAATATCATAGGCCCCCAACGGGTAATAAATACAGGCGTGATGTTAACCCCTAAGTCAGAGCAGACCACCTTTGATGAAGACTCCTCTGGTTGTACAGGCTGTTGTCAGTCCTTCAAAAACTGTGAAGCTACCAAAGAGTCATGTACCCTTCCTGTGGTGTCCTCTTCCTGTTGCCCTTTCAGCCATGGCAGGAGTTGACTGACCTTCAGGGAGTGAGATGAGTATAGTTCAGAGGCTGTGTAAGAGGACATGAAGGTGCCTTGGGGTTAGGCATGGGTGGAAATCCTGTGTGACCTGTGGGGATCCAATGATGGGTGGCAGTGCTGAGGAACAGAATGCTCTGTCATCATTCCCATGGAGCCTCAGGCTGACATTCATTTCCAATTTGGGCTCAAAAGGACTCAGAATTTCCCTATTCAGTAGAATTAAGAAAGTATAAAAAGAAAAAGAAGAAAGTGTAAAAAGGCGATAAGGCATTCATTGCATAATTTGTAGACTGAGTTATAGACTGCAAAGGTTTATCATGGTGTGTATATTTATGGATTTGTTTCTGGGTCCAGAGAGTAAAGCCTCTCTTTCTTGTTGAAATAGGCATGGTTACCCTTGATGCCAAAAGTGGACATATTGAACTCATCATTCAGAAGAGAAAGAGATGGAAGTTTATGTGAATATACATGAAGGGAAGGGTTCTCTGGGCTTTCTGATACCTGGTAGGTGAGAAGACCAGTGTTTAGCTGTAGATGGCACAAGGATGCATAGCTTACGGTTGCTAACGCCATTCACTGATTTTCTATTATGTAAGTTTCATCTGGACGGGATTTCAATAGTCTCTTCCAAAGTCAAAGGGCTGGGTAGGCATGTCTGACCCAGAGCTCAAGTGTTCCAGGAGTGCTGTGTGGCTGATGGGCAGGGTTGTGTCAACGTGTTTTAGAAAAATTCATTATGCGGAACCCACCACGGAGGGAGCTCTCTGGAGGCTGCCCGGATGCAGGTGTTTCATTGTGCAATCCCACAGGGCTCTCAGCCTACTCAGTGAGCAGGGCCAGGATTTGATGCCAATTAACCAGAAATTACGGCAAACAAGTGGCACCTGGCGGGATAGGTGCTCAGTCGATGCTCCTTGACTGTGAAGTGGAATACAGTCCTGATCTTATTCTTTAACTGTCTCCACAGTGTCTGTCAGAGCAGCTAAGATGAATTATTTCCATGCCTTTTGTGATACTTCCGAGACAGTGCAATCGAGGAGAGGACAAGGTCCCAATCTTAGCTGGGTGGCCTTGGGTGAGTTGCACACCCTCTCTCTCCCTCATCAGTAATGGAGCTGGTGATGGTCCCTGTCATTTATGCTTTCTGTGTGGACTGAGTGGTACAAATGCCAGGGTGGCACACGGTAAGTACTGGAGAAGTGTTTTCCCTCGTCAGCCAACGTGAACCCGGCACATTCCATTCGTCTTCGGGCTTGATGTGGCTGAAATTAGTACTGTTCCCCCTTCTTGTTGCTATGGTTACGAATGCATTAATTGTACAGCTTGATGGGTTCACTAAGACAGCACCAGAAGTGTGGACACTGGTTCACACTTTTTTCTCATTCCCTTTCTGGTGCTGTGATATAACAGTCTGACTAATGTAACACAGGGAAGGAAAGAGTTCTTTCAACCTATACTTCCAGCTCCATAGTCAGGGCAGGAACTCAAGCAGAAACTTGAAGCAGAAACCAATAGAGTCTGCTAGCTAGCCTAAAGGCTCACATAGCTACCTTTCTTGTATATCTGAGGACAACCTTGCCAGGAAATGGTGCTACCGACAGTGGCCTGGGCCCTCTTTTGTCAATTAACAATTGAGATAGTCCCCACAGACATGCCTACAAGACCAATCTGATCTGGGCAACTCCTCTACTGAAATGCCCTTCTGAGATGACTCTAAGCCAGCAGTATTTAAAGCGTGTTGCCACAACCATTGGAAAACACATATTCCTGATGGTTTTAGGAACCTTCAACCATACGTTTTTTTTTGTTGCTATTTCATAACTATAATTTTACTGCTGATTGGTGTCTCAGTTCCTAAGACCACGGGAAACGTGTTTTCTGCTGGTCATGACCCCCAGGTTGACAGCTGCTGCTCGAGGCTGTGTTGAGTTGAAAGTTCAAGTGAACTAGGGACAGGCCTTGATACTCTGTCTTCTGCATATGCTGGTGGCCACATTTAAGGCCACAAAAGAGCCTGGGAAGACCCTGGGAGATGTCTGTTTAGTTATTTAGTGTGAAATAAATAGGCAGGTAATATACACACCCAGGGGTCTTGGTTTTAGAAAATATAGCCTTATGCTAAGAAAATGAATGTTGGAAAGAGTCAAATGGCCTTAAAAAGACATCAAAGAGAGATGGCTCAGAGGTTAAGAGCACTGTCTGTTCTTGCAGAGATCCTGAGTTCAATTCCCAGCAACCACATGGTGGCTCACAGCCATCTGTAATGAGATCTGATGCCCTCTTCTGGCCTGCAGGCAGAACACTGTCAACATAATAAACAAACAGATCTTATGCCTGTAATTCCAGCACTCGGGAGGCAGAGGCAGGCAGATCTCTGTGAGTTTGAAGCCAGCCTGGTCTACAAAGTGAGTTCCAGGACAGCCTCCAAAGCTACAGAGAAACCCTGTCTCAAAACAACAACAACAACAACAACCACAACAAAAATCCCCCAACAAACAAACAAAAAACCCCCAACAAACAAACAAACAAACAAAAAAAGACATCAAAGAACACAATAGCACACATCAAATTCCTATGCTGATTCCTTTAGTAAACTAGACAGATAGGCAAGCATTAAGAAGAGCCCAAGCAACATTGACCCATGTTTGAGCCAGGTATGTTTTTTAGGCCACAACTCCTGGTAGAAGGTGTCTCATGTCAGTGTGCCCAATTCCCAGCTCTGTGGGATGATACTAATGTTCTGCTGAGGAGCCATGTGAGAAGGGTTCTGCCTCATGGATTGTGAGTTGGTGTGCTCACCCTTTTAATGAAAATATCTTAGAAAGAGAAGAAATGAACTTTCCATCACAGGAGAGAAGGCAGAATTAAGGCAGTGAATAAAGATAAGGTGATAGTTACCAGTCTTGGGGACAATAAGATACTGATTGCTGTGTGTATGATTTCATTTACCCCTCTCAACAAGCTCAGGGGCCAGTATTTTCTTTTACTACAAGGACATGGAGGACAAGTCTCTGGCATGGAGGACTACTGCCTGTAAGTAGCTTGGTGGACAGCAGAGAAGGGTGGAGGCTGCTACATGTCAGTAGTTCTGGACTTGGTGGAGAGTCACTAAATGTTAGACAAGATCAGACCTGACTCTGCCTGATTCCAAAGCCCAGGGTTCTTCCCTGCTGGACTGCTTTTCAGATAGCAGTCATTGCAGGGTGGTGCAGGGGACCTCCATTCTCCACTAAGAACTGTTCCTAAGCTCTTATTACATGTCCACCATAGTGGCTTCTGGCTATATGTCCCCATAACATACACAGAGCAATCTCAATGGCTGCTAACAATTTATACTTCCTATAGCTCACCAAAATTAAAATTTCTACCAATGGACCTTGCTCTACTGAACGTCTGCTATCCACTGGACCTTGATAAAGACAACTTCCACCCATCATTTCAATTAATGGATTAATCTCAATCTTGTGAAATAGGCAACTTTAATTCCGTTTTGCACAAAGAAGTTGATGGTGGGAGGAGTGGTAGATGTGTGATCTGAATGCATGATATCAATACCCCAAGTTGGTTCTGGGCACCTATTGGGTATTGCTAATGATTGACAGTTCAAGGGTATTGGGCATACCTCAGGATTTCCAGGAGTACAGGTTTGGAATTCATAGCCAGTTCTTCAAAGTGTATGGGTTGTTAGATTAATATAGTGGTGCTGGCCCCCAGTAAGTCATGTTGCACCTCAGGATTAGGTTAGTGGTCAAGTAACTATAGGCGGCAGAGAAGTAGAATTACTTGAATAAATAACTACAAATTATAATACATCAAAAACTTACAAATAGGAGCTCACATTTCTCCAGGGAAAGATATTAGAGAAAACATCCTAAGTGCCTGGTTTTCAGATTTTATTTTCTGGGCTTAATGCATTGCACTTATAAGATCTTGTTCCACTAAAGAAATATCCTAAAGGGGCCCGAGGATATGTAGTTCAGTGGTAGAGTGCTTGCCTAGCATGCACAGGACCCTCCATTCATCCTGGGCACTGCTCTCCCATAGTTCTGAAGAATAAGCAAAGCCATTCACTTTATAAGAAGGGGCAGCTGTGAGTGAGATAGCAGGTATAACCAGTCAATTTAGTCTGACTCAGGGCATTCAAGTGGACAATTATACTGGAAACTTGCACTCAGTATAGCACTTAGTTGAGCTCTAATGCAAAGGACAGGCTAATGGGGATCTTGAACCATAGCTCTCGGGCTTACTCAGTGGAGACACAACCAAGGATTGCAGTTGACCTACTAATGTTGTATGTTTCCTTTGAGTATGAATTGCGACTTTGATTATTAATTATTAATAACTATACTCACTAGCTTCCCTCTTGTTGTTATGTGGGGGTGACTGCTTTTGGAGACCACAGTCCCATCCTCAGGGCAAGTCCCATGTATAATTTAAAGTAAAGCAGGAATAACCCGAAGCAGCGGAGACAAACAACATCTAGTGAGAATCTTGACTAGACCCACACACTGGTGTCTAGGTTAGGTAGGTTCTTGGCTCAACTGAATCCTGCTTTTCAGTCAACTGTTTGTGACAAGTGGTTGAAGAACAGCCAGTTTGGAAGTGGCAACAGACCCTGCCTGCTGTGTAGCTCTGCCTGGAACTCCCAGTGCCCATTTTCCTTCTGGACACTCCCACCTGGCTTCTGCACACTGTTGTTCTGTTGGCCCACCTATGGGAGTCTCACTGGAGACGCGTCACTACTTTGTCTGCTCATGTAGAAATGTCTAGGGATCATATGCATTCACAGACTGATGTCCAGTTAGTTCAAAACTCTAGAAACTGCTTCAGAACAGGACACACTGTGATGCACAGCCATTGCATTAGTTTTCTGGTTGCTGTGCCAACCCCCCCAACAAACAAACAAACAAACAAACAAACAAACAAACGGAATGAAGAAGGAACAGAGAAGAAAGGGAGAAAAAGGCTCCTCTAGATTCACAGTCTGAGGGGATAGATTTCATCATTTCAGGGAAGATGTGGCAGCAGGTGGCTTCATGGTGGCAGGTGTAACTAGGCTTCCTCACCTGCTCATATCTCATTGAACAGGAAGCAAAGAACAGACTAGAAGCGAGGCTGGGCTATGAGCCCCCAAATTCATAACTTTCCAAAGCAGCATCACCAACTAGAGACCAAAGGATCCAACAAGAGCCTGAGGGGACCATCACATAGAAACCCCAACAGCTATATTCCCCAATTCCCAGGCATCGTCAGGATCAGCTTGCCCTCCAGGACTCTCTGCTATCCTACCCCTGCACCCATTGATTCTCCTTTTCTCTCCTGCTTCTCCCATACCCTTCCTGATTGCTGCTGGAAGCATTCTCAAGTGAACAACTTGCATATGAGTTCTCATCTCTGCGATTTCTTCTAAGAAACCCAGTCTAAGGTCCTCTCATAGTTGACTAGCAGGAAAAAAAAAGCAAGCAGTCTTTATCCACACACAAAGATGAAAACTTCACTTGTGCTATAGAAGGTTTCCCTAGTAGACTAAGACTCTGGACCTTTTACCATCTTGAGTGAAAAACAAAACAGATACTGTGGATCCAAATCTTGTCCTCTGTGTTCATACTCACTGGACATTCAGGCTCAATGTGACATTAACCCCTGTTGGGTGCAGTTACTTTGTTCCCGTAGACTTATGCACACATTTGTGACATTTGCTTTGCCTCTAGAGTCTGCTTACACTGTTGGCTAAATACAATGTGGTGAATTGAATAGTTCTTAAGAGGGCAAATGATAAGAATCATCAAGGTTCTGTTTTCTAGAACGTGGGCTTGGCTATAATAGTCTGACAAACAGAGTTCAGTGGCACAGTTAAGCTGCCGTTCTCATCTTATTTCATCAAAGAGTAGCAGACCCAGCATCTATATACAAAGTTTCATGAGGCTCCTAAAATAACCTTTCCCCCAAGCTGTCCGTGTCCAAGCATCCACGTAATGGAATGTTTTCGCAGCAGAGCCCTGCATGATTGGAGTGACGTTGCCATTTGCTGGCGTGCTGGGTATGCAGCTCTTCCATCCAGTTGCACCCAATTTCACTGATCAGCAGCTCTGGCTGAGCTTATTCACCCCCACATATTCAATAATTCATTGGTCAGGTGCAGAAAGGCACATCCACAAAGGAACCGCAGCATCCCGGAGCACCAGGCAAGTACTCACCATTTGCTCTCTTGGACCACCACAATGAACTTGGATATGAGGAGGCTCACCAGGCTAGCGTATTTCAGCAGCAGAGATATTAGATATTAGAGATATTAGAGTTTCGGTTTTTTTTTTTCCTGAAAGGATGAGTTTTGTTTTTATCTTTTCCTTCCCAAACATGGTTTCCATCAGCAGATTCTTCTGAAATATCAATAGGTTGTTTGTGTATGACCAGTCACTAGGTCATGGAGTTGGGCTGGTCAAAGAGAGAGACAGATTAAATTAGGAAGCCAGCAAGCTTTCCCCCACAGAATCATGCTTATGGTTGTGATCATACAGAACCTTAAAAAAGTACCTCAAATGATTTAAATTCATAGAAAATTTACAAATATAGGACAGAGGTTCCCATGTGGCCCCCAGCCTACATTTCCTAGGATAGGCAGCTTATACAACTATGGAAGCAATATGGGTACAATGTTATGAGTATGTGATGTGGGCACAGTACTCATAACATTCACAAATACAGACTTTATTTGGATCCCCGGTTTCCCATGACTTTCCCTCTTTTGTTTCAATCCAAGATCCCACCACGCACTTGGACACCATATTTTATTAGTTCATGTGAACCCCCCCTCCCACCCCTCAGCCCCTGGGGAGGTGGGTAAGTCAGTAAGTGCCTCCAATGTAAGCACAAGGACTTGTGTTTGGATCTCTAGAACTCACATAAAAGCCAGGTGTGGTAGCGTGTGCTTATAACCCCAGCACTGGGGTGGAGGGCAGAGATCGGAGGATCCCTGAAGCTCATTGGTTAGTTAGACAGCCAGAGTAATTGATGAGTTTCAGGGTCAGTCAGAGACCCTGTCTCAAAAAAATATATGTGGAGAGTTATTGATTAAGGACAACACCTGACATCAATTTCTGGCCTCCATATACACGCACACACATGTGCAACACATGCCCGATTGCGCGTACGTGCGCGCGCACACACACACACACACACACACACACACACACACACACACACACACGTGCACCCTCACAACCAAGTGTATAACACATACATCATACATGTTTTCAGGTACCATATTCACAGATCTGTATACTTGCAGCGTGAGAATGCCTGAGTTCCAGTCAGGGTTCTGTCACCGTGGATTTGCTGGGTCAATCAGCACATTATTAATCCTTGTTGTTCCTTCTCTATGACTTGGGCATACAAATCCAACCTCATCTGTGTTGAGGATGCTATGGTACTATCCTCACATGGTACTGTGGGCATGGTCAAGGGGAGATCATATGGGAAAGCTTAAAGCACATGGTCTTTGTTCCCTGCAGTTAGCCCTGGACTGTTGTTATGTCACTCCATGTGAGCATCTAGTTACCCAATATTTATTTCTTTGTAGCATGGCTATGGATCACTCCCTTTAAAGTAGTTATTTTTCTGGAATAGATCATAGGCACATGGTGAAGAACAGTCCATCGGTACCAAAGAAGGCTTAGAGTCATTCCTATCCCTGTTCACCTGTCCACGGGGTCCCCCTCATCCTGCCCTGAGGCTGCCATCTTTGTCCTTTCTTAGACACTTTCAAATTCAGTTGTCTAAATACTCTGTTATTGGTTAAAATATATTAAGGCAACTCCATGTAGTTAAAAGGGAGGTTTATTTTGTGGGGTAACTTACAAGTGAAGGGATAGGTAACAGGGTCTGGGAAAGTGTGGCGCAGTCCGGCGGTGTTCTCTGGAGAACTCTGCTTGGTCTACCTCCAGCATCCAGGGTCCACGAACCAAGAGAGCTCCCCTATCTGGATCTTGGGTCTTCAGGGATCCTTTCTCGGCTTAGCCTTGTAGGCTTGACAGTTACCGAAGCCTCAAAGGGGGTGGTATTTCCAGGTCAGCTGGAATGGCTACCCACTACACTCTGTCCTTCTGGAGTTTTTGGCAATACAGCAATGGTTAAAGGAAGACTATTACCTAGATGGCAAAGGTAGACTTGCTTTCTTTGTGTTGTGAATAATGACAATAATATTAGTGGCATGTCACAGAGCACTTGTTACACAGCAATTGTACTATCTGTTCTGCTGATTTCTCTTTGGTGGTGCTGGGCTAGACCCCAGGTCCTTGAGCATGCTAGGCAAGTGCTTTATCTTTGAGCTACACCCCCCAGCCTCTTCCTTCCTTCCTTCCTTCCTTCCTTCCTTCCTTCCTTCCTTCCTTCCCTCCCTCCCTCCTTACTCCTCCTCCCTCCCTCCCTCCCTCCCTCCCTTTCTTCTTTCCTTCTTTCCTTCCTTCCTTCCTTCCTTCTTTCCGTCCTTCCTTCCTTTTTTTTTTTTTGAGCTATTATCTTATGCAGCATAGGCTGTTTCCCCATTCTACTGGTCAAATCTATCTTAGAACTCCTGATCATCCTGCCTCAGCTCCCCCGACCCCCATCCCCTAAGAGTTGAGAAGACAGGTGTGAGCCACCATGCTTGGTCTGTTATATCTTAATTCCCTTTCTGTCTCTCTAACCTTGTCTAAGATCACAATATCCTCGTGGAGTACATACTATTAACACTCCCACTTTACAGATAACAAGACTGAGGGCTACAGAAGCCTCCAAGGTCACCTAGCAACATAGAACAGAGATCAGAACTCGGGAATTGGCACTAAGACCTATATTTGTTTCTGGGCTTGGATTTCAATGATCCCTTCTTTGCTTTCTATGCATCTTGAGAATGCCGCCCCCATTGTCTTTGGTGACAGTCAGGACCCCACACAGATTCCACCTCAATTTACCTGGCACATCTCTTTCATCTGTCTTGTCTAGGATCATACCTCCCATGACCTTCTATGTTGCTGAGACAGCCTCATTAGCTCTTCACCTGCTAAGAATCAAGTGCAAACATTCCTTCCTTGCTTCCAGGTGTCTTCCAGTCTCAAGGGAATGAGCAGCTGTTTGTCCTTGCTGTGATCCCAGCATACTGACCCTCAGATGGCAGCCCCTGGTGGATTACTGCAGAGTTCACTTATTCATAGGCCTAACTGATGAAAGCCAAGGTGACATTTCCTTAACAATAAAACAGTGAGACTGCCAAGGAACTCTAAAGCATTTTCTTACATAGACAAGGAGGCTTTTTAACAGTTACAGTGCCCACTTCTGTTGATTTGGCTAGTGTAAGTATCCCTTTTCTACGATTTACAGCAGTTCATATGTAGTGGCCTAGAAATTAAGCATCCGCACAAAATGACAGAGGATGTAGGGTGTTGTACATCCTGATTCCATCTCCTGGGGATACAGACTTGGACTGACAGTGACATTCTCTGTCAGATGCTGCTGAACCCCAGAACTTGTGCTCAGCCTGGAGCAGATCCACTGGGTGGGCTGGCCTGGCCTCCCAAGAAGGGGCCTAGCTCAAAGGAAACAATGTATTTTATAGTTTGCAGAAAGCAAGTTTGCCATCTCAGAGCTGTTAGCAGGATTCATAAGGAGCCTTCTCTCCACAGTGAGTCGTTCAAATATTGGCCCCCCCTTCAGAGGTGCTGCAGCATGGCTTGGCGATAATCTTCCCTGCTGAGATTTTGGCCATGGGTATTAGTACCATTTGGCACAGTTCAGAAGCTGTTGGGAGAGCAGATTGCCTTGGTCTGGTGAAAGATTTTCCTCCCAACACGCCTAGAATGTCTTGCTCCATAGTGCTGGGTCCCATTCATCCTTTCCATGACAACCTTTGAAGCCCTAGAAAGGAAGCCCTGTGTCTTGTTTATCTCAGTGCCAACCAGATTTCCTGGCACAAAGTCAGTATTGAGGTAATGTTCATTTGGAAAAAAAAAAATGCAGACATAGTTTTCCCATGGAGGAGGCTTGAGACATCAGATTTTCCTAAGCTCACTGGATTTGGCCAAAGGACTGGGCACATTTCCTGGGTTTAGACTAAGTATAAAATGTAAAATGGGAGTTTCTGGCTCAGAAAGCTCCTTAAGAGTGTCCAGGGGCCTACATCATTCAAGATAATACCACGGCACTCTGCTGGTAGCAGCTGGAGATGTCTTGGAGCATCTGCTGTTCTGGCTTATCCTGGGTCAGTCTTCAGAACTGGGACTCGGAGCAGATCAGCTGAAGGCATGCCACTTTGATCTCCGCGTCGTTTTCTCTTTGATCTCCTGAGCTTGTTGGAGAAACTGAGACAGTGTGGCAGAGTCTGAGAAATAGCTTGTTTATTCAAGGAGAGACTAGGACCTTCAGGAGCTGGGGGAAATGACACACACAAGCCCTCAAATGAGTAGAGGACTAAGGACGGGCTAAGGGATAGGTTAGATGGGAGCACTGATGTCCGATTGTAGATAACGGTTTCTGTGCTTTCCACTCTCCTAGCTTCGGTGGTACAGCAGCGCCATCCTTCCCAGAAAACACTCTGACTGATGCTAGGGACAGAAGCCTGGCCCCTCTCCTCACTGTGACAATTTTGAAGGGCTGTCTGAAGAATCCTGCTCCTCTGTCCTGAGTACACTTCAGGTCAGAGTTGCATCTGCCCTCACCCAGCCCTCCAACATTCTTACTCTGGTTCTCAACCTGTGGATGTGATCCCTTTGGCGTTGAACGGCCCTTTCACAGGGGTCACATATCAGATATTCTGCATATCAGATTTCTACATTACAATTCACAACAGTAGCAAAATTACAGTTATGGAGTAGCAACAAAAATAATTTTATGGTTGGGGGTCACCACAGCATGAGGAACTGTATTAAAGTGTTCCAGCATTAGGCAGGTTGAGAACCATGGATGTGAAGCAATGACGAATGGACCTCCAGCCTACAGAGTCTTAGAATGTGCTTTCAGGAGAAACTGGGAATGTGTTCTCTGAATGCATTCATCAGATCTTGTGCCTCTGGAAATAATCTTTCAAGTCCCCCTGTCCAAAATATAGTCATCTAGTCTCTTCCCAGAGACATTGCAGTTTAACCAGGGCAAGAAGTCTTAGAACAGGATAAACAATTACTGCTTTGCAGAAACTTTCCAAGAATTGAGTGATGGTGTTGGTATCCCAGTGACTCTGAAACACCCACCACAGGATGTCTCTTGCAGTAAGCCTGCTTCCGTGTTTGGTGCCCACGACTTGTGCCACAGCCTCACACCTGACTGGTCCATCTGGGGCAGTGCATAGCTTCTGCCACTGTGCCTGGTCCATTGGTGTGCACACATCTGTGGGCACTCAAGGCTCTGTTATGGATACATTAGCCTTCTGTGTTTATGAAGGGAGGGTCCTTGTTATCTCTGTCTCTGTTTCCCGGATATCATGCTGGCACATAGCTGTTGGTCGCTAACCATGTGAATAGAGAAGGAGATACATGTTCCCTGGATTCAGGACACTAACAAGGGAAAACAAAAGGAATCCAAACAGGGAACATCCCTTGAATGTCTACCTTACTGTAGGTCAACTCTAACCCGGCTAGGCATGACTCACACCATGCCCTTATTGACTTTTCCCTCTTCCGTCCCTCTAAATCACCGATTATTCCTAGGTAAGACAATTAGAAAAACGTCCATTCCTCTGTTATAGTTTAAACATTGATCTGGATTTAACCTTGAGGTGTGTGTGTCCTCCTCCTTCCTGCTTAGGCTTGAGGGAGAGAAAGAGATACGGTCAGAGGAGGGGCTGCAAGTGGCTTCCCCCCTCATCCATCTTATATCAGCCAGCTTCTGATGATTGACCTGACCAGGGGAGGGTGGAGAAAGGAACTGCTTTCACCAGGTTAGAATGGTCCTGAACTGAGCTTCTGTGTGAGGCAGACATACAGATCAAGTTGTCTAGAGATAATTTGCACACGGCCCCTCCTATGATCTTACTCCAAGTGGCTGGGCTCTCTTGCCTGCAGTTCCCTTGAGTCCAAAATGTGTTATTAGGCTGTTGCTAAGCCTTCCTGTGGGCAGACACTGGTAGCTTTAGCCTCATCCTGATGAGGGTGACTTATCTCTTACCTCCCAGATGGTACTGTTAGGCTAAGGCCTGCAGTCTCTCCTGGACTGTCTTGGTCTCTTTCTCAATCTCTTTCTCTTCTAAGGAGACATCCTTCTATCTCACAAAGTCCGACTCGACTCACGCCACCTCCTCCCCTCTGTTTCCTCTGACATCAGTGATAAGTATTTTGAAAATCCTTAGTAGTGGGTAACTCTGCTGATACAATAAGCCAAATCAAGCTGAATTAAAAGTCCAAGTTTAATCTGAGCAAAGCATTCCTGGGTGATCTTGGGGGAAGAGGAGAAATCACATGCCTGTTCCTAAAGAGGGGGCCTTAAATACCCTGTAGGCTCCATCTTTGAGCAGCTCCAGGGGAGGAGCTGCTGTTGGCAGACTTTCTGGGGGGGGGTCTGTAGAAGGAAAGGTGGGGCTGAAGTGGGGTTCCCAGCTAAACAATCAGCTCTTGGCAAGGGCCAATGTTGGCCTTTGACTTTCTCAGATGGTTGAAGCTGATACACACTGGTTACTAGGCTACCCTAATATGGGGTCACATGACGTCCCTGAGTATTATTTCATGGAGCACTCCACAGAAGGCTTGAGCAAACAGAGATGTCAGCTTTCCACCTGGAATATCTTGGAATTCCCTGAGAATCCAATTTGACAGATTAAAAAAAAATGTTTAAGGAAGGTGTGGGTGTGTGGGGGTCCTCTTTTCTTCCTGGCCACCAGGTTGAGAGGGTCAGAGGCAGTAGTGGTGACCGACAGCGGCGTATGCATCCCATGAGCATGAATGGAGAGAGACCTCCAGGAGACAGACTTCAGTGGATCAGATCAACTTTATTCCAGAGTATAAGGAATATATAGGATTGCAGAGCCTGGGGACAAATCCTAATTTGCATTAAGTGGCACGCTCCTATCATAAGGTCCTAGCAGAAGTCTTGGTTATCATCTGCAAGAGAGCCTTCTAGCAGGGACCTGTGTTAGGGTTTAAGTTAAAGATAAGTCAAGCATCTGGTTTAGAGACAGTGTTCAGACCAGGTCTGTCCTCCAGGCCCAGGGACATTCTCTAGATAAGAGCAGGTAGAGGCAGGAAGTTCTGCTGGAGGGAGGGAGCTCCATGATAGTGAGCTATTGAGATAAGCTATCAGGCCATGTGGAGATGGTGACCTCTATCAGCCAGCAATGTCTTCCTTTCAACAGGAAGGTACAGGGTCACATATTTTAAAAATGTTTTGGGGACTTTATTGAATTTGCTGACAGTTTTACATGTGCATAAAGTACATTCTCATTGCTGTAACTGCCACCCTCCCTTTCTCTACTATCCTCTATTAAATCCTCTTCCTCACTATAATTCACGTCCTACTGTTTTGAGATCTACTGAGTTTAACCAGGATCACCTGTGTGGCCAAGGGTTTGAAACTATAGAATGGAGGAGCCTGGTGGGCTCCTCAGTGGGAACCTGACAAAGACGGTGAGTACCCTTCCCTCACATGTTGGTTAATGCGGTACTCGTGGCTGGCCAGCGCTGGTGGTGGCCATGCTGACGGAGGAGAGTGCTGGAGGAAAGTCACGAGCCATGGTTACGTTTCTAGAGCTTTATTGAGAGGGAGAGAGAGGGAGAGAGAGGAAGAGAGAGAGTGAGGGAGAGAGAGAGAGAGAGAGAGAGAGAGAGAGAGAGAGAGAGAGAGAGAACACCAGAGAAACAGAGAGACTGTGCTGAGGGAAGAGAGCAGAAAGAGAAAAGGGTGACACACAGAGGGCCGGCCTACTTTTTAGGCTGGGCCGCCGTCCCAGGCTGATGATGTAATTAAGGACAGAATCCTTACACCACAGTCTATCTGTAGCTAGCATTTCAGCAGGTATGGGTAGGGCTGATAGGCCCCTTCTTATTTCATGACTGATTATTGATAGACCTGTTTCTGAGCAGGTCCACTGTGGGCAGCCACAGCTGCTATGAGGTCATGACTGCATTGGCTGTGCCGTGCCCAGAAGCCAGCATCTCACAGCTTCCACATTGTCCCCATCCCCACTTTGCAATGACCCCTTCATCTTACAGGGCTCTAGGGTTGAGCACTCAAGCATCACTTATGTGTAGCACCTGAGTAGCCTTGTGGGTCTCTGCATTCAGCGTTGTTCACGGCAAAGAAAAGCTTCTCTGACTTAGGCCATGAATAGCATTTATCTATGGGGACGAATATAACTATTTAGACAGCATCTTGGCACCATGACAATGTAGCTAAATGACAGTATTAGGTTTACTCCTCAGACCTCCACTGCTATGGTGGGGTTGGCCTCACAAATTTCTATCACATTGTAAAATCTGGCTTTTTTATCTTTAATTTCTCTGAACATCAAGCTGGTCTTGTGTCTGCTCTCCTTTTGTGAGTTCTGCGTGGTAGCTTTACTTTGAAATATGGCATCTTTGCCATCAAGTATCAACCAAACACCAAGAGAGAAAAAGCCTATTTTAATAGTTATTCAGCATGGTAAAGGCTGACCTCAGATTGGCACGAATTAACCCTTCTAAATATAGAGAACTTACAGATCAAGAAACAAAGCCTAAGGAAGTTGTGCTTGCCAGATGCATTCAGCCAGCGAGTGGCAGAGCCAAAATTTACACCCAGGCAATTTGGATGTGGAGCCCATGCCATTAAGTACTGACTGCTCTGTCACCCTTGCAAATGAGTGTGTACCCTTGAGCAATTTGCTGTCTGGAGGGGGAGAGAGAAGCTAATTAAGTAACTGTAAGATGAAATAAGAAGACAGATATATCAAGAAAATTTTAGGTAGAGTAAAAAGAGAAAATACTCTACATGAGATGTGGGGAATAAAAAGTTTTCATGGAAGGGACACATTTTGGAGAGTGGATAGAAAGCTTGGTGATTCATTCTTGTCTATAACCACAGCACTCTGGAGGCTGAGGCAGAGGGATTGAGGGTTTGATACCAGCCTGGGCTACACAGTGGGACTGTTTCTCAAAAACCAAACTAAACCATCCTGGGATAGGATGGCAGGGAAAGATCCGTGGCCATGGCAGACAGATGGCAGAGGGTGGAAGCTCTGGAGTCTCTGGACCCAGCTTGACAGAAGAGAGATGGTTGGAGAAGGTGTGGGGGATGGGAATGGGGAAGTGGCAGCTCCAGTGTGACCTCACATGTCAGGGCGAGGATTTTATCTGACCTGTAGGGTCACAGGGATGCAGTGATGTGATAGGGTTCAGAGGAGACACAGTTGATAATGCAGGGACAATGAGAGGACCAGGCTGCCAGAAAGAACAGGGGTTACAGGAGAGACAGGTGGGAACCTGTGGGTGATGGGAAGAACGATTCACTGGGATGCAAGGTGGTCCTCTTTTTCCTTCCTCTTTTACAATTTGGTAAGATATGTGGAACTGAGGTTTTCCTTTGGAGGGAATTATTATTTAATGAACACTGGTGCTCTAAGTAGAGCACAAAGCATGGACTATATAACTTAATATAAAATAAAGAATTGTTTCTGCAACAGGGTTTTCTGTTACCTAGGCTAGTCTTGAACTCCTGGCCTTCGGCCCCTTCCCACCTCATATTTCCGAGTCACTGGGATGGTTGGTGGGTGCTGTTACCCCTGACTTTAGATTTTTATCACATAATTTTATTGGTCAACCTTCCCTCCTGTTGACTTTCTCTTCCATCAAGTTCTTTGGAATCAGCATTGTCTGAGTCAAAATTTAACCTGAAAATCTAGTTAAAAACAGTGATCAGTGCAACAAATGGGCAGGTAGAGGGAGTGCTGTGTTGTTGGGGGGAGAGGCATGAGTGAGTGAGCCAGTAGGGTGGTTTCTACCAAGCAGCATCAGTTGCTAGAATTGCTTTGGTGTTATGGAGCGCCTCTTCCCAGGTGGATAGGGAGGAGAGAATGGTTGATCAGTACCAAGAAGCCATTGAATGTCTTGAGTAAACACATGCACTCCCTCCTAGCCTCTTGGAAACTAGCCATGATCCACTCCAATGCTGGAGAGTTAATGACTGGGAGGTGAGCCCTCCTAAGTCTGGGAAACTGAGGCTGGCTTTGATTATGGTCTAGGCCAGTGTTTCTCAACCTTCCTAATGCTGTGATCCTTTAATATGGTTCCTGATTCCTCGTGTTGTAATGAACCCCCAACCATAAAATTATTTCAATGAAAATAACTGTAATTTTGCTACTGTTATGAATTGTAATGTAAATATCTGATATGCAAAACCCTGCAAAAGGGTCTTTTGACTCCAGGTTGAAAACCATGGATCTAGGCTGATTTTTGCAGAGTGATCCTTCACACGATTCATGCATTCTTATGAGTGTTGTGCTAATGTGGCTGAGAATGTCTTTGAACTGACCAAAACCAATTTGAGGAGGGAAGTGTTTAGTTCATCCTGGACTTTCAGGTAACAGTTCATCTCTGAGGGAAGTCAGGAGAGACACTGAAGTGGAGGCCTTGGAGGAATGCTGCTTACGGGCTTGCTCCTGATGGATTGCTCAGCCAGTTTTTTTTTTTTTTAATTAAAATTAGAATTTTTTTCTTTTTAAAATACCACCTGAGACCACCAGCCCAGAGATGTTTTTGCCTACATTGGGCTAGGTCCTCTCTCATCAATCATTCATTCATCAAGAAAATGTTTCACAGATTTGTCCACAGGCTAATCCATGGAGGTGATTCCTCAATTGCTGGTCCCTCTTCCCAGGTGACTCTAGTTGATGTCGAGTTGACAAGAACTAAATAACCAGCACAGACAGCGTCAGATTTCTGACTAAGATTCACTAGTTTGCCCCAACTCACTAACGGCAGCACCATCCTTAGCTAATCAGACTACCAACTTGGGAGCTGTTCTTGACTCCCTCTTTCAAGTCCACCAAGCTCTCGCTGCTGAGTCCCATCCGCTCTTTCTGTAAACAAATACACCTCACCTCTGGTGCCCCGTGAGGGGGTCCTCCCAGCTTCTGCTGTGTGGGTAGTTTCCCACATGTCCAGAGGGATCCTTTCAGGCTATTCTATTTTTCCATCCTAAATCCCCAAGAGACCCCCATCTGCCTTAGTTCACCTCACAGGTAGACGCTCTGATCACCTAATCGCCCGCTTTGCTTCCGGGGAAGAACACCTGGATGGCTTTTCAGCGAAACTAAGCTCAGAGGACTGGAGACTGTTGTTTCCACTCCTAGAGCCTAGGTGGCGCTCTGGGTCCATGCAACTTTCCCCCTGGCTTGTACTGACATCCCAGGGTGAACTTTACAGGAGGAAACTGTTTTCAAAAAGGGTTTGAGATGGCCGGATTCAGCTTAAAACACTTCCAATGTATATCTTTTGGGGGATCAAATTATAAGCTTGGAAAAATAAATTGGAACGATTTTTGGATTTTCTAATAAAAACCACTGCAACATCTCTGCTGTTTGAGACTGGAGAAACAGCCTGGAGGCACCGGTCTGTCAAGCTGGCTATGGAGGCAGAGGCAAGGGAAGGGAAAGCTTCAGTTTCCCCCTGGTCCACAGAGCCAGTCGAAGGCCAGCTTGAGCAACTCAGCGAGACTCGGTCTCAAAACACGAAGTGAAAACGGAACTGGGAATATAGCTCATTGGTGGATTCCTTGCCTAGCACACAGGAGTAGTCCCAGGGTCATTCCTAGTGATGAGAAAAGCAAAGTAAACAAAAACAATTAACAGTTGAAAAATGTTGAGTTGCAGATGAGGTGGTTTGTTTGAGTGCACACTAAGGGGCATTTGGGTGAAGGTTTTGATGTCTGGGGACAGAGTCCTGAATTAGAAGGGTTCTCATTCCAAAGCCAGCTCAGGTTTCCCTTGCTTCCTGTTGTTCTTTCTCACCCTAATCATTTTTGCTGGAGGGAGGTTCATCCTCAGGCTCAGGAGAGCAAAAGGAGACGTCTTCCCCAGAGCAGAGGGAAGGAGACACTGGGTGTCTGGCCACTCACCATGGACTCATCATCCACTGCAGGGCCACACTCTCCTCCTCTTTCTCCTTAAAAAAACTTTGTACTCCAAGACACCCTGAGATGAGATCTGAGATGGAGGCTTGCATTTCTTTTCTTTAGACCTGGCTTGGAGATAAAGAAGTCAGCACTTTCCTCCAAAGTGGTTGTGGGAGTTAAATGCCTGAGAGTCTGTGAACAGAGTGGGGGAGAAGAAAGGATGATGGACAGGGAGCTAAGAGAGGAGGGGTAGGGGAGAGAGAGGAGATGGGGAGATGAGAGAAAAGAGGGAGAGGAGAGAAGAGAGAGAGAGGAAGAGAGGAGGACAAAGAGAAGGGAGAGAGAGAGAGAGAGAGAGAGAGAGAGAGAGAGAGAGAGAGAAGGAGAAGAGTGTGTGTGTGTGTGTGTGGTGTTAAGATTGTGAAGAGTGGAAAGCTGGAGCTGGTTCAGTCCTGAGGAAAGGGTGACCACCCCCATGGGGTTACCTCCAAGGGGCCGCTGGACTGCAGAACATCCCTGTGGCCTTTTCTGCTGACCATCTATGTAGAGAATGGATCTGAGGATCTGGTAGCCACCCTGAAAGCTCTACACATCCCCAGCAAGAAGGCCAGGATCCTGTGTCCTGCCTGTTATCCCCAACAAGTCAGCATTGTGTTTGCTTGCCACATGGGAGCATCGGAGGGCTGGTGACTCTCACATGACTTCTCCCTGTGACTCATGTACTGTTGAGGATGGTGAGTCTGTTCTACGTCCATAGCAATCAGGACAGAGGCAGCTATCCGTGGCCACACCTCCCTGGGTTTCTTCTTTTCTCCTGCAGAGGGTAGAAGGCTCAGTGCTGGGCATCAGCCCCCTGGCGCTCTTGTAATCGTATTAGGTTATAGCTCACAGCTAAGCCTATGATATTGTCACTGTGGGACACACAGTGTCCTTTTCCAGGCTCTTGTTCTCATAGATAAAATAACTTATAAAGAACATAGACAATGCTGTAGTGGAGCTTTGCCTTCAGGTCTAAAGTGACCATTAGCCCGCATGGAGCAGAGAAGACTTTGGCTTGGTCGTCATGGCAACAGATAAGCAGACTGGTCCATACCAAGTCTGTGGTGATGGTGACGGCACTGTTGATGCTCCCCACTAGAAGGAGTTGGGGAGATCAGTAGACCTTCACCCAAGGGTCTGACCATTAGCTTCTCCTACCCATGGCTGCACATGGCACTTCTTTTTGTAATTGAAAATATTTTTTTCATATAATATATTCTGATCATCCCTCAACTCCTATCAAATCCTCCCCACCTCCCTCCCTACCCTTCCAATTCTATGCCTTCATTCTCTCTTTAGAAAACAAACAAGAAAACAAATAAAGGAAAAAACCCAAACAAGCTAGATGTTTAAAAAAAACAAACAAACAAACAAAAAAAAAAACAAAGGAAAGAACCAGAAACACACTGACAGACACACAGACACACATACGAAACTCATGTGACCACAAAATTGGAACCCACAATATACAAGCAAAAAACCAGTGAGATTAAAAAATAATAGCCGATCAGAACAATCTGAGGGAAAAAAAATCTACAAAAATACCATTGAGTTGGTTTTTGTATTGTATTTTGTGTTGTCCATCTACTGCTGGGCCTAAGGCCTACCCTTAAGTGTGGTTTATATACCCAGTGAGATTCCACTGTAGAAAACTAATTTTTCCTTTGCAAGCGGTTGTCATTTGGAGATAGCATCCTGGTTAGGGATGAGAGCTGGTGTCCACTTCCTCCCGATGGCACTGGGACCCCATCTGGCTTGAACCTGCGCAGGCCCTATGCGCTCTGCTACACTCTCTCTGCGTTCATATTACACGTTGTCTCGATGGGGAGGACACAGAAGCGTAGGGGAGGTGAAAGGTTAACTGAAGACAGGGATCCATGACACAGATTTGATGACATCATCACCCACAATGGGGTGGGTTGTTGGAGTCCTGCAGCTGTTCAAGTCCCCGAAGTAACCCCTCACTTGTGCTCTGATACACAAGACCAATAATCTCATTGACTCAGCACGCTTGACTTGAGTGGAATCTTTCCCTTGGTCTGTGTCTGTGCCCCACCTGGGTGAGTAGGTGTTTGCCCGCGTCTCCCCAGGAAAACTCATACAACAGAAGGGAGCAAAGGGATGATTGATTGGAGTCAAGGAGAGAAAAACAACCGGGCAGGGCAGGCAGGAGGTCTCAGCAGTTACTGGAGCTGCAAAGAGGAAGGAGGACAGTTGTGCTTCCTGGGTTAGGGTTCAAGAGAGCAAGCAGGCTCAGCAGTGAGAGTTGGCTGACAGCCACAGGCAGGGGGCTGCCGAGAGAGTTCAAGTGCTCTCTCTGAACCATGGGCCGGGCAGGTGTAGGACTGGGTCTGCGGAAGGGATATGGGGAGAGCAGGGAGAAAGTTACTCTTTCTGAGTGGGGAATCAGAGAGTGGGCAGGTCCAGCCATGGAGATCTGCGATCAGTTGTATCCAGGGAAGGTTTTGGGGTATGCAAGTACGTATCTCACTGGGAAGTCATTCCTCCCAGTCTCTTAGTTGCCCTCAGAGTGTCATGCTTCTTTTTACTTTTGTAGGAGCATGTAGGCCAGTCTTCCAGTTGTCTTGCAACAATCTCCTCCCTGGGGAAGAGTGTCAACATCTACCCACTCCTCATAAGGTCCCAACGACAAGCTGAAGTTTAATCCCCTCCCCCCCCCACCCAGGAACCATTGAGATTATTGAGTTTAAGTTCATAGCATGGGTGAGGGGGTTACTGATATGTTCATGGGTGACCCCCAAAGCAGCCATACTGGAAAGTCTATACCCAGCATGGATGATGGCCTCCCCATAGCTGCAGATGGAACCTATTCTCCTGGTTTTCCCTAGTCTAAATACTCTAGTCCTTATCCCCACCCCAAGATCCCAAGGCTACAACAATTAGAATAAAATTGCATAAAGCTGACTGCTAGTGGCGGCTGGGTACTCACATTGGCTCCCATGACTCTCCCTATCTACTTCTTCTATGAGGGAACGTTACCAGTCAACAAGCCCAGCTATAACGATAGTTTATGAGTAGACACAGCTGGACTTAGGGAATATGGTAGCTGTACAACAGGCTGAAGCAGGATTTATTTATTTATTTATTTTTTGAGACAGGGTTTCTCTGTGAAGCCTTGTGCCTTTCCTAGAACTCACTTGGTAGCCCAGGCTGGCCTTGAATTCACAGAGATCTGCCTGGCTCTGTCTCCCGAGCACTGGGAGAAGGATTTATTCTTAAATGTAAGTGCTACTCTGGCCTCATCTGCTGCAAAGGCTTTTATGGACCATGGGCCATGTAAAGGGATTTTACTGACCACCAACAGTATCGTTTGTGTCAGAGGATGTTGACATGGTGGTACGTATATAAGAGGTCCCCTGAGATAGGAAGGCCCATTGTATACATCGGGTAGGATGTATCATGCCATTTGTATAAGAGGATGCTGGTACATTGGCATTTGTGTATCCTGGAAAGAAACTGGCTGTAGATGACCCCTTTCCTTCCTTTCTTCCTGTCCAGGATCATCTATCGACACCACACAGTTAAAGAACTTTTTATAAATGTTAGTTTATCTAAACCATCAAGGGGCAATTGCACCAGATGGACATAAACAGGCCAGGAACCCTATTCAAGACAACGATGGCACAGCAAGGTATAGGGAGAGACGGGGCTCAACTCTGCTGAAACAAAAGGCGGGGGCATTTTCAGCATTGTGGGGTTCTGGGAAACAGGTGGAATGGTGGCTGATGGAAGGAAGGATTAGATTGCCTCCCCTGGGAACTGGCACTTACAGAATTGAGACTCCACCCTCCCACAGAGCTGGGCAGTCTGAGAAGATCTTTAAATGCTTTCAAAGTGACAGCTCCCAGGTTTTTGAGAGATTTCTATCTCAAAAGGGAGAGAAAGAATTTACACATTAAGAGAAAAGATTTAGTTCGGTCCCATGCAGTCTCCCCAGCTGTCAGTCCAGAGCCCGTGAGCTCCCATTAGCTTGGGTCAGCTATTTCTGTGTTTTTCCCATCATGATTCTGACCTACCCCCTCTTATTCTTATAATCCTTCCTCCCTCTTTTCAACTGCTACGGGTCCCCTGGAAATGGGAATGGGACTTATCCCAGGTATACAAACTGGCTTTTTAGACCCCATTCCCTATGGTGCAATGCCTTACTCAGCCTTGATGCAGGGAGGAGGGGCTAGGTCTGGCCCCAACATGGTATGACAGCCTGTGTTGATTACCAAAGGGAGGCCTTACTCTCTATAAAAAGGGGGTAGGGGTAGGATGGGGGTAGGTGGAGGGGGGAATGGGAGAAGGGGAGGGAGGGAGAAGAGGGGTTAGTATGTAAAAGGAAAAAAAATAAACCCTTGTTTTATTTTGTTTTGTTTTTCAAGACAGAGTTTCTCTGTGTAGCTTTGGAGCCTGTCCTGGAACTCACTCTGTAGACTAGGCTGGCCTCGAACTCACAGAGATCCGCCTACCTCTGCCTCCTGAGTGCTGGGATTAAAGGCGTGCATCACCACTGCCCGGCTGAATTTTTTTTTTTTTATGAAAAATTATATTTAGAAAAAAGAGAAAAGATTTATTTATGTATGTATATGTGTCTGTGTACATACATGGGCACTGTGTACAGGTCCTGTAGAGGCCAGAAGAGGGCATTGAACCACTTGGAGCTGGGGTTTCAGGCAGTTGTGAGCTACCCTATATGGGTGCCAGGATCCTTTGGGAGAACAGCAAGTGCTTTGAACTACTGAGCCATCTCTTCAGCCAGATTTATAAGTTTTCAAAAGAAAGTCTGTTATGTAGAGAGTTCAGGGAGGAACATGTCTGAAGTTTAATTAAGTTGAGAGGGCCATCAAAACAGGTTGTTCAAAATACATGGTGTGTGGTATGGGTATCAACTATTATTGCAGTTTGGGAGGGATTGTACAGAATGGGGCATACCATGTATAATGACAATACTTGATGGGCAGATGGCAGGTGCCAGGAGGATGCTCAGTAGAACTGTGATGGAGAGCACTATATACTATAGGTTAGCTCTGAGGACCCCATGCAATTTATAGAGCAAAGCATGGAATACTCCTTATTTGTTTGTTTTGAAAGTTACTGCTGTACATGTAAGTAAAACGTGTACAGGGAAAAAATAACTAGGGATTATTTCTGTATACAAAACCAACTAGACAACAAACGTTCTCTAAGGTGTTTAAAATCTGCATTTCTCTATCCTGTCTTTCATATAAAGAGTAACACCTGTTGCCTTCTATTTATTTATTTGTGATCAGTTGAATTTGGCTAAGACACAGGAAATAGTGGAGTTGGTGTCCTGACTCAGTGCTCTGCATAGCTCCAGGCTATAACAGTTGAGGGTATTCATTTAGCCCCCCCTTTTTTAAAAAAAATTATAAAATATTTTGATTTATTCTTTGAGAATTTCATACATGGACATAATGTATCTTGGTCTCCTCTGTCCCCTTCCCCTTCCAGCTTCTCTTAGAACTCACTCTTTCTTTCAACTTCATGTCTTGTTTTTTCTTTTCCTACTTATTGAGTTTATTTAGTGCTGCCGATAGGCTCACAGGTATGAGTTCATCTACTGGAGATTGTTCCGCCTATCAGGAGACACAAGCCAAAAGAAAACTGACCCACTCTCCTCTAGGGGCCATCTTCCAATAGCTCCTCAGCTAGGGGTGGGGGCTCATGTGTTCCCTTCTCCCCAATGCTGGAATGTTTCCTGATTTGATCTTATGCAATTCTTATGTAGGCAACCTTGGCTGCTATGAATTCATGAGTGCAGCAGTCCTGTCATATTCAGAAGACATTGTTTCCCTCTGGTCCTCCACAACATTCCAGAACTTCCTTGTCTCATTTCTACCTTCACAATACTTGTTCTTCTCTTTGACAGAAGCTGTTGAGTAAAAATTGTGTTCCCAGCTTCCTTCCGGCCGTTTAACACAGACCACAAGGAAGCAATGTGTGCATTGCTAACTTTCAAAGTGGTGTTCTTAGAGTCAGGTCTTTCAGAAGCTGGAAACAACTTATAGGTTGCCCTAAAACACATTTGAAGGCAGGATACTGTTGGGTGCAGGCTCTGCTGGGAGGTCTCAGTTGAACACCGGTACAGAAGAGAGCTCTGAAATTTCCTGAAGGTGACCTTGCTTTCAACGCTTCTGTGTGGACACTTTAGCCTTTTTGATGGCAGAGAAAGTGGCAGGTTTAAAAATACTTATGTCTAAATTCTTCTGATCTATCATTTCCTTCCCTTGAACTAAATCCATCCTACTTTAAAAAAAAAAAACCACTCTATTATAATGAATTCACAAGCAAAAACCTCTCACAGTTGGTTTAAGGAAGCCACTCAAATGCTTGCCTACTCTCAAACTCTACATCCCAGTGAGCTTCTGTGCAGTTAGAATGGCCGCTCTGCAGCTATGGAGATTTGCTTAGCATTATACACTTCAACCGTCAATTACATTTTATTTACTTATCCCCCACAAAAAGGAAAACAATTACCGTGGGGTTGAGACCAGAAAAGTTCTAGCTGTAGATGCTCTTTCACGGCTCTCAGGATGAGAAGTGCAGGCAAGAGCCCATAGCAGACATCTCACTTTCCATCACAAATTCAAATAATCAATACAATGTACTTAGTCTGCTTTGATTCAGAAAGGACAAACAAATGTGACTGCAATAACTTTCTTCAGAGTTCACACTGTTTCCACAGAGGACACCCTGGTAGTCCCTGTCAGAGCATTGCTGAGGCTGCTCCTTTGTTAGTGAATGGATTTCAGTAGGTCTCCTGTCTATATCTCCATGCTTGCTCTTACACCATGGAACTACTTTTAAAATGTCTGGTCTATGGAACCGAAGTCCAACCATTAATTTTCCTGGTAGTAGTTGGAGTCGCAGTTAACATAAAGAAGACTTTTTGGCATAACTTTTCTCTTGAGAATTAGTGAGAGGAGGAAATGACTTTAATCTCAAATGTAGAACATATGTCTACTCTATCAACAAACAAAACACAGCTCTGCCTGGCCTCTAACCCATCAAGCAGACTCATGGATTGTAAGGTTGGCAAGAAGGAAAGACAACAAGTAAACCAGCCTCTCAAGGACAGTACAGCACAGCTTATTATTATTATTATTTTTTATTCTGGAGAAAATCCTGAAGAGGGAGGGCTCTGGTATGAGAATTTTTCTTTCTTTCTTTTTCCTTTTTTTAATTAAATTTTTTCCATTTATTTTACATACCAACCACAGTTTCCCCTCTCTCCTCTCTTCCCATTCCCTCCCCTCAATGAGAATCTTTCTGGAGGTTGGGGTGGTTACTGAGCAGAAACTGGGGTGAGCAGGGATTAAAGTATTTTCCATTTTGGTTCATGGATGGCCATTGCTAGGGTAACCAGAGAGTTGGTGAGTTAAAGAATACAAGGTGATAAATATTGTTTCTGGTCAGGCATTACTGGAGATCAGTAGGATAAGGAAGGTTAAAACTCTAGAGGAATGAATTACTGTCACAGTTCAATCAAAATGGAGCATCTTCACAAAATGGCATAGCCCTGGTTAACAGGTATTTACTATTTAGACATTGGTACAACTGTCTAAGCCACATGGAGCTGACCTCTATGGCTGGTACCTTCTACTATTGTAGTTGATGGAGCTGGTTCCTTTGGATGGGATAACCTATAGGTTGCTCAAGACAGAACTGGCACATAGAGAAGCCCTGTCAGCCACGGCCCCATCTATTTAACATACGTGTTCCCATACCCAAAGCTCTAGTCTAGGCACTTGGGCTTTACTAGTGAACAAAGTAGGAAAATTTTTATCTCCAAGGAGATTATTTTCTACTAAAGCAGGAGGCTGAGTAGCAACACTAGGTCAATGTATTCTGGACGGCAGAATCAAATGGAGGCAGGAGAAGGGAAATGGGGTAAGAAACATCATCTATGTTAAGTCATAGCATCTCTGACAAGGTGATATTTATAAAGAAATCTGACTGAAGTGGGACCATATTTTAGTTACATTTTCTCCACCCCCCCTTTTTTTTTTCTAGAAAAACATGCAGATATAGACAAGAGGTCATTCTTAAAGCTGAATTTGTTTTCTTCTGCTGTTAAGGCCAACCAGTTTTGCTTATTGTGGAAATTCTGCTTCTTGCAGTAATGGTCCATCCAAAGTCAACACCACTTGCCAGTTTTTCTCTCTACTTTTTTGGGTTAAAGCTGATGCTGGCTGTAAACCACCAATATCAGCACAGTTTTGTCGCACCGTTGACAATGGCTATCCAGAGTGTTGAGAATGAACTCAAGCTCTTCTACAAGTGAGCCCATTGAGAGCAATAAGAGATCTACGCAGCAAACCGATTGCTCCTCATCCTCCTTGAAGCATCTATACTGGGGCCAGGGGAGACTATTGAGAAACAGTCACTGTCAAGCAAGAGTGACCCATTGGCTTGCCTGTCACTCATCCCAGGGCGGTGGTGCCATCCTAACTTTTTCTGAATGTTTCCAAAGCAGAACAGTTCAGGACTGTTAGTCCCAGTGCTGATGATCCTGTGTTTGAATATCTTTACAGGCTCCCTGCCTCCTCTTGGCAAGCAAATTGATAGGGACCAGCTGCTGCCTCTTGGCTCTTTGGATTTTCCCGTCTAATGTGTGTACTGGTCTTTCCTTAGGTGACTACTTTACTCCAATTTTTGGGTTATTTCATTTTATTATTCATTATTTTATTGTATCAGTGTTGCAAAATCCAGCAACATCATAAAAAATGTGCATGGGTATGTCCTTTGAGACAGTGTCATTTATTGGCCAAGAGCTCATGAGTCCCAGGGACCCTCCTGTCTCCACCTTCCCAGTGCTAAGGTTACAAATGTGTGCCACTGTGCCTGGTATTTTTTTCCTTTTTTAAGATTTATTATATTTGTGTTTTAATTTTACACATCAGCCATGGGTTCCCCTGTTCTCCCGCCCCCACTCCCACCTTCTCCCCAGCCCCTCCCCTCCATTCCCATCTCCTCCAGGGCCAAGACTCCCCTGGGGATTCATTTAAACCTGGTGGATTCAGTACAGGCAGGTCCAGTCCCCTCCTTCCAGGCTGAGTAAAGTGTCCCTGTGTAAGCCCAAGGTTCCAAACAGCTAGCTCATGCACTAAGCACAGGTCTGGGTCCCACTGCCTGGGTGCCTCCCAAACAGTTCAAGCTATTCAATTGTCTCACTTATCCAGAGGGCCTCCTCCAGCTGGGGGCTCCACAGCCTTAAATGTGGGTTCAGGAATCAAACTCCACAGTCTTAAATGTGGGTTCAGGAATCAAACTCAGGTACCTGTGCTTGCAAGGCAAGCACTTTACCTTCTGAAGCATCCTCCTGGATCCTAGCCAGAGACTTTGAAAATAAAGGCTTTCAACATAGAATTTCTTAAAGAGTCAAGTAAGCAAGCCTAGGTAGGTGATTTAAGTCTCCTTGAAGAGAGTGAAAACATGAGTACAGGAGCTGATTCAATTATAGCTATGAACTTAAAGTCTATTTGTGCTTGTATAGCTGAGAACTGCAGCAAAAGATATGATGTGGTTCATTGAATCCAGCACCCAACCCCAGCACTGTGGATACATTGATGAAAACTCCACCACTGTAGTTGAACTTAAGGGCAAGAATAGGCCATGACTAAGCCATTGTGACTCAAGTTTGTGGGTCTGAAAATCTAAATTACCAAAGAAGAGTAGGAAGACAAGAACTAAGAAAAGCAGAGACAAAGCAAGAGAACAACATGGGGAAAGTTTGTTGTAGTGAAGCATGTTGGGAGATCACTAAGGTCAAGACAAAATGGAGCTCTTGGGAACCAGCTGTTGGCCCCCTTCTCTGTCTATTGGGATTTTGACTCTGTGGCTTGGATTTCCTTTTCTCTCACCAACAATCTTTACCTAAAGCAGCCTGTACCCTCCTTCTGTGCTGACAGCTCATTTCTCTGTATTGCCCCTTGGCTCCTGTTTTTAAGTAACAACCCTTAGGAACTACCTTGCTCAGTACTTTATCATTATATTAACTTTGAAAAACATTCAATTACTCCTTAATTTCTAGAATGTGTCATGCCCTGGCCCCTACAGTTTGGGCATTAGGCATTAGTTCTTCATAATAGCAAACCCCCGAAGTCTGGATATATTCTTTTGAGAGAACGTTTATTTTCAAGATGCCTTGACATGTTCTATAATCACTGCTTTTGCATGTGAATTTTCTTTTTTTATTGCACAGTTTGATTGTCTTCTGTTTGGTAGACTTCCTATTTTCTTGTTAAATGTGTGTGTGAGCTCATCTTCCAGGGGATTTTTTTCTTTGCTAATCTGATAGGAAAAGTTTCTACACTAGCCTATCCACTTGGGTTTTCCTACTTACAAGTGGGTAGAGAGAAGATGATGATGATAATCTGGGGCACAGTTCGTGTTTTGCTTTCTCAAGGTTGGCTTATCGCCAAAACCTTAGGAAGTAACACGGCAAAGTAAAATTTTGAGCCAGTAGCAGATTGTCTTAGGGACTGGTGGCATAATAATTTCTTTCTGCCTTCAGGGTTTATGCAGGAAGCAGAGTCTAGCTCTCCACACATGATGGAGAGGTGGTAAAGTCCTGGTGCTTAGAGCAGGTTATTGGCCTGTATGGCTTCTAAGATTTGACTGTTAATCTGTATTTTTATTTCATTCTTATCTCTGTCATTTAGATCATTTCCCCTTTTACCTTAGCATTTGCATAGGTAGTGATTTATTTAAATAAGTCATTAAAAGTTATTTGACAGTTTTCAGCATGTTATGGGTTTTAGACACTTCACCCTTTTCTCCACTCTCATACCTCTCACCCCTTCCTTCTGATGCAATCTTTCTTCCCAACATGTCCTCCACTTCCTACACTTATGTCTGTGTGTGCATGACTCCCTGACTTTAGTTAGGGCTGTCTGCATGAGCGTGGGTGGGCGGCTATATCCAGGAGCTTGTGCCATTTAGTGGCTAAAGCATTTCCCCAGCAAATATTAGCATTCAGTTCTTCAGGGTATGTGTGTGTGTGTGTGTGTGTGTGTGTGTGTGTGGTGTCTGGGCGTCTCATTGATCTCTTTTTCCTTCCACGAAGAAATATTGTGCAGGTTAACCACAGTTGTATTACATTTATGATTGAATGGATATTTATTTGTTTTCATACAAAATTAGTGACTTACATTTTGTTTCAACCTGTCTTAATTTAAGCAAAGGGAATGGATGTGGTGGATGAGATATATTGTCCTGACCAGAAGTTTTGTATTATTTCTAGAAGTGATAGGAAAATAATCCAGTACTACATGATTTACCAACATAAACCTGCAGGTACAAAATGAGTGGGCCAATGGGCAATATATCCCTTTGGTTTTAAATGTCTTGAAGATAATGTCAATTATATAATTAGAAAGTAGTGGCAGTCACATAGTAAGTACATGCTTCAGATATATCTATTGAATTGACATGTACAGTTGAGTTTACTATAATATAGAGGGTCTTTCTGAGTCTGGGTTACTTCACTCAGGATGATTTTTTCTGGATCTATCCATTTGCCTGCAAACCTCATGATGTCATGGTTTTTCCCTGTTAAGTAGTACTCCATTGTGTATATGTACCACATTTTATTTATCCATTCTTCAGTTGAAGGGCATCTAGGTTATTTCCAGGTTCTGGCTATTACAAACAATGCTGCTAGGAACATAGCTGAGCATGTGCCCTTGTGGTATGATCGAGCATTCCTTGGGTATATGCATAAGAGTTGTATAGCTGGGTCTTGGAGAGCATTGATTCCCAATTTTCTAAGGAAGTGCCATATTGATTTCCAAAATGGCTGTACAAGCTTGCATTCCCACCAACAGTGGAGGAGAGTTCTCCTTGCTCCATATCCTGGCCAGCATAAGCTGTCTTCAGTGTTTTTGATCTTAGCCATTCTGATGGGTATAAGGTGGTATCTCAGAGTCATTTTGATTTTCATTTCCCTGATGATTAGGGATGTTGAGCAATTCCTTAAATGTCTTTCAGACATTTGAGCTTCTTCTGTTGAGAATTCTCTGTTTAGCTCTATAGCCCCCCCCCCGCCTTTTTTTTTAGTTTTTCGAGACAGGGTTTCTCTGTGTAGCTTTGTGCCTTTCTTGGATCTCACTCTGTAGACCAGGGTAGCCTTGAATTCACAAAGATCCACCTGCCTCTTTTCTTGGAGCTGAGGACCGAACCTAGAGCCTTGTGCTTGCTAGGCAAGCACTCAACCACTGAGCTAAATCCTCAACCCCTTCATTGCTTTTTTTTTAATAAATAATTTTTTCTTTATTATTATGTGTTTTAAATTTTATACATCAGCCATGGGTTCCCCTGTCCTCCCCTCTCCCGCTCCCACCCTCACCTTCCCCCCAGCCCCTCCCCTCCATTCCCATGTCCTCCAGGACCAAGGCACCCCTGGGGATTCATTTAAACCTGGTGGATTCAGTACAGGCAGGTCCAGTCCCCTCCTTCCAGGCTGAGCAAAGTGTCCCTGTGTAAGCCCAAGGTTTCAAACAGCCTGCTCATGCACTAAGGATAGGTCCTGGTCCCACAGACTGGGTGCTTCCCAAACAGATCTCATTGCTTTTTTTTACAAGGTTGCAAATCTTAAATTTCAATCAAAGTTTAGTGGAATAACATTTGCTGTTTTTTTTTTTCCCCACTGAAGTAAAATTCATGCAACATAAAATTAACCTTTTTTCCTTAAAAAATTTTTTTTTTGTAATTATGTGTGAGTATGTCTCTGTGTGTGAGAGAGTGCACATGAACACATGTGTGTCTATGTAGGCCAGAGGTCTGCATTGCTGTTTTCCTTGACCATGCTCTATCTTACATTTTGAGAAAGGATCTCTCACCGAACCTGGAGCTCACCAATTCAACTAGACTGCCTGAGAGCCCTAAAGAACTCATTTTTATGAGGCATAGGGACACCTTCAGAGATCTGCAAGTGTCAAGAGGGGAGTTCAGAAATCAATCTCCATTCAGGACATGGCCACTTATTCATGTCTGATTCCCTCTGTCACCAGAGGTCGACTCTGGGAGTAAGAGACTGACTCCTAAGGACAACAACCATGGCCCCAAAGCCAAGGAGCACACTTGAGTGAGGTTTGAAAGCATCAGTGGGATTTTGTTATTAGCAGAGCTGTATGGGATGTTAGTGAGCCAGCCTGACTGTGGTTTGTCTTGTAGAAAGAGCAAGCTAAGGGCAGCCCAGTCCACCCTGTGATGCCAGGTGGAAGGTGTTCAGTCTGTAGACGTAGCTATTAGATCTGCATGGCAGAATCCTTGCAGGATTAATTTTCTCAGTATTGGAAAGACTTGGCAGGAAGCGAGATAATGACAGAATATCCTTTTTTTTTTTTTCACTCTCAACTCGCTACAGGAAAAGAAAAATGTACCTGTGTGAGGAGCAAATATTCCTACATTGAGACTTTCTCCTTGTAAAAAAAAATCTTCTGAGAGTGATAGATCACAATAATTCACAGTTCTTTTAATCAAGAATTATTAATTAACACAGTGACTTCTTAGCCACGTGTCTTTTCTCAATTAAAATTGCACCTGACCTAATAAGACTGACGCTTCCACTATTTAATTTATTGATAAAAATCAACAAAATGAATGATTATAATTTAATCTGAGATAATAAATTAATTTAACTTGGATGAGGTACTGATGGGCTTTTAATGACCATAAGCAACGAATTGTCTTTGGAAGCTGAAATTGATGAAGCCGATAGTTTCTAAGTTATTCTTGAATATTAAAATCACATTATAACATTAATGCTACTGTTGATTTTACTATTTCTTGGCATAACCGTAAAGCTAATTTTGTTACTTATCTCCCAAGAAACTCTACTTGGATACATAAAAGTTCCTAGTAATTCACTTACCATAATTGCTGAATATTTACTATGTAAAATGTCTCCTTTTTGTGTGTCTCTGTGTGGGCAGGTACACACAGCAACCAGAGAAAGCCTCAGGTAGGTGTCCTGCTTCCTCAGGAGCACAGCTCATTCTGGGACCTATGCTCGGCTGGCTGGACAGTGAGCTCTAGGGATTAATCCATCTCTTACCCCTGTCCCCCACCAGCACAGGGATTGCAGGGAAACATAGCCATGCTTGGCATTTTATGTGGGTGCTGTGGCTTGATCTCTGGTCTTCATGGTTTAGAAGCGAGTACTTTACTGATTGAGCTATCTCTTAAGCCCCTCTCCCTATTTTTATAGCTAATAGAAAATATACTTTCCCAGGCCAGGGGAAGTACAATAACATGATTTGTTGAGACTCAAAATAAGTCCTTTTCTTCTATGGGAGTCACTATCAGCTGCAGTTGAATCTCAGTGGTCCTTACAGCCTTCCAGAAGGCAACTCTCTGACAAGCCATTGTCACCTCTCCTGTTTGTCCTGCCACACATTGGCCCTCATCTCACGAAATCACTCCAAACCATCTTCCTTAACTTTTGGCCCTCAGAGTCCTTGGTTCCAATGTCATCTTAAGGAAACTTCTCAGGAGGTCTACAAATTTTGGTTGAACCGTGCAGCAAAGGTTCTTCTTTTTTCTCTTGCTCTCATTGCCAAGGAAAGAAATGCACATGCCAAATGCATCAGAGACCTGAAGGCTTTAGTAGATTTGTATTTATTAATAATAATTTTTGAATTATTGTGTATGTGTCAATGTGGTAGACCAGCTCCTGACCATTACTGCAATACAACACAATTTCTACACCAAGGGAAAATTTTAACAACAAAGTTGGATTAAATTTAAGAAAGTAGGGAGACAGGGCCCCATGTCCTGCTATGATGGTAGTCTCCAAACTCCTGGTATGTCTGTTTTAGAATGTATTATAATGAACACTACCAAGGACAAATATCAGAATATCTAAAGTGGAGTCCCAGAAACTAACTGTATTAAGAAAATAAGAACCTGTGATAGCTGAGATATAAACAGCCTTCAGTTCTTTTTTTTAAAAAGGAGTTTATTTTTATTTTCTGTGTATGAGTGTTTTGCCTTCATACATGCATGTGCACCATGAAGGCCAGAAGAGGGTATTATATTCCCTGAAGCTGGAGTTACAGGAGGTTGTGAGGTGACATGAGGGTGCTGGGAATACAACCTGGGTCCTTTGCAAGAGCATCCAGACCACTTAACTGCTGACTGTCTAGCCACCAGTCCTCAGTTCTTAAAAACAGAAGCAATATGAGCAGGACTTTACAATTTTTTTCAGAAAGATACAAGTTTATTCAAATCTTAAAAAAACAAAACAAAACCCTAAGCTACAGAATGTGGCATAGTGACTTATTTACAAGTTTTATGTGAGGAGGCAGGTTTTAATTATCATTTCAAAATAAAGAAGTTTTTCTTTATTTCTTTATTTATCAGTGTTTCAAGTATTTTGGTAAAAGATTGATGAAAACATTAAGTGACTGTCTCAGTTAAAAACAGATAAAACAATGCCTTTGAAATGCTTTGAAAGGTAACTGCTTCTTAGCCATGTATTTTCACAACATTATTCTTGTGGCTCATCCAGACAATATCTTGGTTTAGAAAGGCAGACATAAAAAGTACAAGCAACATATGAACATACCTCCACTTAAGTACATGCTCCTTGGCTGCACTTTAAGGGGTAAATTAGTGTTTTTATGGCTTCTGGAGTCCATCTTCACTGTGGGTGGCAATCAGGGTCTGATGTGGGTGGTGTGTGATCCCCACTCACATGATTCTTATGAGCCATGTGAGTTCTCTCTGGCTTGCCAGAGACTGTGCTGAAGCAATAGAGCACAAAGTCCTTCATGCCACGCTAGCTCCACTCACACGGGGAGAAAGGGTACAGCAAACATGTCACCACCCTCTCTTTTACCAGAACTGAGTCTTCTGACAGTCTCCCCCTGGATGCTCATGATGGCCACCGTGTTTGATTGGTTACTCTGGGTTTTTAGGAAGCAGAATCATGATATTGACTATAATATCTCTTCCTGCAGTACTGCCCAGGGACTGAAATGTATTTGAATGTTTTGTGGTCTTCACATTCTGGATCTCCAGACTACCGTCAGATGATGCACTGTTACTGTAATAATGTCTGTCTTGTATAAACGTTTCCTCCTCCTCCTCCTCCTCCTCCTCCTCCTCCTCCTCCTCCTCCTTCTTCTTCTTCTTCTTCTTCTTTTGGTTTTTTGAGACAAGGTTTCTCTGTGTAGCTTTGGAGCCTGTCCTGGAACTCACTCTGTAGCCCAAGCTGGCCTTGAACTCACATAGATGCACCTGCCTCTGCCTCCCGAGTGCTGGGATGTTTTTTATCTTAACAAAGAAGGAATGGCCTTGAAATTCCTTCAGTGTTTTTCCAGATTTTAAACCACGAATTCTTCTTGTCTGGTCCAAAGAGGCACTAATATCTGATGACCGTCATCCTTAGAAAAATCTTAGACAGGTGACACCATTACTATGTGCCCTTCCAAATCTTCTTGAACACCATCCGTTCTGAATCTTCCACACACCTTGAACCCCAATTGCAAACATTTCAGTATCTCTGCTGAAAAAACATGCAAAGGACAGCATAACCCATCATCACGAAGTTATCCTCAGCCTGGTACTTAAGATCCATCCTGATTTTCCCAGTAGTGCAGTTCCATACTTCAACAGACCCAGTGACCAGATCCTGACCATCTGGAGAAAATCGAACACAACTCCCTGTGAGATTTCTGACCCAACTTAGGAGGCTCAGTTGTGCGGGAAACGTTTCTTCTTCCACATCTTTGAGGGCTGCTTTGCCTTGAAACAAATCTGTGGTTGTACCAGGAGGACGCAGCCTCTCTGGCTGCTGCTGTTTCAACACCTGTCCCTGCAATGCCGTGAGAGGAGACGGAGGCACCACACTGACTTCCCACGTGAACACCCAGGCAATGGCTGCCCTCCTCTTCTCCTTGCTGCTTTTATGTGAGTATGCCTCACAAGGATCAACGTAAGACCGGACAAAAAGGCTTTCCAGGTGAACCTAGTACTCTGGTTGTGTTTGCTTTGACAGTATCATGGGGTCTGTCTGTCTGTCTCTAAAGTGACCTGGCAGCACCCAATTCACGAAGCTCTACCAGTTCCAGAACAATCTGTTCATAGAAGTCAATAAGGGTTTTTTCTGGCAATCTCAGAAATTGTATAGCCCGTAAAACAGTAGCCAATGGTGACTGTTAATATCATGAAACTCTCAGTACTGTCCACAGTATTGAGAGAGACAGTAGTTGCCTTCCTGTGAGGTGGCCAACACCCTAGGTAAACTGTTCTCCCTCAAATACTGTACGATAAGATGAATCACATTGGAAGACTTGATTTCGATAGACACAATGGTAGTGTTTCGGGCGCAGGCCCCACTCAGCACAGACTGGGTTGCACACCACCTCCAGACATGTGGACTTTACAGTTTTAGTAGTGAATCGTCAAATGCAAATTTTTATGATTTTGAAAAAAAATTAATATCATTTTTTATAGCTGGCCACATGTTCCTCATCTGAACACATGTAGTTTGAAAATCATTTCTTTGATCACCTGGCTTAGAGCCAAACATTTCTGGTCCTACTTGTCCTGTATAGTTAAATTATAATTGTATAATCACAAACATCAAAAAAATCAAAAGAGCTTTATGAGATACATTTATTTGCCTCTCTTTCAAAAATTAGGAAAGAAAACAGAAGTTTTTAATGATATTTAGTGGGGAGAAGGAACTAACCTAATCTTTTAACTATATACTCAGGGAGACTCACCCATCTAGAGGACCCACTGAGCATCCAGGGTCTTAGCCTGAAAGGCTCCTGATTTGCATCTAAGGAAGATTTTTTTCTCCAGTTTTATCACAGTCAGAGGCAGAAACTACCGGAGTTGAAAAGGCAACTCATTATGGAAGGTCAGGCCCCTCCCAGAGCCTTAATTAGCATGTTGGGCATCTTAAATTAGAAAAAACTATGCCAAGGGAATGACTTTTTCTTTTCAAAGTTTTTTTTTTTTTTTTTTTAAATTTGGTGCCAGTTTACTCTTGTGGGTCCAAGAGATCTTTAGGTATTTTGTAGGTGAAGTGTAACAACAACAACCACAGCAGCAACAACAGCAGCAACAACAGCAGCAACAACAGCAGCAACAACAACAACATCAACAATAACAACAGCAACAACAGCAACAACAACAATAACCCCCCACTAGTTTCCTCTACTACTACTATTTCTGATGCTGTGTGTGTGTGTGTGTGTGTGTGTGTGTGTGTGTGTGTGTGTGTATTTTCCCCTCACCAATGAGTTCTCTCATTCACTCAACACTAACCAAGTATCCTCCAATTTAGTTTTGACATTTGTAGGACTCCATTGATTAAAGGCTCAGGGACTCATTCTCACAGACAGTAGCCAGCCTCTCTGCCTTCACTTCTTTTAGAGATTTTTTTCTTTTGATTATGTTATATGTGTCTGTATGTCACACTCCCAGGAGTGGAGTTACAAGCAGTTGTGAGCTGTTAGGCACGGGTGTTGCAAACACAAATCTTCTGAAAAAGCCGTACACACTCTTAGTTACTGAGCCATCTCTCCAGCCCTAAGTCCCATGTTCTTACCTTTATTTATGTAACCAGAGTTTTTTTTTTAGGGGGGTGGGGAAATACACCATGGCTTGGCAGTCCTGTGAATCACGGCTCTACCACCCATTACAATACACCAGTTAGAAGGGAGAGTTATGGTGAAAGGCAGAGAGAGGGGATGCCATCAGTGTGTATTAGGAAGAGAAGCAGATAAACTGAGTATAGAAAAGAGAAAGTAGAGTGACATCATTCTTTCTCTGGGGCACTGCCATGAGTGAACTTCAGGGTTAAACAGAGGAGGAGTTGGGGCACGTGGCAAATGAGGAGCAGAGTTACATACACCATGCTGATCAGGGTGTGACTTCCCTGATCTTTTCCCCAGCTCCACATCTGCAAGGTGGCCCTAAAATAAATGGCTGCTTCTGTCACCAGGTGTGGAGATCAACCTGCATCCTATATACTGATCAATTCTCTTCCAGAATGTGGCATCCACTCATTGGGTGTGTTGGGTTGGGAGTGAGTATCTGTCCTAGCCTGTTGTCTTCTTGAATTCCCAAGGGACTTCAGGTTTAGGATGATGACTCTTGGTACCTTTATCCTTGAAGGGAGATGAAATAGGTCAGCCAGCCAGATGGTACTTGAGTGCCTAACCATACCTACCCAGAATCAAGCAGGAATCTGACCCAAAGAAAAGGGGGCAGATGCGAAGTGGAAGCAGGGGAGTGTTAGCATAAGAACACAGTTCTCATTCTGATGCTTCTCTTTGAGAGAGTTTATTCTGGAGCCAAAAACACATGACCATGGCCCAGGGACATAGATGCAGGTATCCCCAAATCCCACCTTCCAACCTGGAAGCAGTTGCATGTTTTTCTAGTAGCAGAACAAAGAAAGACACAAATCAAGAGACTTCAAATACGTTGGTTGGTAGAGACATCAAGGTAGGCAGGTTTCAGCAAGGCAAAGGGAAAACTCTGCTACTGGCCTCAGATGATGCTTGATGACATCTTTGGTTGGTTGGAAATGAGTTGTCTGTGTATTCCAAAGGATTTACCTAATGGTCACAGAGACATTGGGTCAGGTACAGAAGATTAATAAATGGCTTCTAAGGGGGCTAATGATGCTAAGCTCTTCATTGTCACTGACTTGCTATTCAGCTAACCAGCCTTGATGCACTGGAAGGTGCCGATTCTTTCTAGGAACTTCTGTTCATAGGTGCCAGGCTTTCACCTTTTATCTACCCTCCAGGCACAAGGGAGCCCCAGCTGCTTTTTAGCAAAACAGCTTCTATGGGCCTGTTTTACTTTAGACAAACATGCTATAAACCAAGGTCTCCAGGGCTTTCATGACACTTTTACTAGGTTTGATAATTTCCTATGATGACTCATAAACCTCAGGGAAACAGTTGCCACGTTTCTGTTCACTGGCCTGTTATTAAGGATGATATCAAGGATACAGATAGACAGTAGAGGAAGAGGTGCCAGGGGAAAGTCTGGAAGGAAGGAACTTCTGTCCCTATGGGGTGGGACTGCACCAGCTTCCTGGCACGTGGACGTTTTCCTCTTGTTACCAATGTAAGAATTCATCAAATCTCTTTGCTGAATTTACACTCTGGCCCCTCTCTCCTTAGGTTGTTCAGCTTTAGAAGCCGCAGTTCTCAACCTGTGGGTCATGACTCTTTTGGGGGTTAAATGACTCTTTCACAGGAGTCACCTAAGACCATTGGAAAACACAGATATTTACATTATGATGAATACCAGTAGCAAAATTATAGTTATGAAGTAGCAACAAAATTTTATGGCTTGGCGGGTGTGTGTGTATGTCACCACAACATGAGGAACTATGTTAGAGGGTAGCAGTGTTAGGAAGGTTGAGAACCACTGCTCTAAAGGAACCAATCTGGTAGAATATGTATCATAATGGGGGTGCTTACTAGATCAGAGCTGAGTCTGACAATGACCGGTCACATGCTGGAGGGGCTGAGAACCTGGTATCTGCTTAGTACACAAGGCTGCATGCTCCAATGCTGTGGGATGTCTTTCTGTATGCTGTGAATGTGTTGCTCTGATTGGTTGATAAATGAAGCTGTTTGGCAATGGTGAGGCAGAATAAGGTTAGGCAGTACAGTTGAGCTGAAGAGATGGGAGAAGAAAGGAGAGTTGGGGCAGACGCTGTGAGCCGTGGCCAGGAGAAGCAAGATGTGAAAGTACCGGTCAGCCATGAAGCCACGAGGTAATGCATAGACTAATAGAAATGGGCTGAGATTGAGCCAACAGGCCATAGAGTTGGTAATTAATATAAGCCTCTGTGTAATTATTTTGTAAGTGGCTGGAGGACTGTGGGGATGGGTGGGACCAGAGAAACTTATAGCTACACCCCAATATGGTGCTGAAGTATCTACCAACTTCTCTCCAGTCCATGTTGGAAGGCCGAAGAAGCTGGGTCCTGAGGTCAATAAAGGATGATAGGCAGTAGTGGCAGAGGCAGCAGGATAGACACACTCACCAGGAAAAAGTGAAAGTGGGAAGCAGAACAGCTTTCCTTTGGACCTCTGATATCTGGGAAGCCACTTAAAGGTGTTATCTGGGGGAGTTAATCCTCCGCTGGTGATTCCGCTTAGAAACAGCCATCCAGAGAATCCCAACCCTGTGTGCTGAGGTTTCCTCACTGCTGTATCCATCTGCAGCTTCCTAGGATCCTGCTCTAAGTCACTCCATTGACACAAACTCAGGAAGGCTCTAAGATGGCTCATTATGAGTAATCCAATACCCCTGTCTCTTAGGAAACTGCCAGGGCTCTGTGTAAAGAGACAAGGGGAAAAAGTTTTATTCCATGGTAATATACATTCACTTTCTATAATTCAGATGATTTTTGTGCTTATTTTCCCCCTGCCGTCCGAATTGTATCATGATGGGAGAGAGAAATGATGAGAGGAACCTTAGCAAGGCGGCACAGTCTGTCTCAGAGACATCTATCATTTCTTCAAAGCAACTATATTCAGTAATTACATTCAGGAAACATAAGAAAACATGTGTGTTAATAGGAACATATAGGCTTTGAACCTAAATCATATTCAAGCATATTGGAGACTACAAAGAAGCATTTTGAACGGTTTGAATTTCTGAAAGCTCCGATCATAGTGGCTGACTTATTTGCTGGGTACTCTTTGCATGTCCAAGATTGGCTTTAAATTATGACTGTTATTTAAATTGAGGAAACATTTTATACTGAAAACTCAGTTCAGTACGCATTTGCTGTGCTACAGCTGGGATGGAGACGAGTGAGGGGCCTGATGTTTCAACTCTCAGTCTTCAATTATTAAATTAGTGACCTTGCATTGCTTCTCAGATGTTTGCAGATAGAGGGCCCCTCGTGGTTCTGCTAATAGCTACCTGTTTGATATCAGATCAACCACTTAACCTCTTTGACTTTCATCCTTTCCACAAATAAAATAAATAGATTAGGCTTAGCATTCCCCTGAATCCTTTTAACTCCAAAAAATCTATTGCTCTTGGAGTTTTTAAGTTTTTTATTGAATGTGTCTTATTGAACTTTCTAATTTTTTCTTACATTGATCCCAGATAAAACTACTTTCTAGTTACAGTTTAATTCAGAGCAGGAAAATTTAATGGTGAATGTGTAACACATGAGAAATAGTAAATAAATATCCTTCTAACATGTCAACATACTATTTTTCTTTTCAGGTATGATTGTTCAAAGATATTCAAAGAGATGATTCTGATTCCTTGTGTATTCTGTTCTTGTTCACAGGGGCTGAGGTTCAGAGACTAAGGGGTTACATATAATAGATAGCTATTTCATGTGTCCTGTTTGATCCATGATTTATTTTTTATTTATTTAAAAGATTTATTTTTAATAATATTCAGCATAGGGGTACACAAACATGTAAAGTCAGTATTGATAGGTCTGAAGAAAATAGTTTAGGTATCAACACAATTATACCTGGAGGCATTTATTTGCACTCCACCTTCAGTAATGGACAAACAAATATAAACATCAAAGTCAAGTTGTATCCTAGACCAAATGAACCTGACATGAAAATCCCATCAAAGAATGTTGGGTCTTCAGAGTTTTCTCATCACTACATGGAACATTCTCCAGGGAAAAATCTCAAAAAATAAAAAAAATTGAAATCTTATCAAATATCTTCTTTTTTCTGATATGTGCATGAGTATATATATATATATATATATATATATATATATATATACACATATACATATACATATACATACATATATATATGTGTGTATACACACACACACACTTGAAACAAATAAAAATGGAAACACAAAATCACAAAAGCAACAGGCTATAGCAAGTTCAGCAGTAAGAGGAAAATTTGAAGCAATCCATATCTACATCTGAAAAGCAGAAAGTTCTTTAGCAAATAAACTATCATTGCATCTCCATGAGCTAGAGAAACAAGAACAAACCCAAAGTTAGCCAAAATGAAGAAATAATAAAGATTAGAACAATATATGAACAACAATACCTGAAATGGAGACAAAAGATAAAATAATTAAATTCATGGCTAGACTAAGAAAAAGAAAAGATTCAAATAAGTAAAATCATAGACAAAATAACAGACATTAACAATGGACACTATAGAAATAGAAAAGATCGGATGAGATCATTATGGTCTCTATGTACCAATCCATTTGCTGACCCAGATGGCATGAACAAATTCCTAGACACATTTATTTTACTGAGCCTGGGTCATGAAGAAAGGGAAAACCCAAACAGGTCAAAAATAGCTAATGGGATTGAATCACCAGTGAAGAGAAGCACAGGACAAGACAGATGACTCCATTACTAAATTCTTCCAACACTTGAAAAACTAATATCAGTTCATCTTAAGTTGTTTCAAAGACTAGAAGAGGAAGGACATTCTAAATACTTTGTATGAGGCCAGTATCATCCTGGCTTCCAAAGCAGAATGGAAAACAAGAGCCAAAGTGTCCTGTTATCCACAGGCCAATATCTTTAATGGATTTAGGCATAAAAGTTCTCAGTAAAATGTGAACAAACCAAATGCAAAAGAGCACTGGAAAGATGATTTGCCACAATTAGGTAGGCTGCACACCAGGACTGGAAGGATGGTTTGATCTATACCAATCACTAGACATATTCCACCACAGAGTGGTGAAATCTGTGCAGTCATCTCAAAAGGTGCAGAAATGGAACCTCATAAATTTCGTGATAGAAAGGCTGAGAGAAGTATTATAGAAGGAACATACACATGCCGGTTATGAAGCCAGCTGCTGACATTGTGTTGAATGGGGGAAAACTAAATCCTTCCTGAGACCTGAAACAAGACAGCAATGTCCCATTTCACCACTTCATTCAATATAGTGCCAGAAAAACCTAGCCGTCTGGGAAAAGATGTCAAACTACCACTGTTGGTAGATGATACTTAGAGAGCAACCCCCTAAACTCAATGAAAGCAATCATGTGAAGACCTACATTTCCTAATCCCCTATTCTTTTCATAAGATTATACTATACCCCTTCCACCTCCCATGACAAGAATGGTGGTTAAGCAGACAACTACATCAGCTTTGTGAAACAAGTAGCTAATACAACCTTTCTGGGGATGATACCCACTTTTTAGAGTCTTTGCAATGTTTGAAGGAGTGTTTTAAATACACAGCATTGAGAATCATGCCTGGAGCTCAGTCATTGTCATTGTAGATAATTTTCCATCTTGTTTTTGTGCGCACGCACACACGCACACACACGCACATGCACACACACACAGAGTCAAACCATGGACCCATCCACTCGCCTTGAGCTAATCCTCTGTAACTTAGTAGTCATCAAAGCAGGAGTCCAAGGTGAGGTACACATGGACTCCTCTAAAGCATACTTGCCAGCTGGTCATTTTGTGTCATTTCAGAAAACATGGATCAAAATCTCAAGACAGAAACAAAGCCCCACCAGCAAACACAGGCACACGTGTCTTTGAAAGGATCCCCTCTGGCTAAGAACAAATCTAGCTTGCTTCAACCAGTGACTCTTAGGCTTGGGGTAAATAATCCTTTCACAGAGAATAGCTTGTCCTCTCTCTAAGAAATTGGGTGCAAGCCTTATTCCAGTGCTGTTCAGCATCACATTCTTCTTTTCTGAAACCATCTTAAATGTTATAGCAAATACTTGCTTACTTTATGATCCCCTCCCAGAAATATCTGTTGTATTAAAGTGCACTGTGTGCAAGCTATCAACTTCACATACTGTCAACTTTTCCTGTGGAAATGGGGACTGAGAGACTCAAATACCCGCAGGAATTGGGACAGTTTTATAAATAGTATAACCGCACCATCGAGGCACAAAATAGCAACAGACACACAGCCTTCAGCAGCGGGGCTGGAGACACATTCTGGATTCTGGGGATTATAGTACAACATAGGGCATATGAAACACTCACAGGCATGGAATGGCTAATGTTGGTTGTCAACTTGACAGTATGTACAATCCAGTGAGAGATAAGCCTCTGGGTGAGTCTATGACAACTTCTCCATGAAGGAGTAACTGAATTGAGAGGTCTGTCCTCAGAGCGGGCAGCACCTTCCTGTAAGTGGCCCAGAAATAAGGAAGACCCAGGAAAAAGGTGTGCTGATTTGCCTTCTTGCCTTCACTTCTTGCTGGTGAGGGCCTTGTTGTTGCCGCCGCCGTCCTCCCTTGATATCTGACCCTGCTTATTCAGCCTTCCAATATGGAACGAAGACCGGTGACTCCTTAGGAGTTTGCTAGACCTTCAGCATCAGATTGGGAGTGCTAACCCACTCAGCTTTGTGGACTGAGCAGCTTCAGGGTTCCAAGTCTCTCCAGCATGCATACAGCCATTGTTGGACATCCCAGCCCTTATCATGTAAACCAATCTAACGATCCCCCCCTTTAACATACAGCAATTTTACTAAAAACTTCCAGTTATTTGATGTATAGAAAACAGGTCTAATGATGCCAACAAGTCTAGTTTTTTTTTTAAAAAAGAACTTTAAATCTTGAAAATCAGTGTAAGTAATTTATGAATTAGTGTAACTTTGAATCTTGACAACCAAATCTAATGTAAAACTTTTTGTAGGAAAGCCATGTAGATACAATAGTCTACACCTATTGGCAAATCCAGCATCTGGACTAGCAATCACAACCCTCACTGTAGCATCCTGTGGGTTGTATGGTGTCATATGCTTATGGAAACATTTTCCCCCCTATTTACTTGATATTAGGCAGGAATAAACCTGTGACTTGCATAGGACAAGGTATGTTAGATTTTTGGGTGGGGTCTAGTACAGATGGGACAGAGTTCTTTTTCCTTTCATGATCAATTTTAGAGTTATTAACATTAAAATAGTAAGTGACGATTCAAAGTTGCCCTGGAGACTAAATAGAAGAAGTTTTAGGAATAATTGGAGATTTCACACAAATCACAGGGTAGGTTCTCCCATTGACCTTGAGCATGGTCTCTTGTTCCCATGACGACTAATTTTCTATTTGAGGAGTCTGATTCAGAGAGAATGGCATTTCCCAAAGGCAAGATACATTAGCTGTAGAAAATTAAGAAGTGAGAACCAGAGTCAAGCAATGTTAAGTAGGTTTATTTGCTGAAGGTTTTTCGGAGCCTGTGGATGTTGCTGCTGCCATTTCTCTCATGGATAGTCCTGATAAAACAACGTCCGTGGTAACAAACACATCTGTCACGTGCCAGATGCCAGGTGCTGGTCTAAGTGCCTTGCGTGTGCCTGATAGCTTAATCCTCGCAACTCTGGCCAGTAGGTACCATTATTTTACATGTGCCAGAGAAAGTAGGTCACTAGCCCAGGGTAGTCTAGCTCGAGTCAGAGGGAAGTCTCAGTCTAGGCTATTTCTCAAGTTCCTTTGACCTTCTTCCAGGCTCTTCCACCAGTGGTAGCTCATGGGATTAATTTTCCATGAGACATAGTTTTGAAAATGCTGGAATAGAGAGGGTTAGATGGAAGAGAATGGAGATGGACATCTGCCAAATGAATCACAGGGGAACACCATCATGGTGGTCTTGAGTATTGTAGTCTCTGCCCTCATCTCTGTGATCAAATGTTCCTATTTAGGATTTTAAGACATCTATAATCTTCCTCTCATATCTAGGAAGGTGTGTGTATGTGTGTGTGTGTGTGTGTGTGTGTGTGTGTGGTGTATGTGTGTGTGTGTGTGTATGTGTGTGTGTGTGTACATGACATTTAAAACATTTCAAGTAATGAAACAATCCCTACTTTAGAGATGTCTTGTCTCACAGTGTACTACACTAGTGTACTGGTGTTGGCTCCTCTAGCCAGTATCTACATTCAATCTTGAGTAGCTCAGAATTAATTTGAACAAGATATATAAATCCTCTTTGTATACTAGTTGTTTTTTTTAAAAGCCATATAAATAGGAGAAATAGATAGCTATAAGACATATGAAAAAATGCTCACCCTTAATTAAAGAAATGAAAATGAGAACATAAATCAATACTCCTTTTTTTCCCCTACCCCACAAATTGGCACACTGAGCAGGTCATCATCTATATGGGGGTTGGAAAGATCTTTTCACGCACTGTTGGAGGGAATGAAAACCATTACATCTTTGGAAAGCTTTTTAGAAGCCCCAAAAATCAATATGAAAATTGATGTACAGCAGCACCCTTGCAGAAACTGCTGCCACTGTCATGAGCTCAGCTGGGTCTCCTTGTGACAACCCCTCACAATCTGGCCTGTGGTTTGTTGACATTCCGTAAAGAAGGAGGCATTGGAGAAGGTCGTAGGACCCTCACCCGAGTGTCTAGACTCTCTTCCTCGATCAGTAGCTAGTGTTGCCCAAATTGCATGTGGCCTGGAATCTAGAGGACAGGCTATAGTATATGAGCTGGGCAGCACTAGGTGGAATGGGACTCTATTTATGAGGCTATTGGGAAGCCACCATCTGTACTAGGCAAAGACTTTCCGTTGTGACTGCTTTGGGGTCACATATGTTCCTGTAAGTAACCCTTCACTCAGGATCTGAGTAAGTTCAATAAACTCTGTGGTTTCCCAGGGTTAACTGTGGTGAAATTGTACTTTTGTTTGTCATTAGGCCTTTAGGAGGAGTATGTGTGGGGTAGCATTTATAGGGACAAAAATATCCTTGACTCACATAGTTGCACTGTTTCTATCCCTGGAGTCATCCTGCTTTCTCCTTTCTGCCAAGCTTTGGTCCATATAACAGGTAGGCAGAAAAACAATGGTTAGTTTACTTTCTTAGAGGCGTCTGCTGTGTGCTTTGGAATATCCACCAGTGGCTGGCTTGCAGCTCAGAAACAAGATTGGTTTAAGGTTTCATGTAAGTGCATGGCGTTCATTATTAAAAGTGTTTTAGCCACCTATTTGCTTGGGCTCCAGAGTGTATGTTGTATTTTCATGTGGTAAGTCTAACTGACACCCCTCTTTTAGCTATGGAAGGGAACTCCTCCTGGTGACTTCCTCCAGGAGGCCCTTCAGGCATGAGGCAGGAGGGGACCCATGGCAGTAAGATCCAATGGTGTTAACCTGAGAAAGGCAGGTCTCTGGGATAAATATTTCACACAGAGCAAGCAGAGCGACAGAGCCCTACATTTTCTATTTTTGCTGAATAGCTCTAACAACTGTGACATCTGCATTCTTTTCTGAGCTATAATCTCATAATATTTTCATCCTTAGATAAACATCATTGAATCGTCATCACACAGTTAACATTGTGAGGCTTTTGAAGCCAACAAGCCAAGACGATGTGGATTGATGGGTGGCAGCAGCCATGTTAAAATAGTTATTACTGTTCTGTGGTTCATGGAGTGTTTTAATATCTGCAAAGAGGAGGGAATTCTCCCTTTCTAGAGGGAAGGCACGGAGGTGGCTTATGTTCCTGATTCTATAGGGGACAGCGAACAGCAGTGGGAGGACATCACCCTGTCTTCATGTGGACTTACAGACTAACAAGTGGGACTCTTTTTTTTTTTTTAATCTGGGAATTTTTTTTGCTCATTAGGAAATGATCTCTAGCGAATTCTGAGTATTTTATGTTTCTAGATTTGCAATGGGCTCAACTTTTTTTGTAATGGGTAAAATGAGCCATTAAAGCAAACTAAATCTACAGAAGGTATAAAAAACAGAGATTAAAATATTTAAACTCACTTGAGGTGAAGGAACTTTGAAAAAAAAAAAACAGAAAAAAAATCAAGCAGCCAATTTGTATTGAAATGATTGTTTAGATTCTTCTGGATGGTGCCAGACACTGACTTGTGGGAGCAGAGCCACTCACAGAAAAGAAGGGCGGTGTTCCATGTTGGAGAGTTTTAAGCACACTCATAGACATGGACAGGTTTGATGGAGATACAGAATGGGGAGATGACCAGCTTCTTCTGCACGCTGTTTTCATCCTCTGGACTGAACTGCCTTCCCAGTGTTCTGTGTGCTGATTTTGATGAGTCTGTATTTGCTGACTGCAAGGAGGGGTGGAATGGATACATGACCTGCATAATGACAGAATTATGATTCAAAATCATTTATCCATGGGTTTTGGGGAATAGCTCAGTTGGTATTGCAGGCATGAGGATCTTAATTTGATACATAAAACTCATGTTAAAAAAATCAGATGTAGCGTTCTGTAATCCCAGTGCTGGGGATGGGGGTGTGGAGACAGGATCCCCGATAAGTCAACCTAGCCTAACTGGTGAGTACCTAAAGTGGCAATTAACAAGGCAATTCCATGTAGTTTATCTGATAGTCAAAGAGGTTTACTTTGGGTAAATTTACAACCAGCAAAGGGATCAGTTATAGGATCCAGGAGAGGTGAAGTGCAGTCCAACACCGTTCTCTGGAGAACTCTAACTTGGTCTGCAATCCAGCATCCAGAATCACAAGGTAGTCAAGAAAGCGAGCACTATGCCTCTCAGGTCTTAAGGTCTAAAGAGGCTATGCCCCAGAGGCAGGTCATAGGCAGGTATAGCAGTTACCTGCTGCCTCAGTAGGGACAATGCCTCAAGGTCAAAGCTGGAACAGCTTTCCTCTACAAGTACCATTCTAGTGAGAGACCTGTCTCTAAAAGAAGGTGGGTGGCACCTGAGAAACAGTACCTGAGGTTGACCTCTGGTCTCCACATGCAGGTATCTGCACACCAGTATGCACACACATATACCTGTACATATAAGAACACTGCCCCCCCCCCCCCATCATTTACACAGACATAAACATTGAGTCAAAAGTGTTAGGCTATAAGTGGGGGGCTAAAGAGGGATAACTAACAGCACTCCAGAGTTTGTGTCAGTTTAGGATGGCTAACCCAAGACTTGGCAGAGGTTGACATGGCAGACACTTGAGTGTTTTAGTCATCCATGAAGTCAATGTCATCCAGTATACTGTCAAGAAATGTAAATGAATGCATGGGCTGGGCTACTGCTCTAATTTGTTCTCCATCAGTGTGGTAAAAACCATAAGCAAAAGCAAGTTGGGGAGGAGAGGATTCATTTCAACACACTGCTTATAGTCCATCATTGACGGACGTCAGGGCAGTAACTCAAGGCAGGAACCTTGAGGCAGGAGCTGAAGCAAAGACCATGGAGGAATGTTATTTATTTGTTCTCCATGGCTTGCTTACTCAGCCTACTTCCTTATACCTCCCAGTAATACCTGCTTATGCATGGTAACAGCCACTCAGGGTGGGGCCCTCCCACTTTAATAATTAATCAGAAAAATGCCCAACAGATTTGTTACAGGCCAATCTGATGGAGCTGAATGGCCAATAGCTAGGCAGTAGAGATTTAGGAGGGGCTGGTGGGCAGAGAGAATAAGTAGGAGAAGAAGTCTAGGCTCTAGAGAATAGAAGGAGAGAGGAGAACAAGGGGGAAAGAGAGGGAGATGCCCAGGGCTGGCCAGCAAAACACAAGGTAGGAACATACATACATAATGAATAAAGTAAAAAGACTTGAGGCAAAACATAGATGAAAAGAAACAGGTTAAGATAAGTTATAAGAGCTAGTGGGACAAGCATAAACTAAGGCTGGGCATTTACAACTAATAATAAGTCTCTGTGTCATGATTTGGGATTTAGTTGGTGGCCCAAAAGACAGTCTGCTATATATGGGTTTCCATGGGGGCCCCTTTGGCCAACAACTCAATCAGATGCAACTCATTCCTGGCACTGGAAGTTTCTGTTGGTGGCAAAAGAGATCTAGTTGGGGCTTTGTATCCTCCATTATTTGATGATTCCCTTTAGATTTCTTTCATATATATATTTAAGAAGCTTCTGCTGTAGTCGGTTTCCATATGATCCCTCAAATAGCCTTTAGTGTTTGCTCTTCTTTCCTGCATTTTTCTTAACCCCTCTTCCCACCACCTCTCTGTTTAATCCTCCTGTTCCAGTCTCCCCATATCTCCGTAACTATGTATTCCACTCCCCCTATCCTCAAGTTCCTTTTCATTGCCTGGTCTCTTCCTCTATAGCTAACCTCTGTGCTAATAAGGGCAGTAGCATGCTCATTGAAGGCCTAAAGGTTAACTGAATTATAATTTTGGGACAGTTTCGCTATAAGGTAGTGATTCTTCTCTATCTACCTGGGTTTCTTTGTGACTGTCTGAATCTAACATTCTATCCACTTGGGTTGCTAGTGAGCAACAGACTTTTTGGGGTTGGATGTGTGGCTGGGACAAGATGAGGGATATGCTGAACTCTTGCCATTCTCTCAAGGTAGAAGCTGTACGCTCATGATCACACCGGACACTACTCCCATTTGGGAAGCTGAAACCCAAGCATGTGAATTTCTGTTTTCTTCTGCCAAATGCTTGACAGACACAGCTTAAAGGAGGAACAGTTTCCTTTTGTCTCATGGTTCAGAGCTAACGCTCCATCCTGGTGGCTGGGGAAAGCATGGTGCTCGGGGCTCTGTCTTTGGTGGTATGAACTTCTAGTAGTGTACACCTTGTTATATCCTAGAGGTAGACAGGAAGCAGAGCTGAGGCAGGAGCTGGGGCTTGTGTATGTCCTTTAAATGCCTCCCTAGTGTCTACTCCCTCTTGTGAGGTTTCACCTCAAAGGGTTCTACAGCCTCCATTCAGTAGGAGCACCATCTAGGGTCTAAGTTCAAACACATGAGCCCACAGAGGACCTTTCATGATTGAGCCACAACCATGAGTTTCTGTTCTTCTGGAGAGTAAATGTGCAGTGCATGTGATTTCTGTGAAGGGAGATTTATGCAAGTGTTCTGCACATTATATTTCTCTCAGTTTTGTCAGATATGTGGTGTATCCTCTATGAAGGCACATAAGGGATTTTTTTTTTTAGGTCTTATCAAAGGTAATGACCATTGGATGCTTCCCACTTAGTTAGTATTGGTGATCATGGCACTCCAGAGAGATTTCTCCAACAGTAAGGCCAGGATTTTCCAAGCATTAGGATGAGGTGAGAGTCAGCTGAGATGCAACCCTCCTGGGAGCCAGAAGGGGTTAAATATTGGTCACCTAGAAGAGATGTGAGTGCTTGTTAGGTCTTGAAATATACAGTGGCATGTGTGAAAATCTTCAGTTATGTTCTAAACCCCTGGAGCCCCTTTTATGGTTTTAGACATTAAAAAAAAAAACATAATTACAAGCCATCAGAGAATTTTTGTGTAATTGTTTGTGATGAACTCTAGAACATTGTATGTTGTTATAATCTGTAACATACTTTTTTACCTTGTGCCAAAGTCCAGATTGCCAAAGTCTGGATTCCAAAGGCTGAAAATAAGCTCCTAGCTTAATATGTGTGGATTTTATAGATGTCAGGATTATTCATGAAAGAGCCAGGGAGTGTGACAAAGACTTTTATTAGGATGTGGGATTTATACCAAATCTGCCACCAGATGCCATCTTTCAACCATGTCCCTGCCACTGGACTGTTTCTTAATATTCCCTGGAGCAAATTCTTGTGAATAGTCTGATTTAGGAGTTCACCTTCCTCCTTTCCTCTCTGTACTCCAGAGTTATCCTGTCCTCCCTTTTTGCATGGCCCTCCTGAGGCCTGTTTTATGTGAGTCTTAAATATGAAGTAGAATCCCTATGAAGACAAATTTGATATTGCCAGATGTTGACTGTATCCATTGTATGACATGTAAAGCAAATAAAAATCATGGCTTCTGCTTGCAGCTGATGTGATGAGCCATGGCCTCAAGTGGGGCTGAGGCGGCTCGTTGCCTGGAAATACAGAATAACAGATTCACAAGAAAGGCAGATCTTCTCAGGATGATTTACCTCAGTGTAGATTCTCTGATGCTTGCATCCTGCGGGAATCACAAGGGAAGTAGGCCCCCAGGGCATGTTGCATTAGAAAAGCTGTGTACATTCCTAGAATAAGTTACAATAAATTTTAGCAGCAAGGATGCTGGGCATTGTAGCTAACAAGATGTGGAGAATGAGCAAGTACCTCAGAAAAAGGGTGGGATCAATGACACAGAGCCACTGACTCTCTCACAGCAGTGAACGCTGGGCATGTGATCTGAGAGGCATTGCTTACGTCAAGCTTCAATCTTCAAAGTATGGGTAATATAGTCCGATTGGTACTGTAGTTGCGCTGTCAAGATTAAATGAGAAAAGATTCAGAGAACTAATGAATCAGTAAGATATAGCCATCACTTAGTCTATGTCAGCCCTGCCTCTGTTATGGGAGTCCACTTTTGTCTAACCCTGTGGGAATTAGCATGGTGTTAGACACAGAACCTGACCCATCTGGCTTTCCTTTTTCTGTACTGAAGTGCCATGTGGCTGTTAGCAAATCAAGTGTTTCCTCTGGACCCTGGTTAAGTTTTGTCCTATTTTTTGTATTTAGGCAGAATGAGACATAGCAAAAGTGAGAAATATTCTTTAACTCTTTTCCAGTCTGAAAACTTGACTGTATGTGACCCAGCATCATGCTGCAAAAGACAAATAAAGGTATAGTCTTCCTGGTTAGATATCAAAACCCACATGCTTCGATGCAAGCCATGTACCAATTAAGGAGCTAGAATAGGGTTTATCACACTTAACACACATTTGACTCTGCTGGGGAATTCCAGGGAATTGTTAGCATGTGAGTCCCTATTGCATAATCCCCAGGTGCTGGGGGCTTGGGATTCTGTGTTTCTAACCAGCTTCCTGATCATGTGTGAATGAAGAAAGGCTATATGTTTTCCCAGTTTGGCCTCTTTGCTTGGTAGTATAGACCCAAAAGTCCCCTTTCTCTATATACACAAAGGAAATGAAATTGCCACCTTGTAAAGACACTTTTTTTTTTTTAAATTGCAGTGTTATTTGCCACAGCTAAGATGTGTGAGAGTCTATAAGCCTGTGGGTAGGTGTGTCTCAGACACTGCTCTATTGCTGTGAAGAGACACCATTACCAAGGCAACTCTTAGGAGAGAAAGCATTTAATTGAGAGCTTGCTTACAGTTTCAGAGGTTTAGTTAATTATCATCATGGTGGGGAGCGTGGCTGCATGCAGCAGCTGAGAGCTACATCTTGATCTGGAGACAGAGAGATACAGATCGGCTCTGGTATAAGCTTTTGAAATCTCAAAGCCCGGCCCCAGTGACACCCTTCCTCCAATGTGGCCACACCTCCTAATCCTTCTGATCCTTTTAAACAGTTCCAGTCCCTAGTGACAAAGCATTTCAATACAATAGCTATGAGCTATTGTTATTCAAAACTACCACAGGGCAAATGGACCAAAAAAAACCAAAAGATGGTGAATACACGAAAGGGATGCTATTCAACCTTTGAGTAAAGCAGACTCTGCTGTTTGTGAAAACATGGATGAACTTAGAGGACATTACAGGAAATGGAACCACCAGACACAGAACAACAAATGCTGTGTGACCTGGTTGTCAGGACAAGCTGTGTGTCTTCAGAAACAGAGGGAGCAGCAGCTGCCATGTAAAGAGCCACGAGGGGAGGGGCAGGGACTGGTGGAGAAGAGGCAGAGGGAGTCCAAAGATGGAGGTCAAAGGGCACTAAGTTGCAGTTAGAGGGGTTTGGAGATCTAATACACAACACAAGGGTTTGGGATTGGGGTTGGGAGGATGGCTCCATCAATGAAGTGTTGGGTGTATATGTATGAAGATCTGAGTTCAGTCCCCACTACCCATGTAAAATGCCAGATGCAGTGGTGCATGCTGGGAAGATGGAAAGACGGGAGGATCCCTGGGGTTTGCTGGCCAGCCAGCACAACCTACTCAGTGAGTTCGGGAGTGGGGGGTGGGGGAAATAGTGGTCAGCACTTGAGGAATAATAGCCAAGGTTGTTCTCTGGCTTCCATATGCATTTACACACACACACACACACACACACACACACACACACACACACACACGCTGGTATTTCACTGAGAGCAGATCTCAGGTATGTGCACCACATACACAAAGGTACCTATGTGAGGTAGTACATTAGGAATCTTTTCATGATGTATGTGGACATTAAAACACTTTGCTGTACCTGCCAAATAACACAATTAAAAAAGGTCTTCGGCATGTGGATTTTAATGCGAACTCTTTCCCTATTCATGTTGATTTGGTTGAGATAGCTTAAAAAAATAAAGGGCAGATGAATTAAATAATCCAAAAGGGCAGGAATATAATACAAAGCCTTCAGAAACATTCACAAGCAAGACAGCAGCATATGCTGAGGCAAACAAGACTGAGGTCTGGTAGAGTCTGATGGGCACATACCAGAGCCAAGGTCTCTGTTGTCTCCATTTTGGGTCTTGACCAAAGTATCTGTGGGCTGACATGTTCAGTTACTCCAAATGTAAACGGCACGAGGGCCGTGAAACCGGGACAACTGACGTCTGATGACAGTTGACATCTCTGAGAATATTTCCAGTTGCCGGTTTCAACCTCAACAAATTGCACAATTGGACTTTGTCATAAAATTCACTTTTTAGTTAAGAACTGTGGCTAATTTTGCCCTGTAAAGAATTTTGCATAGAACCTATTTCCTTTAAACTGTCAGTGTGAGTCATGGAAAAGAAAAGAGCCCTGGGGATAAAACGAAATGAAACTCCTGATAACTCCACCTGTCAAGTTTCAGAGGACCACAGTGACCCAGTGTGAGATGGATGAAAAGGAGATGACTTCTCATGGAGCCTTAGCAGGAGACGGGTGTCCATCTCTTTCAGGTCAGGGAGTTCTTTTTGATGTCTGTGAGGTTTAGGCATCTTTGACGATAGGCATGGAGAATGCATGTTGATCAGTGGAAGCCGGAATTGCTTCTGCTCATGGTCAATCTTCATTCCCCACTTTGAAGTCTCAGAGGGAGGGCAAGAATGGAAAAGGCAGTGTGCAGAAAGATGCTTATGTTTGCTGGCCTATGGGTTGAGAGCTGGCTTGAACTTTTCTTTTCAGACTTATGAAACTTTCAAGTGAAAACTTAAGCAAGAAAAACAAGTGGGGAATTTTGTTTTCTTTATAATTCTAGATGTCCTGAGCAATGCAGTATTTGTGGGGAAATATTGGGGGGAATTTCCCAAGGTGTAGAGTATACGAAATATCTATATAACTATGCTTATAGAATATGTATGCAGATTTATATATTATATACTTTATACATTTATGCCGTGTATATTTACAGAAAAAGAGAATACTCCTTAAGTTGGGTTTTGTTTTATATATAGAATTTTGTTTTAAAAAGCACTCTCTTTTTACATTTTATGTAGCTAAGAATTCTTTCATGACAAGAATATTCATTGGCTAGTGAGGTTGGATATTTTGATATTTGCTTTCTTTAATTGATTTTTTTTGTGTGGGGAGAAATTAGTTACTGCTGCTTGGACAGTGCTCTGAGTTGGTTCTCTGCTGTGAAGTCTAATATCATGCTTTGCAAAGGCTATCACTCAGCCTTAGTGTTAAAAATCCATAGATAACAGAGCCTTGCTGTATTTGGCTAACACACTGATTCTGATGCTATAATATTTCAGAACTCAATGGTCAATATTTTTTAAATCTAAATTACTTTTTCATGTGTATGGGTGCCTTCCCTACATGCTTTTTCCATGCCTGGTGCCTGTGGAGGTCAGAGAAGGTGTCTGATCACATGGAAATGGAGTTACAGACAGTTGTGAGCCCCCATGTGGGTGCTAGGAATCTAATGTGGGTTCTCTAGAAGAGCAGCCTGTGCTCTTAGCCACTGAACCATCTCTCCAGCTCCAGTGGCTAATATTTTAATGTGAAAGGACTAAGTTTTCTTTTTCTGCTCCCTCCCTCCTGTCCTCCCTCTCTCCTGTCCTCCTTCCCTCCCTTTCTTCCTTCCATCCTTCCTTCCTAACTTGTTGGGGCACAGTGGAATGGACAGTTGTAAGATGAAGATGAATTTTCAACTGTTTTACATTCGCCACAGAATGTATCATTTTGGAAATATTTATGATGTTTTAGGCATTTTCTGTAACTTCTTATCTGGTTTCAGAATCTTCTCTGGTTCTGTTGGAAGGGATCAGGGTTATTACTAGTGGAAGAGTGGTGGACCTTGTACTCACCAATTCTGCAGATGACTGCATTAACACCTCACCGTGGTATTAATGTCTAGATGAATCAGACTTAGTTCCCTCCCATCTGCAAAGGATTTTCTACTGTGAATGTGTGTGTATGTGCATGCCTATGTGTGTCTGAGTGAGTGTGTATGTGTGTGTGGGGTGGGGCATGCATGTATATGTTTTAATTTGAGCGTTTTAACCTTAGAGCTAATCCTTAAGATGAGTGGATTCTCACATTTCTCCTTCATGTAGATAAACTTGTCTTAAACTGTGCCATTAACCAGTTTCTGACTAGAGCATCCATCAACTCTTCTCCTTGTGTTACAGTTTGATCCCACCAGTAAAACTGTCAAAACAACCATATATAGTGGTTCTCTCCTTTTTTCTATGCCACAACCCAATTAACAGTCTACATGCCGAATCTAGAGAGCAGACACTTTTTTTGGGTACATTTTACTTCACATCACCTGAATTCACATGTAAAGATTTCAATATAATTCAGTAATGGTGAAAGAAATAGAATTTGTGGGTGTGAGTACTGAGCTGCAGGGTCCTGAACGATGTCTCATGACACCATTACTGCCTCCTCCCATTGTCCTTCAAAACCCAAGTCATGTGGGCATCCTTGGCTTCTTCCCACATGGAAGCCATTCTTGGGAGTGGAGTGACTGCAGATTTTGGGATATGGCCCAAATTCTTTCACTCTGCTGGTCACATTACCAGCCCAGCAAAACCCCCGCAGTGGCCCCAAAGTTCTCTTGGTGGCCCCAAAGTTCTCTTAATGGCCCCCAAATTCTTAGTTCAGAGCAGTTTAGTCATGATGTTATTAGTTACTTTTCTCTTGCTCTGATGAAGCACTACAGCCAGAAGCAACTTAAGGAAGGGAGAGTTTCTCTGGGCTTACAGTTCCAGAGGGGGAGTCTAAAATGGTGAGGCAAGCATGGTAGCAGGTGGTCAGAGCAGGAAGCTGAGTGCTCATGTCTTCATCCCATGCAAGAAGCAAATGCAAACTCAAAGTAGGGCAAGGCTATGAAAGGCCGTCCCCAGGGACACACTTCCCCCAGTAAGGCTCTACCACCTCCTCGAGCATTGTCCCCAACTGGGGACAAAATATTCAAATACCCAAACCTGTGGGGGACATTTCTCACTCAAACCACCGCAGTGGTCTCCTCAGGTAGAGGAGTGAGGACACAGGAATGGTAGAACGTGTATGCGTGATGGG